>NC_069073.1:32945359-33281725 GCF_025698485.1 Gossypium arboreum
AAGCCACCAGTTGATAAAATTAGAAAACAAGGGCCGAAGAGTTTCGGGCTACTAAAGATGACGTTGCAGAGAAAGCTAAATTTTGGCTCGAGAATACTATCAGGGTCTTTGATGAGTTATCCTGCACACCTGAAGAGTGCATGAAGTGTTTTGTATCACTTTTACGAGACTCAGCCTACCATTGGTGGAAGACACTTGTGTCGTGAGATCAAAGAGAGGGTTACTTGGGATTTCTTTCAGGAGGAGTTCTGTAAGAAATACATTAGTCAGAGGTTCATCGACCAAAAAAGAAAAGAATTCCTTGAACTAAAGCAGGGTAAGATGATAGTGACTGAATATGAACATGAATTTCTCAAACTCAGTAATTATGCTCAAGAGTGTGTGTCTATTGAAGCTATTATGTGCAAGAGATTTGAAGATGGGCTCAATGGTGGTATTCAACTATCAGTTGGTATTTTAGAAATAAAAAAGTTTGTTATTTTAGTTGAAAGAGCTTGTAAGGCAGAGGAGTTGCTGAAAGGAAAGGGTAAAGCTGAAATTGAGATGCAAGGCACGAAGAAAAGGCAGATGAGCAAGTCGTTTCAGTTTACATCCAAGAGGCCTAGAGAGTTTTTTACGAGATCTAATTTTTCAGCAGGGTATTCTAGCCGAAACAGAGGTAGAAGATTTATGGGTCAGAAAGCTCAAACCACTTCAATTGCGAGTGTTGGCAGTATTCAGCCTGATAGGCCCGAGTGTCCTCAATGTGGTCAACATCATCCAAGTCAATGTCAAGCAACTGAGACTGGTTGTTTCCGATGTGGTGCATCGGATCATTTCATTTGGGAGTGTCCTGAGATGGTTAAAAGAGAAGTAATACCGAGTGTAAGATCAGGCAATGCCCCCATTAGAGGCAGACCTCAGAGAAGTTCGGGAATAGGGGCAGGTAGAAGCGTATCTAGAGATTCAGTAGCGAGACCAAATGTTATAGCACCTGCAAGGACCTATGCTATCCGTGCTCGTGAAGAGGCATCCTCCCTCGATGTAATTACGGGTACATATTCTCTTCATAATGTTAATGTTATTACTTTGATTTATCTGGGTTTGACCCATGCCTATGTTTGCATGAAATTGATGCCTAGTATGAACATGTCCATAGAGTCTACGGGATTTGTGATTAAAGTATCGAATCCATTGGGTCAATATGTATTCGTAGACAAAGTATGTAAAAATCTCCCTTTGATGATTAGAGGTTACTGTTTTCCAATTGATATCATGCTATTGCCATTTGATGAGTTTGATGTGATTCTTGGTATGGATTGGTTGACTATGCATGACGTGATAGTGAATTGTGGAAAAAAATTTATTGAGTTGAAATGCGAAAATGGTGAAATTCTTCGGGTTAATTTAGATGAGTTAGATAGTTTAATTGCCATGATTTTTGTTATGTCTGCTCAGAAATGCTTCAGAAAAGGATATGAAGCTTATATTGCTTTTGTGTTGAATACTAAAGATCCAGAGTATTGTATCAGTGCTTGTGGTATGTGAGTTTCCTGACGTGTTTTCGGAAGAATTACCAGGTTTGCCTCCTATCAAAGAAGTTGAGTTTGGTATTGAATTGGTTCCGGGTACAACACCCATTTCTATTGCTCCTTATAGAATGGCTCCAATGGAATTGACAGAATTAAAAGTTTAGTCATAGGAACTAACAGAGAAAGGCTTCGCAAGACCTAGTTGTTCACCATAGGGTGCATCAGTGCTCTTTGTGAAAAAGAAAGATGGTTCGATGAGATTGTGCATAGATTATCAGCAGCTTAACAAGGTGACTATTAAGAACAAGTATCCACCACCTAGAATTGATGATTTGTTTGATCAGTTGAAGGGAGCTACTGTGTTCTCCAAGATAGATTTGAGATCCGGATATTATCAATTGCGAATTAAAGAGTCAGATTTTCCGAAGACTACTTTTTGGACTAGGTATAGCCACTATGAGTTCCTTGTGATGTCATTTGGCTTGACTAATACTTCTGCCATTTTCATGGACTTAATGAATTGCATTTTCAGAACTTACTTGGATAAATTTGTAGTTGTGTTCATTCATGATATCTTGATTTATTCTCATGATAAGACTGAGCATTCAGAGCATTTGAGAATAATTTTACAGACTTTGAGAGATAATCAGCTTTATGCCAAGTTTAGTAAAAGTGAGTTCTGGTTACGAAAAGTTGGTTTTCTTGGATATATAGTCTCAGGTAAAGGTATTAGAGTTTATCCGAGCAAGATTTCAACCGTTGTTGATTGAAAGCCTCCCAGGAATGTATCAGAGGTCAGAAATTTTCTCGGTCTCGCCGGTTATTATAGACGATTTGTAGAGGGATTTTCCATGATAGCTACTCTATTGACAATATTGCTATAGAAAGATGTCAAGTTTGAATGGACTGAAAAGTGTCAGCAGAGTTTTAATAAGCTAAAGGCATTGTTGACTAAAGCTCCTGTTTTAGTACGACCAGAACCAGGTAAAGAGTTTGTGATTTACAGTGATGCGTCCTTGAATGGACTAGGCTATGTACTTATGTAGGAAGGAAAGGTAATTGCTTATGCCTCTAGATAGATAAAGCCGAATGAGAAAAATTATTCGATACATGATTTAGAACTAGCTACCTTTGTATTTGTGTTGAAAATCTAGAGACATCACTTGTATGGCTAGAAGTGTCGAATATTTACTGATCATAAAAGTTTGAAATACTTGATGACTCAGAAAAATTTGAACTTGAGGCAAAGAAGATGGGTAGAGTTGATTAAATATTATGAACTAGTAATCAATTATCTCTCGGGTAAGGCAAACATAGTTGCTGATGCTTTGAGAAAAAATCTTTATTTGCATTAAGAGCTTTGAACACTAGTTTAACCTTATCGGATGATGGTTCTATCTTAGCTGAATTAAGAGCTAAGCCAATGTTTCTTGAAGAAATTTGTAAAGTTTAGAAAGATGATAGTGAGTTGCAAGCCAAAAGAGCTTAGTGTGAGTTGGGTATAGAGTCAGATTTTCAGATCAGTTTTGACGGTTGTTTAATGTTCAGAAATCGGATATGTGTACCAAAAAATGATGAGCTTATTCGAAAGATTTTAGAGGAAGCACATAGCAGTTCTTTGTCTATTCATCCAAGTAGTATAAAGATGTACAATGATTTAAAGAAAATGTATTGGTAGGTAGGAATAAAGAGATATATCTCAGAGTTTTTTTCTAGATGCTTGATATGTCAGCAGGTAAAAGCTGAACATCAGGTAACTTCAAGTTTATAGCAGTCTGTGTTAGTTCCTGAGTGGAAATGGGACCGAGTTGCAATGGATTTTGTGATAGAATTGCTGTTGACATCGAGAAAGAAAGATGCAGTATGGATTATGATTGATAAGCTAACGAAGTCAGCTGATTTTATTCCAGTTCGTATGGATTATTCACTTGACAAGTTGGCCGAGTTGTATATTTCAGAGATAGTCAGACTATATGGAGTACCGTTATCGATTGTTTTAGATAGAGACCCGAGATTCACTTCACGATTTTGGAAGAAGTTACAGGAAGCTTTGGGCACAGAGTTGAGTTTTATTATAGCTTTCCATCCTCAGACAGATGGTCAGTCAGAGAGAGTTATTCAGATACTTGAGGATATGCTTAGATGTTGTGTTTTAGAATTTCAAGGTAGTTTGCTTATAATAATAATTACTAGTCGAGTTTGAAAATGGCACCTTATGAAGCTTTGTATGGACGTAAATGACGTACACCTTTGTATTGGACAGAGCTTAAAGAAAATCAGATTTACGGGGTTGATTTAGTTAAAGAAACTGAAGAGAAAGTGAAAGTTATCAGAGATTGCTTGAAAGTACCTTTAGATAGACAGAAGTCTTATGCAGACTTGAAAGGAAAAGAGATTGAGTATCAAGTTGGTGATAAAGTGTTCTTGAAAGTATCCCCACGGAAGAAAGTCTTTAGATTTGAAAAAAAAAATGCAAACTAAGTCGTCGTTTTATTGGACCGTTTAAGGTGACTGAAAGAGTTGGACCATTAGCATATCGGCTAGCTTTGCCACCAGAGTTAGAGAAGATTCATGATGTGTTCCATGTGTCCATGTTATGTCGTGACCGTTCTGATCCTTCACATGTGATTTCACAGACAGAGGCTGAGATTCAGTAAGATATGGCTTATGGTGAAGAACTGGTAAAGATTTTAGCTTGAGAGGTCAAGCAACTAAGGAACAAAAGTATTGCACTTGTGAAGTATTATGGAATAGGCATGGGGTAGATGAGGCTACATGGGAGCCTGAAGAGGTTATACGAAAACAATATCCAAATCTTTTCACAGGTAAGATTTTTGAGGATGAAAATCCCTAAAGGGGGGAGAAATGTAACATCCCAAAATAGGGCCTAAACGGAATAGTGGTTGCGAAACCGCGAATCTAAGATAGAAAAGTTTATTCTGATTAATTTTTATAATTTACCGAGTGATTAGATGCATGTGTTAGAGTATCGATGGAAAATTTTATAGATAGCATGCTTAATTTGTTACTATGGCTTAATTGCAAAAGTTGATAAATATGAGTTTTAGATGCTAAAGGATTAAATTGAAGAGTATAATTGAAGTAGAGGTCCTTAAATGGTAATTAGACCATTAGGTTTTCATGCACAAAAATGGACATGCATAGATAAAAATAACAAAAGTTTTAATGAAGGGTATTTTAGTCATTTGGCAATTAAAAGATTAAAAAAAGTAAAAAGATGGCAAAATGTGCCCATCTTCTTCATTAGGCTGAAATTTCAAGGGTTCCTCATATCTAGGGTTTTGTCAAGCTTCGAAGCTTCTTAGTAAGCGATTCCAAGTCCCGTTTTTAATGTTCTTTATGTTTTTAAAGTCCCGGTAACTTGATTTAGCTTATTCTAGCAATAATTTAACCTAGGGTTCATATTTTGAAAAATACCCATAGGTGAAATGTGTTTATTTTGATGTTTTATGATAGAATATGAAGCTTGAAATTATGTTAAACCACTTGTGCTAAGCAATTTTAAGCTAAAACGAGTAAAATGACATAATCGGTAAAAATACCTAATGGTCATAAGTACATGTCAGAGCGGGAATTTGATGTTGCCGTAGGTAAACAAATGATCAGCATGTCAGAACACATAAGAATTAGGGATAAAGTTTCATTTCTGAGCCTTGGGGCAAAACTGTAAATATACAAAAGTTTCATAATTTTGCAAAAGTTTCATAATTTTGCCAAAGTTAGAGTTAATGAGTGTTTTGATAAATGTAAATATTAAATAAGTTAAATTTGATATTATAGATCAAGAAGAATGAAATTCGGGGTTAGACCGAGGAAATAAAAAGGTTGAGGACTAAATCAAAATATTTGATCATATTTTGTATCGAGGTAAGTTTGCGGTAAATAAATGCAATATTTTATTATTTATAGTTAATGATATTATTTTTCAGCATCTATATATTTATTTTGTAAATTTATTCCTTGATGATTCAAGCAAGAATTGACGGAGAAATGATACTTAAAAGTCCCGGTTGAACCTTAGGAATGTGTAGGATACAAATGTAATGGTTTAAGCTTAGTTTGGAAGTAACATGCATATTATATGTATATGATGTACTTGGTATATGCATGACGATATAGTCATGAGGGTTGGTATGATTAACTAGATGAAAAGTTTATGTTATACGTGTATGAAATTGAATTAATTATTTAGGTTTGGATTGTAAATGATTTTGGATGTTGAACAAGTGTTGTTTAGACATGTTTCAGATTATATGAGAAAGACATGATATGACTTAATGTGATTGTTCAAAAAATGACTCAAATTGATATGATCATATGTGCATAGATTTGTGATGACTTAAAAGGAATTTTCACAATTAAATCCCTAACTTGTATTTTCTTCAAAAATCACTTGATAAAATATGAAAATATATCATTTATCTATCATTTTTTTTCATCATCAACTATCATAAAACTCATGGATTCATCAATGGCATTTTAAAAAATCACCAGCAAACTCAAAAATTAAGGCACGAGCTAGCTAGAACTCAAAGCAACAATCTCAAAAACATAAAAATCATCAAAAATGAGCTAAAAATGTTCCTTAATCAAGCTATGCAAGTGTCGAACCCTAAATGGACATGGAAGCTTTCCTTTTTTTCTTCTCAAAATTCAGGAAAAGGATGATGGTAAACAAAATTTTAATTTTGGTTTTTTTTATGTTAAGTTATTTACCAAATTTCATATTTAACCTTTAAAATATAACTTAAAAATCACTTAAACTGTGGTCATAAATGTCCACTAACCTTAATTATGGTCTAATTACCATTTAAAGCCATCATATTTAAAAGTCAAGGCCATTTGACACCTTTAGCAAGTAGAATGCAACTTTTGCATTTTACACGATTTAGTCCTTTTATAAAATTAAGCATTCAAACGTGAAAATTATTTCATGAAACATTCACACATATATATTCGCATTCTATAAACACCAAAAATAATATTAAAATAATTTTCCAACCTCTGATTTGTGGTTCTGAAACCAATGTTCTGATTTGGCTAAAATCGAGTTATTACACGATTCTAAGACTAACGTAGCGTATGTGAGTCTAGCTGTGCATGTCATATTTAAAAATGTGATAGTGTGATGATTCCTGACATTTTCAAATGTGTTTTTATATAGTAATGGATCCTGAACGAGCTGTAGCAGGTGATGAAGAGAGTATCGCACCAACTCTCACTCAAGGGACAACGCATTCTGAATCTAAATCCGTGACGAGTACTCACGGGGGTGAGGCTAAAGAAGCCTTCTTTCAGATAATGAACGAGTGGTTCACATAGTACATTCGTACGAACCCAGCTGTTTAGCAACCTCTACGCCCACCTATTCCCCAACCGATCCCTGTAGTTTCTAAAGGTATGGATCCCTTGCGATTGAATAAACCACCTGTTGATAAGATACGGAAGAATGGAGCTGAGGGATTAAGAGCCACTATTAACAATGACCTTGAGTGAGTCGAGTTTTGGCTTTGAGAACATGATTCGAGTATTTGATGAACTATCATGCACACCTGAAGAATGTTTAAAATGTGTTGTATCACTGTTAAGAGACACTGTGTATCAGTGGTGGAATACCTTGATATCTGTAGTTTTGCATAAAAGAGTTACTTGGGAGTTCTTTCAAGTTGAATTCAGAAAGAAATACATCAGCCAAAGGGTCATTGATCAGAGATGAAAAGAATTTCTTGAATTGAAACAGGGTCGCATGTCGGTAACAGAATATGAAAGAGAGTTTGTACGACTCAGCAAATATGCTCGTAAATGTATTTCTTCTAAAGCTATAATGTGTAAAAGGTTTGAGGATCAATTGAATGAAGAAATTAGACTTTTAGTTGGAATTCTTAAGCTGAAAGAGTTTGTAGTTCTATTTGATAGAGCTTGTAAAGTCGAAAAGCTTTGTAAAGAGAAAAGAAAAGTAGATTCTCAGGCTAGAGATTTTAGAAATAAATTTGCGGGCAAATCACATTAGTCAACATTAAAGAAATCTAGAGAATATCATCCTCGTTCTGTTGCTTCTATGGGGATTTCAATTAGAGATAGAGATGTGAGACATTTCAGCTCTAAACCTTAGACAACATCAGTTGCTAGTGTGGGAAGTGTTAGAAATGCCAGACCTGAATGTAAACACTACAATAAGCAACATTACGATAAATGTAGATTAATGAGCGGAGCTTGCTTTAAATGTGGATCTCTTGATCATTATATTAGGGATTGTCTAGAAAAGTTTACAACTGAAAGAGATCAATCGGTGAAAGTAAGTAATACGGTTACTAGAGGGAGACCACCCCAAAACACTGGAAATACAAGTGGTTATCGAGGTGCTACGAGAGATTCTATTGTGAGATCTGAGGCAAGAGCACCTGCCCGAGCTTATGCTATATGTGCAAGGGAGGAAGCATCATCGCTAGATGTTATTATCGGTACTTTTTCTCTTTTTGATACTGATATAGTTGCATTGATAGATCCTGGATCAACTCATTCATATATCTGTATGAATTTAGTATTTAAAAAGAGTTTACATGTCGAGTCTATAGAGTTTGTAATTAAAGTATCGAACCCCTTAAGCAAGTCTATTTTAGTTGATAAAATTTGTAAGAATTGTCCTTTGATGAGTCGGGGTTACTATTTTCAGGTTGACTTGATGCTTCTACCGTTTGATGAGTTTAATGTGATTCTTTGTATGGACTAGCTAACTGTGCATGATGCAGTTGTGAATTGTAGACGAAAGAATATCGAATTGAAATGTCAAAATGATGAAATTCTTCAAATTGAGTCTAATGATTTGAAAAAGGGATATCATCTATGTTAGCTCAGAAATATATGAAAAAGGGATATAATGCATATCTTGCATACATATTGGATACTAAGGTGTCTGAATCAAATACTGAATTTGTACTTGTTGTTTGTGATTTTTTAGATGTATTTCCAGAAGAATTACCAGGTTTACCACTGACCAGGTTGAATTTGCTATTGAATTAATGCCGAGAAAAACACCGATATTGACAGCTCCGTACATAATGGCTCTAACAAAATTCAAAAAGTTGAAAGCTTAGTTGCAAGAATTGACAGATAGGTTCTGCACGACCGAGTTATTCTCCTTAGGGTGCACTAGTATTGTTTGTGAAAACGAAAGATGGCATGATGAGAATGTGTATCGACTACAGAAAAATAAATAAAGTGACTATAAAGAATAAATATCCTCTACCACGGATTGATGATTTATTTGATCAGTTGAAAGGAGCTACAGTATTTTCAAAGATCGATTTGAGATTAGGTTATTATCAATTGCGAGTTAAAGAGTCGAATGTGCCGAAAACTGCGTTCAAAACAAGGTGTGGACATTATGAATTCCTGGTTATGCCTTTCGGATTAACTAATGCTCCTACAGTTTTTATGGACTTAATGAATCAGATATTTAGACTGTATTTAGATAGATTTGTTGTTCTATTCATTGATGACATTTTACTCTATTCAAGAGATGAATCTGAACACACCGAGCACTTGAGAGTTGTGTTACAAACTCTACATGATAAGCAATCATTTGCAAAGTTCAGCAAATGTGAGTTTTGGCTCCGTGAGATTGGATTTCTGGGGCATATTGTTTCAGCTGACGGTATTAGAGTTGACTCGAGTAAGATTTCTACTATTGTTGATTGAAAACCTCTGAGAAATGTGTCTGAAGTTTGTAGTTTTCTAGGTTTAGCGGGCTATTACCAAAGATTTATGAAAGGATTCTCAATGATTGTAACACTGATGACTAGACTACTTCAAAAAGATGTGAAATTTGAATGGTCGAAAAAATGTCAGTAGATTTTTGAGTAGTTGAAAGTACTGCTAACTGAAGCCCCTATTTTGGTTCAACTGGAATCAAGGAAATAATTTGTGATTTATAGTGACGCGTCATTAAACGGTCTAGGATGTGTCTTGCTGCAAGAAGGAAAAGTTATAGCTTATGCTTCCCAACAATTGAAACCACATGAAAAGAATTATCCGATGCATGACTTAGAGTTGACTGCAATTGTGTTTGCATTAAATTTTTGACAACGCTACTTATACGGTGAGAAATGCCACATTTATACGGTCACAAAAGCTTAAAATATTTGATGTCATAGAAAGATTTGAATCTGTGACAGCGAAGATGGCTTGAGTGATTGAAAGATTATAACTTTGTGATTGATTATCACCCGAGAAAAGCTAATGTTGTTACTGATGCCCTAAGCCAAAAATCTTTGTTTGCATTACGAGAAATGAAAACCCAGATGATGACTTGTGATGATGGGTCTATATTAGCTGAATTAAAAGCTAAACGAGTATTTCTCCAACAAATCTGTGAATCTCAGAAAAATTATCACCAATTGGAAGTTAAATGAACTCAATGTGAGAATACCCCTGATTAAGAGTTTTAGATTGGAGCAAATGATTGTTTAAGGTTTCAAAATAAAATTTGCATATCGAGAAATTCAGAACTCATTTAGAAATTTTGCACAAGGCACACTGTAGTTGCTTATTTGCTCTTCCGGGAAGTATCAAAATGTTCAATGATTTGAAATAGTTTTATTGGTGGAAAGGAATGAAACGAGATATTTTAGAGTTTGTTTCTAAATGTTTGATTTGTCAGCAAGTTAAAGCTAAACATTAAGTACCATCTGGTTTACTGCAACCTGTGATGATTCTTGAGTGGAAATGGGATAGAATTTCAATGCATTTTGTGTAGGGATTTCTTCTAACTCTGAAAAAGAAATATCTTAACTGGGTTGTTGTTGATCGACTAACGAAATCTGCTCAATTCATACCGGTGCATATAGATTACTCACTTAACAGATTAGCTGAATTTTACATTTCTGAGATTGTTTGGATACATGGAGTGCCACTATCTATTATTTCTGGTCGAGATCCGAGATTTACGTCGCGATTCTAGAAGAAATTGCAAGAAGCTCTAGGTACGAAATTAAATTTCAATACTACTTTTCATCCTCAGGCTGACGGTCAAATCGAGAGAGTTATTTAGATTCTCGAAGACATGTTGAGATGTTGTATTTTACAGTTTGAGGGCAGTTGGGAAAAATACTTACCGTTGATAGAGTTTGCGTATAATAACAATTTTCAAACGAGTATAAAGATGGCACCGTACGAAGCTTTATATGGCCACAAATCTCGAACTCCACTATATTCGACTGAACTAAGTGAGAGAAAGATTCACGGGATTGAACTGATCAGAGAAACTGAAGAAAAGGTGAAAACGGTTCGTGATAGTTTAATAGCAGTTCAGATCGATAGAAATCATATGCGACTTTGAAATGTAAAGAAATTGAGTTTCAATTCAGAGATCGAGTGTTTTTAAAGGTGTCACCATGGAAAAAGGTTCTTCGATTTTGCCGTAAAGGAAAGCTGAGTCCACGATTCATCGGGCCGTATGAGATTATTGAACAAATAGGGCCAGTGGCATATCGACTAGCTTTACCATTAGAACTTGAAAAGATTCATAATATCTTTCACGTTTCTATGCTACGTCAATACAGATCCAATCCGTCACATGTGATTTCTTCGCTAGATGTTGAGATACAGGCTGATTTGACATATAGCGAAGAACCGATCAGGATTTTAGCTCGTGAAATCAAAGAATTGAGAAATAAGTGCATAGCCTTAGTAAAGGTTCTTTGGCATAAACAGAAATCGAGGAAGCTACGTGGGAACCCATGGAAGCTATGCAAAAATAGCACCCTAACCTATTTACTGGTAAGATTTTCGGGGACGAAAATCCCTAAGGGGGGAGAGTTGTAACAGCCCGTTTTTCAGTCAAATTGGAACAGTGGTTTCGGGACCACAAATACGAAGTAAAAATATTTATTTTATTATTTTTATTTTATTAAATTTTACAGCATGATAGAATTATTATGTGAAAATTTCGTAAAGAAATTTTACTGCTCGAATGCTTAATTCGGTAAAAAGGACTAAATCACGTAAAGTGTTAAACTTGTGTTCTATTAGTTAAAAGTGTTTAATAACTATAAACCTTAAAGTAAAGGTCCTTATGTAACGCACCCACACCCGAGACCGTCGCCGGAGTCGAGTATGAGGTGTTACTAAGCTTAGTTTAACATTTTTAGAACTTTGAATTATTTGTTTCTACATTCACAGCTTTTAAGCTACTTGCGTCACAGTCACAAGAAAAATCATATCTCGAGTTACAAAACTCGAAATTAAGATCCGTAAATTTTTCCTGAATCTAGACTCACAAAACTATCTACTAATTTTTTTCTATAATTTTTGGTTGGGCCAATTAGTACAGTTTATTAGTTAAAGTTACCCCTGTTTCAAGACTCGACTGGTCTGACCTCTGTTTACTACTAACCACATTTCTCTCTGTACAAAATTCATATGACTATGAGGTTTATTTATACTAAAACTAGACTCAATAAGGATTCTGAGGATATAAAATACACCACCTAATTATATCTTTACAATTTATGCTGAATTTCTAAAGTAGGAACAGGGGATTCAGAAACTGCTATGACTCTGTTTCACTAAAATTAAAATATCTTCTAACATATACTTCCTTTACTTGTTTCATTTGTTTCATGTGAAACTAGACATAATAAGCTTCAATTTGATATGTATTTCACCACTTTTCAAACTCGCATTAGTGTTCTTTGCGGTATTACATTTATGGTAAATTTCATCCTTTTATGAGTTTTATGCACTAAGTATCTTAATAGTTTTCCTTAACATCAAACATAATCTAAACTAACCATTTTCATAATTTATCATTATCAAGCATTTCCTCAACCATTTCACAACCATACCATAAGATCATTTACACAAAATGGGTATATTGCTATACATGCCATACTTAAATTTACAAGCCATTTACCAAAAATCTTACGGATAGTGTGGTGAGCCTTCGACCTATCCCGACTCTCGAGTGGCTTGTCCAAAACTACAATGAGTAAGAAGGAGGAGTAAGCATAAATGCTTAGTAAGTTCATATGCAAATAATAAGTAACATAACAAACAGTTATACCAGTCAACATTAGCATACATCACTAAAACACATATCACATTTTAATCATTCTTCATCATCTTATTACCTTATCGTGGTTGTATCAATACTCAACCCGAGGGTTAAATACATACCTGTCCAAAATATCCATTTCATATCACTTACCAATACGTCTCTTTACATCTCGAAATTTTCCTCCAATTGAGTAGAACTTTACCCGTTGAACACATCGAATATAATTCGGATACATGGATAACTTGAACATAAGTGCCATATATGCAATCAAGCAATCATGTAACCCGCCCATAGCGAACTTCAGATTCAACTCAACGAGCTCGGCGTTCGCATCCATAAGTGAACTCGGACTCAACTCAGCGAGTTCGGATGCCTAGTTACATCTCACGAACTCGGACTCAACTCAACGAGTTCGGACATTCGCATCCATAAGTGAACTCGGACTCAACTCAACGAGTTCGGATGCTCAACCATCCTAGTGACATGTCACTTGTATCCTAATCTATTCCTAAGGTTCAAACGGGCTTTTTCCTCGAACACTTATCCTTGTCGTCTTCCGTAGAATGCCGAAATCAATACTCGGTAACAATTATATTTAACAAGTAGTTCACATAATTTACATATTATTAGAAATTAACCACAAAGCATACATTTCATAATAAAATTCAGCATAACAAATAATTAATATCAATAACTTAAAAATAACAATTATGCTACATTATTTACACATGAACTTACCTTGGTACCAAAATACAAAGATTTTGCAATTTAGTCCACAATCTTTTCTTTTCCTCGATTGAGGTCGATTCCACGTCTTTCTTGATCTAAAATAACACATTTAGCTTATTTAATACTCACATTATCAAATTAATCCTTAACTCAAATTTTGGCAAAATTATAATTTTACCCCTAAACTTTTGCATATTTACATTTTTGCCCCTAGGCTCTGGATTAAACTTTATTCCTTATTCTTATGTTTTACAACATGCTGATCACTTTTCTCTTCTATGGCAACATCAAATTCTCACTCTAACATGTACTTGTGACTATTAGGTATTTTTACCGATTAAGCCCTTTACTCGTTTTTGCTTAAAATCGAGTAGTACAAGTTGTCTAACATAATTTAAAACTTCATATTCTATCATAAAACATCAAAATACACAAATTTCACCTATGGGTATTTTTCCAAATATAAACCCTAGGTTAAATTATTGCTAACATAAGCTTTATCGAGTTCTGGGATCTCAAAAACGTAAAATCATTAAAAACGGGGCTTGGAATCACTTACTATGGAGCTTGGAAGCTTGAAACAAACCCTAGCTATGGAGAACCCTTGAAATTTCGGCCTAATGAAGAAGATGGACAAAAATTGGCTTTTAATTTTGTTTTTAATTCATTTTAATAACTAAATGACCAAAATACCCTTACTACTAAACTTTCCAAAATTCCTTCCATGTCCTAATTTTGTCCATGAACTTAAAATTGGTAAAATTGCTATTTAAGACCTCCTCATTAATATTCCAAAACAATTTCATACTAAAAACTTCTAGAATGCAAGTTTTGCAACTTATTCGATTTAGTCCCTACTTTCAATTTAAGCACTTTAGGCATAGAATTTCATCACGAAATTTTCACACAATCATGCAATCATATCATAAACATCAAAATCATTGTAAAATAATTATTTCTATCTCGGATTTGTGGTCACGAAACCACTATTCGATTAAGCCCTAATTTAGGATATTACAACTCTCCCCTTTTAAAGATTTTCGTCCTCGAAAATCTTAAATAAACAGTGTGGGTATTGGTTTCTCATAGTTTCTTCAGTTTCCCATGTAGTCTCTTCTACCCCATGCTTTTGCCACAACACTTTCACAAGTGTAACACTTTTATTTCTTAGTTGTTTGACTTCTCGAGCTAAAATCTTAATCGGTTCTTCTTCATAAGTCATATCAGGTCGCAGTTCAATTTCTGTCGGTGAAATTATATGTGAAGGATCTGAACGATACCGATGTAACATAGATACGTGAAACACATCATGAATCTTTTCTAATTCGGGTGGTAAAGCTAGCCGATATGCTACCGTCCAACTTTTTCAATTATTTCATACGGTCCAATAAAACGCGGACTTAACTTGCCCTTTCGTCCAAATCTAAGGACTTTCTTCCATGGAGACACTTTCAAAAATACCTTATCACCAACTTGAAACTCAATGTCCTTTCGCTTTAGGTCCGCATAAGATTTACATCTATCTGAAGCGACTTTCAAACAATCTCGAATTATCTTCACTTTTCTTGATTTCTTTTATTAAATCAACTCCATAAATCTGATTTTCCTTGAGTTCAGTCCAATACAAAGGCGTTCGACACTTGCGACCATACAATGCTTCATAAGGTGCCATTTTCAAGCTCGTCGATAGCTATTGTTGTAAGCAAATTCTACCAACGGCAAATATCTTTCCCAACTTCCTTGAAATTCCAATACACAACATCCGAGCATGTCTTCAAGAATCGAATTACTCTCTCGATTGTCCATCGGTTTGTGGATGAAAAGCAAGATCGAAATTTAACCGTACCTAACGCGTCTTGCAACTTTTGCCAAAACCGAGAGGTAAACCTTGGATCTCTATCTGAAATAATCGATAATGGTATTCCGTGTAATCTAACAATTTCTTTAATATCTGATTCAGCCAACTTGTTAAGAGAATAATTAAATGCGTCAGGGATAAAATGAGCCGACTTAGTTAATCATCAACTATTACCCAGATGGCATCTTTCTTTCCGGAGTCAATGGCAATCTGAAACAAAATCCATAGTAATCCGATCCCATTTCCATTCGGGAACCATAATAGGTGGAGTAATCACGAAGGTACTTGGTGTTCAGCTTTCACTGTTGACAAATTAAGCATTTGGACACAAACTCGATATATCTCTTTTCATTCCATTCCACCAATACATTTTCTTCAAGTCATTATACATTTTCGTACTACCGGATGAATCGAGAAATAACCACTATGTGCTTCTGTAGGATCTTTTGAATCAATTCCTCATTCTTGATACACAAATCCTATCTTTAAACATTAAGCACCCATCGAACCAATTCAAATCGATCCGTGTCGACTTCGCACTATTTTCTTTTGGCTAGCAAATCTTGATCATTTTTCTGAGTTTCAGAAATCTCTTGTAAAAACATTGGTTTTGCTCTTAACTCTGCTAGAATCGAACCATCATTTGACACTTTCAACTGAGTGTTCATAACTCTTAAAGCAAACAACAACTTTCTGCTCAAAGCATCAGCAACCACATTCGCTTTTCCCGGATGATAATCAATAACAAGCTCGTAATCTTTCAATAACTCCAACCATCTTCGCTGTCTTAAATTCAAGTCTTTTTGTGACATCAAGTACTTAAGACTTTTATGATTGGTATATACCCGGCACTTTTCACCATACAAATAATGTCGCCAAATTTTCAAAGCAAACACCACCGCAGCCAATTCCAAATCGTGAGTAGGATAATTCCTCTCATGGGGTTTTAACTACCTCGAAGCATATGCCACCACTTTTCTTTCTTGCATGAGCACACATCCCAAACCATTTAGAGAAGCATCACTATACACCACAAATTCTTTACCTGATTCGGGTTGTATCAACACTGGTGCTTCAGTTAATAACTTTTTCAATTCTTTGAAACTCTGTTGACATTCTTCCGTCCATTCAAATTTAACATCCTTTTGGAGTAGTCTAGTCATAGGAGCCGCAATTATAGAAAATCCATTTACAAACCGCCGATAATACCCAGCTAGCCCCAAGAAACTTCTAACTTCAGTTACATTTTTCGGTGGTTTCCAATCAACAATGGCTGAAATTTTACTAGGATCAACCCGTATACCATCACCTGAAACAATATGACCCAAAAATCCAACTTCACGTAGCCAAAATTCACTTTTACTAAACTTAGCATACAGCTGTTTATCTCTCAAAGTTTGCAAAACTATCCTCAAATGCTCAGCATGCTCTGTATCATCTTTTGAATAAATTAAAATATCATCTATAAACACCACAACAAATTTGTCCAAATATGGTCGAAATATGCGATTCATTGAATCCATAAACACAGCAGGAGCATTTGTCAACCCGAATGGCATAACTAAAAATTCATAATGACCATACCTTGTTCTAAAGGCGGTTTAGGTACATCCGACTCCTTTACCCATGATTGGTAATACCGGATCTCAAGTCAATCTTTGAAAACCATGTCGCTCCTTTTAGGTGATCAAACAAATCATCAATTTCTAAACAGCGGATACTTTTTTTATTGTCACCTTGTTTAACTGCCGATAATCAACACATAATCTCATAGAACCATCCTTCTTTTCACAAATAACACGGAGCACCCCAAGGTGAAAAACTTCGGTCTCACAAAGCCTTTATCAGTCAACTCTTGCAAGCTGCGACTTTAATTCTTTCAACTCTGTTGGTGCCATTCTATATGGAGCAATCAAGATCGGAGCTGTTCGGTATCAAATCAATACCAAATTCTACTTCCTCGATTGAGGCAAACCCGACAATTCTTACGGAAATCGTTCGCAAATTCACACTGGCAAGCCTTGATTCAACTTTCTTTTCAACTTCTTCGTATTAATTACATACGCCAAATAAGCTTCATAACCCTTTCTCGAGATATCTTTGAGCCGACATTGAAGAAACCACACTAGGCAATGCCTCGATTTATCTGATTCAACCCGCAGAGTTTCACCATTTTCACACTTTAATTCTATAACCTTTTCTTTGCGGTTTATTTTAGCATCATGTAATGTCAACCAATCCATACCCAAAATAACATCAAACTCATCAAGCGGCAACAACATCAAGTCGGCGAAAAGTAATGATCCCGAATAATTAAAGGACATTTCTTACATACTTTATCAATGATCACACATTTGCCTAACGGATTCGACACTCTAATCATAAATTACGTATTCTCAACGGTATATTCATACTAGACACCAATTTCATGCACACATATGAATGAGTAGAACAGGATCAATCAAAGTAATAACATTAACATTATAGAGAGAAAATGTACGGTAATCACATCGGTGAGGAAGCATCTTCACGCGCTTTAATAGCATAAGTTCTAGCGGAGCCCTTCCTTGAGTCGTGGGGTGCATCCACAGCTACATTCTTCTTGCTTGTTTCACTTCCAACTTTTCTCGGATACCTTCCCTCGAGTCTGCACCACTAGCTTTTACATTCGAAATTTTTCTTTCTCGACTCTCTCGGGGGTCTCTAATAAAATGATCAGGAGAACCACATCGAAAACATTCATTTGCTCTGCACGGACCAAAATGATTTTTACCACTTCTTGGCTTTCGGGTTTAACAAATCTCGTATTTCCTACACTAGCCGCAAGTAGTCCGAGATTTAGGACCCACATTTCGCTTCTTAAAATTTCCATATGATTGCCCAGCTGAAACTTGGGAGCGAGGATTGATATTTCTTGACTTTCCGGTTTCTTTGTGAGGGTGCATTACTCATTGGTCTTTTCTTCCAATTTCGTGTTTGATTCTACCTTTTCTTTTCCTTGATGAATTCTTCACCTTGCAAGCTCGATCGACAAGTACCACCATTTCTTTTAGTTCAAGGATCCCAACAAATACCTTAATGTCTTCGTTAAGCCCGTCTTCAAATCGTCGGCACATCTTGGCTTCTGTAGGAACATATTCCCTGGCATACTTACTTAATCGAACAAACTCTCTTTCATATTCTGAGACTGTCATATTACCTTGCTTCAACTCAAGAAATTCTTTACGCTTCTGATCAATACATCTTTCACTAATATATTTCTTCCGAAACTCTTCTTGAAAAAATTCCCAAGTTATTTTCTCTTTCGGTACCACCGAAATCAAAGTCTTCCACCAATTATAAGCTGAATCCCTCAACAAAGATATAGCTCATTTTAAACATTCTTGGTGTACAAGATAATTCATCAAATACCGGATAGAATTCTCAAGCGAACTCGCTTTCTCGGCATCATCATCAATATTTGCTTTAAATTCTTGACCCCTTGCTTGCGAATTCTATCAAGCTGAGTCTTGTGAAATTTCATCGATCCATACCTTGAGGCATTGGGGTGCAGGTTGAGGAATTGGGGAGGTGGGGAGGTCGTACATTTGGGTTCGTCTGAGCGAACTCGATGTACCATGCACTCATCATTTGGAGAAAGGCTTCTCGATCCCTTTCTCCTCCTCCCGACCAACAATAGGAGGTGGATTTTCAGTCGGCTGCTCCTTCAGTAGGAGTGGCGCATTGCTCTCTACTTCATCTACCACAACGGATCGGGATCCATTTACTATAAAAAATCATTTAAAAGGTCGAAGTCGTCACACTATCACAATTTATACATATGGCATGTATAGCAAAATCCGTACATACAACACGTAGTCCGAGAACCGACTAAACCTGCTCGATACCACTAAATGTAACGCCCCACACGAGACCGTCACGAGTCGAGTATGAGGTGTTACTAAGCTTAGTTTAACATTTTAGAACTTTGAATTATTTGTTTCTACATTCACAGCTTTTAAGCTACTTGCGTCACAGATCACAAGAAAAATCATATCTCGAGTTCTGAAACTCGAAATTAAGATCCGTAAATTTTCCTGAATCTAGACTCATAAAAACATCTACTAATTGTTTTCTAGAATTTTTGGTTGGGCCAATTAGTACAGTTTATTAGTTAAAGTTACCCCTATTTCAAGACTCGACTGGTCTGACCTCTGTTTACTACGAACCACATTTCTCTCTGTACAAAATTCATATGACTATGAGGTTTATTTATACTAAAACTAGACTCAATAATGATTCTGAGGATATAAAATACACCACCTAATTATATCTTTACAATTTATGCTGAATTTCTAAAGTAGGAACAGGGGATTCAGAAACTGCTATGACTCTGTTTCACTAAAATTAAAATATCTTCTAACATATACTTCCTTTACTTGTTTCATTTGTTTCATGTGAAACTATACATAATAAGATTCAATTTGATATGTATTTAACCACCAAATTCAATTTCTATGATTTTTAGTAAATTTTCAAACTCGCGTTAGTGTTGCTGCGGTGATACGTTGATGGTAAATTTCATCCTTTTATGAGTTTTATGCACTAAGTATCTTAATAGTTTTCCTTAACATCAAACATAATCTAAACTAACCATTTTCATAATTTATCATTATCAAGCATTTCCTCAACCATTTCACAACCATACCATAAGATCATTTACACAAAATGGGTATATTGCTATACATGCCATACTTAAATTTACAAGCCATTTACCAAAAATCTTACGGATAGTGTGGTGAGCCTTGACCTATCCCGACTCTCGAGCTGGCTTGTCCAAAACTACAATGAGTAAGAAGGAGGAGTAAGCATAAATGCTTAGTAAGTTCATATGCAAATAATAAGTAACATAACAAGCAGTTATACCGGTCAACATTAGCATACATCACTAAAACACATATCACATTTTTAATCATTCTTCATCATCTTATTACCTTATCGTGGTTGTATCAATACTCAACCCGAGGGTTAAATACATACCTGTCCAAAATATCCATTTCATATCACTTACCAATACATCTCTTTACATCTCGAAATTTTCCTCCATTTGAGTAGAACTTTACCCGTTGAACACATCGGAATATAATTCGGATACATGGATAACTTGCACATAAGTGCGATATATGCAATCAAGCAATCATGTAACCCGCCCATAAGCGAACTCGGACTCTACTCAACGAGCTTGGGCGTTCGCATCCATAAGTGAACTCGGACTCAACTCAACGAGTTCGGATGCCTAGTTACATCTCACGAACTCGGACTCAACTCAACGAGTTCGGACATTCGCATCCATAAGTGAACTCGGACTCAACTCAACGAGTTCGGATGCTCAACCATCCTAGTGACATGTCACTTGTATCCTAATCTATTCCTAAGGTTCAAACGGGCTTTTCCTCAAACACTTATCCTTGTCGTCTTCCGTAGAATGCGAAATCAATACTCGGTAACAATTATATTTAACAAGTAGTTCACATAATTTACATATTATTTGAAATTAACCACAAAGCATACATTTCATAATAAAATTCAGCATAACACATAATTAATATCAATAACTTAAAAATAACAATTATGCTACATTATTTACACATGAACTTACCTTGGTACCAAAATATAAAGATTTTGCAATTTAGTCCACAATCTTTTTTTTCCTCGATTGAGGTCGATTCCACGTCTTTCTTGATCTAAAATAACACATTTAGCTTATTTAATACTCACATTATCAAATTAATCCTTAACTCAAATTTTGGCAAAATTATAATTTTACCCTAAACTTTTGCATATTTACATTTTTGCCCCTAGGCTCTGGATTAAACTTTATTCCTTATTCTTATGTTTTACAACATGCTGATCACTTTTCTCTTCTATGGCAACATCAAATTCTCACTCTAACATGTACTTGTGACTATTAGGTATTTTTCTGGATTAAGCCCTTTACTCGTTTTTGCTTAAAATCGAGTAGTACAAGTTGTCTAACATAATTTAAAACTTCATATTCTATCATAAAACATCAAAATACACAAATTTCACCTATGGGTATTTTTCCAAATATAAACCCTAGGTTAAATTATTGCTAACATAAGCTTTATCGAGTTAGGGATCTCAAAAGCGTAAAATCATTAAAAGCGGGCTTGGAATCACTTACTATGGAGCTTGGAAGCTTGAAACAAACCCTAGCTATGGAGAACCCTTGAAATTTCGGCCTAATGAAGAAGATGGACAAAATTGGCTTTTAATTTTGTTTTAATTCATTTTAATAACTAAATGACCAAAATACCCTTACTACTAAACTTTCCAAAAATTCCTTCCATGTCCTAATTTTGTCCATGAACTTAAAATTGGTAAAATTGCTATTTAAGACCTCCTCATTAATATTCCAAAACAATTTCATACTAAAACTTCTAGAATGCAAGTTTTACAACTTATTCGATTTAGTCCCTACTTTCAATTTAAGCACTTTAGGCATAGAATTTCATCACAAAATTTTCACACAATCATGCAATCATATCATAAACATCAAAATCATTTTAAAATAATTATTTCTATCTCGGATTTGTGGTCACGAAACCACTATTCCGATTAAGCCCTAATTTAGGATATTACACCTTAAGTGGTAAATAGGTTATTTATAGGTTAGTGGATGATGATAGTGTGGCAAATCATGTAATTTATAATATTTTTAAAGGTTATTAAGGTAAATTGGTAATTAAGGTTAATTATAATAAAACAAAAAAAATTCTTTCTCCATTCATCATCATCAACCGAAATTAGGGTGAATAAAACACCATTTTTATTTTCATCATTCGGCCAAGCTATTTTTAGAAATTAAGGTATGATTTCTATCCGTTTTTAATGATTTCTATGTTGTTGTAATTGTTACAGCTCAATCTAGCTACCCCGTACCTTTAATTTTGAAAATTTTAAAGATTTTGAGAGTTGCCATTGTTGAATCTATGTGTTCTTTGATGTTTGATGATAGATTATGAAAGCTTGATGGTAGTTTTACTTGTTTTCTTAAGTGACTTTTGACAAAAATGTCAAAAAGGGATTAAATTGAGAAATTGTAAAATTAGGTTGGAAAAAGTGTGAATAAATTGAAAATATGGGCTGCTAGTAGTATATAGTAAATACGACTACGCATGGTTTGGTACTAAGTTACATGAATTTGCAATTTTATGTGACAAGGACTAAATTGTAAATATATGAAAGTTTAGGGCAAATGTGTAAATTTGCCAAAATATTAATTATGGGCTAAATTGAATTTATTAAATACTAAATGTACTGAATTTGATAATATATATGTAATATCCTGATTTAGACCCTATTTAGAACGGTGGTTCCGGGACCACGAGTCCGAGTCAGAAAAATATTTTAAAATTTGTATTCTGTGTTTATTATTTGTGAAATTATATTTGTGAAATTTTCGTGTTTTAATTTTATTGTTTGAGTGCTCGATTTAATAAAAGGGCTCAAGCGTGTAAAATGGAAATTTGATGTTTTAATATGTAGGGGCCGAATTGAACTTGTCTTATTAATATGAAGCATCTATAACGCAATTAAACCATAATTATACGTAATGGACAATAATGACTATGATTTATAATGGTTTTATATTTTACAATAAAGGTTAAATATGTAAATTTATTAATATGTTAATATATCATAAAAACATAAAATAATTATAATGCATTCATATTTTGTTCTTGGTGACCGAAACTAAAGAAAATAAAAAGAAAAGAAAGCTTTTAAGGGTTTGGCCATTGGATAGCTTAATCAAGGTATGTAACTAGCTCAGTTTTTTGATAATTTTTACGTTTTTGAGATTATTGCAATGTAATGTACAAAGCCCATGCTTGATTTTTTTTATTTTGATGAATATTTTGAGTTATGCCATTGATGAATATTTGAGCTTTGTGATGATAGTTGATGAAATATGAAAGATATGTTTTAGATTAACATGTTTTGTATTGGAAATTTTGATGATTTTGAGTAATTAGGACTAAATTGAAAAAATAATAAATTGAGGGACTAAAATGTGAAATAAATGAAATGTATGGACTTGTATGAAAACATGGAACATTTGACCTAAGCATGGTATGTGCAAATTTTGCATGTTTTGTGTTTTGTGCAATTTGAACTAAATTGTAAAAATTGTAAAATGTCAAGGATAAAATTGTAATTTGCCCATTTATGTGTTTTTGGACTAAAATGAGTGAAATATGTTTGAATGAGTTTAATTTGAATATGTTTAGGACAAGAACCAAAGAAATCGGATTTGGATCGGGGGAAAACTAAAGTTGTCGATTAGCCGTCCCATTTCGATTTTCATCGTTCGAGGTAAGTCTATAAGCAAATAGATATTGTTTATTTTAATTAAATATGAATTTTATATATTGAAATGAAATATGTGAAATTATATATGTGTTAGCCGAATGTAAATAAGCTTGGGAGCTATGTTTATGAATTCGTTTCGACCGAGTTACGTCGTGCGAAAGCCCCGTACGAACCTTAGGAATAGCTAGGATGCATATGTCATGACATAGGATTTTCGATATGTGTTCTCGTGTAAGACCATGTCTGGGACATTGGCATCGTATTTGGTTCATGTAAGACCTTGTCTAGGACAGTGGCATCGATGTGAGATAACATGTAAGACCACGTTTCGGATGTTGGCATTGTTCGATATATGTGATTATCTGAGTATCCTATTCAATCTCGAATGGTTCAACAGGCAAGGATAAGTTTTGATTGAAGTTGTAAAATGAGCTAAAACGATCAGGTATGAGTTAGTTGATTACATATTTGAAAATAAGGTAAGTTGGCCGATTGATATGTGATGCAAATTATATAAGTTACTAATGTGAACATATATACATTGGTGAAGTATATTTGGCCATATGTTATGTATATGCATGTGATGTTATATTTTGATTCATGAATATATTTATATGTGTGTAAATATATTCGGTTATATAATGATATTATGTCTTTGAATTGAATGATACTTTGAATATATATATACATGTACATTCGGATAAGATAAGATTTATTTAAGAAAGCATATGTTATATATGACATGTTAAGCTTGAGATTAAATGTGATTATGATAGTATAAATTGATTTGGTTAAAATGAGTTGATAATGTCTTTGAGTTGTTATTTTCTTCTGACTTACTAAGCTATGATAGCTTATTGTGTGTATATGTTTGTCTTTGTTTTATAGATTCTGGAATCAAGTTACGAGCTAAAGTCCATCACACTATCGACTGTGTTTTCTATACTTTATAAGTTAAAATGTTGAACTTATGGCATGTATAGGCTAGATAGTACTTGGAAATGTTGGCTTTTGGTTTGTATATATATATAAGCCATGCGAAAATGGCTTGTTTATTTATGTTAAGTTCGGTTTTAAGTTTGAATATACGAAAAATATATTTGGTTATGGTTTTGATGTTTTGGTCATTATATATGTTTATATGTGAACTATGGTGTATATATATACATATTTGTCAATGTTTATGAAATTATGCCAAAGTATATGTGTTTGGTATCATTAGTATGATGTGAAATTGTGGTTGAATATTTTGTTGAGTGATATATTTAAAATATAAGAAGAAAATATATTAGGTAAATGGCTATTATTTGGAATATTGATATTCGGTTATGTGATGACGTAGGTATAGACAATATTTGTATGTCTTTGTTCATTGGTGGTAAATATGATTTTAGGTGTAAATGAAAATCTTGAGAAACAACCATGTTTGGATTGAGCAAATAGGTGAATTAACTTTCGGTGGATGTTAAATATTTGAGGTGTCATGTATTTGTTATTAAATTTGGATTGTTTTGGCTATATAGATGTATATATATATAGCCGAATATGTAGCTATTAAAATAGTTTTGAATATGATTTTTGCTAATTTGATTGATATGTGATAATAGCATGTTAAAATTTTAGTTAGTATGCTAAAATGTTGGACAAATAGTTATTATGTATTGTATCAATATATATATAAATATAATTGATGTGTTGGTGTGAAGGATAAAATATATGTTTGATATTCGGTTTGGTTGTTGGAAATGTTTCATATGTGTAAAGTGATTGAGCATAATTGAAGTTGACATCAAAGAAGGCATATGTGTTTTGCAGGTTATATATATATATATATATATATTCGGCTAAAGATTTAGCAAATGACCATATGAATAGTAACTTTGGTTTTTAATAAGTAAGTTGGTTTAGATAGAATTATAATAAGAATTGCATGTATGTTTGGTTTTAAGTAATCAATAACGAGATGTTTAAATTCATATGCTTATATCTGGCCATTTGATAATGATTATGGTTGTATGTTATTTAATTTATGTTTAACTTGTAAATTTTTAGTTTGATTTAGTATATGTTCAGTTGTGATGTTTGAGGATGATTAATTTCTATATGTATTTATGATTACCCGAAAGTTGTGTTTAGTTTGGTAATACCTCGTAACTCCTTTTCGACGACGAATATGGGTTAGGGGGTGTTACATTTGATTGGTATCAGAGCTAGGGTTTAGTCGATTCTAGGACTAACATAGCAAATGTGAGTCTAGCTATACATGCCATATTTTACGCTGCGATAGTGTGATGACTTCTGACATTTGAAAATGTGTTTTCATATAGTAAATGGATCTCGATAGAGCCGTAGCTGATGATATCGATAGTATAGCGCCTGCTCCCGCGCAATGGACAGCGCTGGTCGATTCTCGACCGACCTCGAGTAACCAAGAGGGAGAGGCTAAATAAGCCTTTTACCAATTGATGAATGATTGGTTTACTCAGTATATCCGGACGTATTTGGATGTACAATAACCTCCACCCCCGACTAATCCTTCTCTGATACGTGCTATACCTCTAGTGAGTGATCCGTTAAGATGACAGAAGCCTCATGTTGATAAAATCAGAAAACATGGGGCTGAAGAATTTAAAGCTACTAATGATGATAATGCTGAGCGAGCTAAATTCTGGCTTGATAATACTGTCCACGCGTTTGATGAGCTATCCTATACCCCGGATGAATGTTTGAAATGTGCCATATCATTGCTACGAGATACTGCATATCATTGGCGGAATACATAGTATTGGTGGTTTCGAAAGAACGGGTGACCTAAGACTTCTTTCAGACTGAATTCCGTAAGAAATATATCAGCCAGAGATTTATTAACCAGAAGCGCAAAAAATTTCTGGTGTTGAAACTGGGTCGGATGACTGTGACAGAATATGAACGAAAATTTGTGAGACTCAGCAGATATGCCCATGAGTGTGTTTCGACTGAAGCTATCATGTGTAAAAGATTCGAAGATAGGTTTAACGAAGACATTAAACTTCTAGTTGGCATACTTGAAATAAAAGAGTTTGTAGTATTGGTTGAGCGAGCATGCAAAGCCGAAGAGCTCGGGAAAGAGAAAAGAAAAGCTGATTTTGAAGCTAGAGATTCACGTAAGAGATCATCGAGTAAAACATTTCAGTCAGCATTAAAGAAGTTCCGAGATGATTTTAGCCATTCTAAGGCTACTTTGGGATATCCTAGATGGGTTTGGGATAGACCACCTGTGAGCTCGAGAGCTATTTCAGTCACTAGTATCTGTAATGTTAGATCGAACCAACCTGAGTGTACACATTGCAATAAACGACATTCTGACAGTTGTAGATTGCATGATCGGGCTTGTTTTAAATGTGAATCGACGGATCATTTCGTTCATGAATGCCCTGAGTTAGCTAAGCAAAACAAAGTATAGAATGCAAGACCGAGTAACATGTCAGCTTGAGGTAGACTGGTCAGAAATACGGGTAATGTGAGTAGTAATCAAAGAGGAACTAAAGACACGACAGTTCGATCTGAGGCTCGCGTACCTGCCAGAGCTTATGCCATATGTGCTCGCGAGGAGGCTTCATCCCCGGATGTTATTATTGGTACATTCACTCTCTATTATGCTAGTGTAATTACATTGATTGATCCTGGTTAGACTCATTCTTATGTGTTTGAGACCTTAATATTCAGTTAGACTTTGCTTGTTGAGTCTACTGAGTTTGTGATTAGAGTATCGAACTCCTTGGGCCGGTGTGTTATGGTTGATAAAGTGTGTAAGAATTGTCCTTTGATGATTTGAGATTCCTGTTTTCCGACTGATTTGATGTTGTTACCATTCAACGAGGTTGATATAATTCTGGGTATGGACTGTTTGACTTTGCACGATGTTGTCATAAATTGAAAAAGAAAGGCTATTGATTTACGGTGCCAGAATGATGAGATTATTCAGATTGAATCTAATGATCTGAATTGTTTACCGACAGTAATATCTTTGATGTTAGTTGAGAACTATATGAGAAAGGGTTGTGAAACTTACTTTGCATATGTGCTTGATAGTAAAGTGGTCGCAAGAAAGATCGAATCAATACTAATTGTGTGCGAGTATCCGAATGTGTTTCCTAAAGAATTGTTGGGTTTGCCACCTATTCAAGAGGTAGAGTTTGGTATTGAGTTAGTACCGGGGACGACTCCGACATCGGTAGCTTCGTAGAGAATGACACCTACTGAATTTAAAGAATTGAAGCTCAGTTGCAAGAGTTGAGAGATAGGGGTTTTGTGTGACCGAGTTTCTCTCCCTAGGGTGCACCAATTTTATGTGTGAAAAAGAAAGACGGAACTATAGGAATGTGTATCGAATATAGACAGCTCAATAAGGTGACTATAAAGAATAAGTATCCATTGCCACGGATTGATGACCTATTTGATCAATTAAAGGGGCTGCAATGTTTTCGAAGATAGATTTGAGATCAAGTTAATATCAATTGCGAGTTAAAGATTCTGATGTGCCAAAGATTGCTTTCTGAATGAGGTACGGACACTATGAGTTTATAGTTATGCCTTTCAGACTCACTAATACACCTGCTGTTTTTATGGATTTGATGAACCGGATCTTCAGACTTTATCTGGATTGATTTGTGGTTGAGTTCATAGATGACATTTTGATCTATTCCCTTGATGAAATCGAGCATGCCGAACATCTGAGACTTGTGTTACAGACTTTGTGAGATAAACAATTGTATGCGAAGTTCAGTACATGCGAGTTCTGGTTACGCAAAGTCAGTTTTCTGGGACATGTTGTATCAATATCTAGTATTCGTGCTAATCCGAGTAAGATTTCGACTATACTTGATTGGAAACCTCTGAGAAATGTTTCTGAAGTCCGAAGTTTTCTAGCACTTGCTAGTTACTATAGACGGTTCATGAAAGGTTTCTCTATGATTGCAATCCGGATGACAAAGCTATTACAGAAAGATGTTAAGTTTGAGTGATCAAAAAAGTGCCATAAAAGTTTTGATCAGTTGAAAGCCCTTTTGACCAAAGCTCTAGTACTCGTTCAGCCCGAATCGGGTAAAGAATTTTTTATCTATATTGACGCGTCTTTAAAAGGTTTGGGCTGTGTTTTAATATAGGTAGGCAAAGTTATAGCTTACGCCTCGAGACAGTTAAAGCCACATGGAGAGAACTATCTGACACACGACCTAGAATTGGCAGCTACTGTGTTTGCATAGAAGATATGGCGTCACTATCTGTTTAGAGAGATATGTCATGTTTATTCTGATGACAAGAGCTTGAAATATTTGATGACTCAGAAAGATCTAAATTTGAGACAGCGTCGATGGTTAGAGTTGCTAAAAGACTATGAGCTTGTGATTGACTACCATTTGGGAAAGGCTAATATTGTTGCTGATGCTCTAAGCTGAAAATCATTGTTAGCTTTGCGTGCAATGAATGCGTATATGGCTATGTCTGATGATGGTTCGATAATAGCTGAATTAAAATCAAGACCGTTATTTGTTCAACAAATTTTTGATGCTCAGAAAGTTGACGAGGATTTGTTAGCAAAGCGAGCTCAATGTAACTTGAATATTGAGTCAGAGTTCAGAGTTGATGCTGAGGGTTGTTTAAGGTTCAAAAACCAAATATGTGTCCCAATAAATTCATAGTTGATTCAGATGATTTTGAATGAAGCTCACAGTAGTCGGTTATATGTTCACCCGGGTAGTACGAAAATGTATAATGATCTGAAACAACTTTATTGGTGGCATGGCATGTAACGAGACATTTCTGACTTTGTTTTGAGATGTTTAGTCTGTCACCAAGTAAAAGCCGAGCATCAGGTACCTTCTGGGTTGCTTCAGCCGATCATGATACCTGAGTGGAAATAGGACATAGTCACGATGGATTTTGTATCCGGTTTACCGTTGACACCGAGCAAGAAAGATGCAATCTGGGTTATTGTGCATAGCTTGACTAAATCGGATCATTGTGTTCTAGTTCGCACAGATTACTTGCTTGACAAGCTTCCTGAGTTATACGTTTCTTAGATTGTGAGATTACACGGGGTGCCTATTTCTATTGCTTCGAATAAAAATCCAAGGTTTACATCGAGGTTTTGGAAAAAACTGCAAGATGTTCTAGGTATGAAATTACATTTCAGTACTGCTTTCCATCCGCCATCAAATGTTCAGTCTGAATGAATCATTTAGATACTTGAGGATATGTTGAGATGTTGCATTCTCGAGATCAAAGGTATGTGGGAATGATACTTACCTCTGACTGAATTTGCATACAATAATAGCTTTCAATCGAGTATCAAAATGGCACCTTATGAGGCTTTGTATGGCTGTAAATGTCGTACACCATTATATTGGACCGAGCTCAGTGAAAACAAGATACACGGGGTCGATTTGATTAGAGAGATAGAAAAAAAAGTAAAAGTGATTCGTGAAAGTCTGAAAACAGTGTCAGATCGTTAGAAATCATATACGGACTTGAAACGAAAAGATATAGAATTTCAGATTGGGGACAAAGTATTCTTGAAAGTCTCACCGTGCAAGAAAATACTTAGATTCGGTCGTAAAGGCAAATTGAGTCTGAGATTTATTGGGTCGTATGAGACTATAGAGCGTACAGGGCCGGTTGCTTATAGACTATTGTTGCCACCTGAGTTAGAAAATATCCATAATGTATTCCATGTTTCATTGCTTCATAGATATCTATCTGATCCCTCACATGTGGTTAGCCTGTCAGAGATTGAGATAAAGTCTGATTTGACCTATGAGGAAAAACAGATTCGTATACTGGCTCGTAAAGTTAAAGAACTACGAAATAAGGAAATTTTTTTAGTGAAAGTACTGTGGCATAAACACGGAGTTGAAGAAGCAACGTAGGAGCCAGAGGATGCAATGAAAGAACATTATCCGAACCTATTCACCGGTAAGATTTTCGGGGACGAAAATCCCTAAGGAGGGAAAGTTGTAATAGCCCGATTTAGACCCTATTTGGAACGGTGGTTTTAGGAGCATGAATCCAAGTCAGAAATATATTTTAAAATTTTTGTTCTTTGTTTATTATGTGTGAATTTATATCTGTGAAATTTTCATGTTTTAATTTTATCGTTTAAGTGCTCGATTTAATAAAAGGGCTTAATCACGTAAAAAGAAAATTTGATGTTTTAATATGTAGGGGCCGCATTGAACTTGTCTGATTAATATGAAGCATTTATAATGCAATTAAACTATACTTATATATAGTGGACGGTAATGACTATGATTTATAATGGTTTTATATTTTACAATAAAGGTTAAATATGTAAATTTATTAATATGTTAATATATCATAAAAACATAAAATAATTATAATGCATTCACTGTAACACCCCGTACCCGAGACCGTTACCGGAGTCGAACACGAGGTGCTAACCGACTAATTCATTTACTCTCACAGTCCAATTAAAAATTTTTCCAGATGACTGGCTAACTGCGTTACTGTCACCTTAAAAATCATAACTTGAGTTCCACAGCTCGAAAATCAGATTCGTAATTTTTCCCCGAAACTAGACTCATATGTCCATCTACATATATTTTTCTAGAATTTTTGGTCGAGCCAATTAATACAGTTTATTAGTTAAAGTCTCCCCTGTTGCAGGGATCGTCTACACTGACCTTCGTGCGTTACGAATTGGATATCTCCCTGTACAGGGCTTCAATACTGATTCCGTTTGTTTCTATAGAAACTACACTCAAAGAGGAATCTATACATATATGGAATGACTCCTAATTATCTATGGTTAATTTACAATGAATTTCCAAAGTCAGAACAGGGAATCCAGAAACTGTTCTGGCCCTGTTTCTCAAAAACCTAAATATCTCTTAACATACATCTCATATGACCGTTTTGTTTCTTCCATATGAAATTAGATTCATCAAGGTTCATTTACATAATTTATTCACTATTTAATTCCATTCCTACTATTTTTAGTAATTTTTCACATCCACATCACTGCAGCTGTCAACCTCTATCCTTAAGGTAGATTTTACCTACTTCATAATTTCCTTGATTCAACTAGCCCTTTTAGTATACATGGCACAAAAGATGATCACGATTAACCATTCCAAGGGCTAATCGATTCCAAACATTTCCACATCTCTTAATGAACAACATACAAAATGATTATGATACCATGCCAAAGTGTATACAAGCCATTTTCGCATGGCTATCCAAATTTATACAAAATCAAAGGGTCTATGACCAACAAACGAAAGAGTAGCCCTATACATTAACCAAAATATCCTCTCACTACTAGTCTATTCTATACATGCCATAAGATATTCCAAAACATAGCAGTACCAAACAGTGGATAGTGATAGTGTGACTAGTTCTTGACGATCCCGAGCACAGTAGCTTAGCAATGAGACCTATAAAGGCGGAGGAAACACGATGCAGAGTAAGCATTACAATGCTTAGTAAGTTTTAAGCAGTGTCAACAGATGACAATCCAATTATAACATAGTTGTTCATATTTTTATTTCACTCTTCCTTGGGCATACCATCCCTTTACCGAATATGCACATCTCATCATATACAATAGGCAGATAAACTCTCACACTAATCCGATGTCACATAATCATAGGAATAGTCCCATAGATTGCTCTCGTATGCATCATATATAAACTTGGGGTACATACCTGTTTAACCTTTCGCATTGCGTATATTTATAAGCAATTCTTATTACGAAGTCTTACCGGACATAATCTCCACACGTAGTCATCGGGTCGCGTGCCGGACGTAATCTCCACACGTAGTCATCGGGTCTCACCCGGAACATATTTCTAAGTTTCATGTACACTTAATCACATGTTACAACATTCACATTAGCCATTCGGCTTTACCACATATATATATACACTTTCACATTCATCACGTCGGCCATTAGGCCTTATCACATATGTATACACTTTCACATTCATCACGTCGGCCATTAGGCCTTATCACATATATTCACACTTTCACATTCATCACATCGGCCATTAGGCCTTATCACATATGTATACACTTTCACATTCATCACGTCGGCCATTAGGCCTTATCACATATATTCATACTTTCACATTCATCACATCGGCCATTAGGCCTTATCACATATATATACACTTTCACATTCATCACGTCGGCCATTAGGCCTTATCACATATATTCACACTTTCACATTCATCACATCGGCCATTAGGCCTTATCACATATATATACACTTTCACATTCATCACGTCGGCCATTAGGCCTTATCACATATATATACACTTTCACATTCATCACGTCGGCCATTAGGCCTTATCACATATATTGTGACAGCCCAAAATTGACCCTAGTCGGGATGTGGTTTCGGGACCACAAAACCGAGGCATAAAAATAATTTAAAAATTTATTTTGATGCCTATGATATGTGTTAAATTGTGTATGACATTTTGATGTTTCAATTTAGAATTATAAATGTGAATTTCACTAGAAAGGACCTAGTAGTAAACTTTGAAAGTATGATGGGGAAATGTGTGATGACTAGTTGATCATGCATGCAAAATAAAGGATTTGCATGTCAAATTTCCCCAAAGATGGTATAGTGGCCGGCCATGACAAGGGAATATGGGCAAGGAAAACATGTTATGACATGTTTTGTTAATGCATGATGTGATAAATGATAAAAAATTAAGCATGTAGGAAGAGAAACAAAAAATCAAAATTTGCTCATCCTTCCCCCCCTTTGCCGTGAGTGAAAGAGAAGCAAAGAAAAAATTTTGTTCATCTATTTTCTCTTCTTTGGCCGAAAATACTAAGGAAAAAGGAAGGATTTTTGCTTCATTTTCTTTGTTTAGAAGAGATCTAGAAGGAAATTTGGCTAAACTTGCATCAAGAGTAAGGTATGTATGAGGTTGTGTTATGAGTTTCATGCATGTTTTAGTTGCTAACTTGATGTTCATGTTAGCCATGGTTCAAATCCTTGTTATGCCATGGGAATGGTATTTGGCCAAAGTTGTTATTGTGTTAAAGCCATTGCATGCTAAATGTGAAGCTTGCTAATGATGCATGCAATGATGGATTTTCTACTCTTGAAATTTCTTGTAGCCATCTTGAGTAAGACATTGAGTTTTCTTTTGTTTAACCATGATTGAAGTTGAAAGGGCATGATTGTGATGTATTCGGCCATGATGCATTCATGAGCATGGTTCATGCTTCTTGCATGTTAGTAAAATTTGTGTTTTGGATGGCTATGGACACCTTGAAATTGACCTTGCACCTATATGTGTATATATGATTGCACATGATATTTTGATTATGAAGAAAGTGATAAATATGTTGTTTAAAGAAGAAATTTGTTGAAGAATGTTGTGAAATTTGCATGTACAATCGGCCTAGTACACATATGATGTGAAAATCTTGCAATTTATTGTTGATTTTGTGCAAGTATGACTAAGTATAATCGGCCACATGGGGGAATTATTGTGCATGCATTCGGTTAGAGGCAAGCTTAATGATGCCTATTCTTGACTTAGGTAATCGGCTACCTTGTTGTGAGCTAAGGCGAATGTAATGCGTAATTAAAGAAAATTGACTAAAGTGCTTAGTTATGTGATGTTGAGTCAATGATATGTGTATTCGCCAAGGCTATGGCGAGACTTTAATGAATTGAATTTGTTTGAATTAGCTCAAGAGCTTAGAGGGCCACAATTGGATAAGGGGAAGGAAAAAGTGATCGATTAGCCGTCGAAGCCGTTCGACAACATCCGAGGTAAGTCCTCAAGAAATGACCCTACTCGAATTATGTGAAATGAAATATGGATGTGTAATGATTATTGATTTATGTGTGTATGAGTATTTGAATGATACCCGGGCTAAGTCCCGAAGGCGATTATGCAAGTGATATGTTTGTGTTTGAGCCTTAGTAACGAAAATGAAGCATGGATGTGTAATGATTATTGATGTATGTGTGTGCATGAGCAATTGAATGATATCCGGGATAAGTCCCGAAGACATTTATGCTAGTAATTATACCCGGGTTAAGACCCGAAGGCCATTGTGCTAGTGACCACATCCGGGCTAAGACCCGAAGGCATTCGTGCAAGTTGTTAAATCCGGGCTAATACCCGAAGGCATTTGTGCAAGTCGTTCTATCCGGGCTAAGACCCAAAGGCATTCGTGCATGTGGTTATATCCGGTTGTATTCCGAAGAAGCTTGGGCTGAAGGTGAGCGTTGGTTGCTGTAATAAATTTAATTAGTACGCTCGAAAAGCCCAAAGGAAAAGGTATGTTTATATGTGCATTGGAAAAGTCGATATGTTTGAGTAACATTCGTTCAATCGACTAACGAATTTTCAGCTATTGAATTGGTTGATATCTTGTGAAAGTATACAATGATGAAGTGTGAAGCAAGTATGATTATGTGAATGTGTGTTAATGAAATGATTCATTTGGCTATGTGAATGTAATGCCTTAGTTAAAGCTGATTTTATTGCTTGAGACTTACTAAGCATAAAAATGCTTACCCCGTTGCTTTGGCTCTCTGTTTTATAGATTTTGCTCGTTAGCGATCGGATTCGGGATCATTAAAGTCGAAGTCATCTACACTATCAAAGCCTCCATTTTGGTATAATTTTGGTTGAACTTTGAAATGGCATGTATAGGACTACCCTAATGTTGAAGGTCATGTACCTTTCGGTTTTGTGTAAGCTTGGATGGCCATGCGAAAATGGCTTATATCGTTTTAGTATGATTCTATAATAGTTTGTATGATAATCATTATGGGGTATGAAATTGTCTGAAAGGATTAGCCATTGGAATGGTTAATCATAATCACACTTTGTGCTATGTGTGCAAAAAGGGCCATTTGAATCGTGGAAATCATGAAATAGGTAATGGTTACTTTCAAAACAGATGCTGGCAGCAGCAGTGGTGTGGTTTTGAAAAATCACCAAAATTTGTAAAAATGGTATTAAATAATGAATAAATTATGTAAATGAACCTTAATGAGTCTACTTTGATGTGGAATAAACGAAACGGTCATAGGAGTTACATGTTAAGAGATATTAAAGCTATTGTGAGATAGGGCCAGAACGGTTTCTGGGTCCCCTGTCGCAACTTTAAAAATTTATTATAAATTATCCAGAAAGAATTATGAGTCATGCCTTATATGTACAGATTCAATTTTGAGTCTAGTTTCATTAGAAACAAACGGTACCAGAATTAAAGCCCTGTACAGAGAGATATTCAAGTTGTAACTCGCGAAGGTCATAGCAGTCGATCCCTGTAACATGGGTGAATTTAACTAATAAACTGTACCAATTGGCCCGACCAAAAATTCTAGAAATAAATCCATGGATGGATATATGAGTCTAAATTCAGGGAAAATTTACGGAATCAGTTTCCGAGTTTTGAAACTCGAGATATGATTTTTAAGGTGACAGTGACGCAGATTTCCAGCCTGTCTGGAAATGTCAAATTGGTGGGTGAAATATGTGGATTTGGCTTGTTAACCCTCGTGTCCGACACGGCGATGGTCTCGGGTTGGGGTGTTACAATTTTATTGGTATCAGAGCCACGGTTTACTCGATTCTAGGACTACCGTGATATGTTTGGGGTCTAGCTATACATACCATTAAATGATGAATTGATAGTGTGGTGATTTCTGACAATTTGACTTTGTGTTTGTTTATAGCAATGGATCCCGATCCCAACCGAGCAATAGCTGATGATGTGGAGAGTGTGGCGCTGCTCAGCGCAAGGGACAGCGCCGGACTCTCAACCTATGGCCACAATCCGAATGATGAGGCTAGGCAAGCCTTTTATAGTGTGATGAATGATTGGTTCAACCAATACATTCGAACTAACACTACTGTTCCACAACCTCCATTCCCGACTAATGCAACCCCGCACCTACAATACCTCCGAATCGACCAAATAAGGTCAAGTAAGCCCCGATCGACAGAATTCGTAAACATGGGGCCCCTGAATTCAAGGCTACGGATAGCGGCGATGCCGAGCAAGCTGAATTTTGGTTGGATACCACTATCCGGTGCTCGATGAGCTATCTTGTACACCGATGAGTGCTTAAAGTGTACCATCTCCTTGCTACGCGATTCCGCCTATTATTGGTGGAGTACTCGACTTCGTGGTGCCTAGAGAGCAAGTGACTTGGGAATTCTTTCAAACCGAGTTAGAAAAAAGTATATCGATCGAGATTCATCGACCAAAAGTGAAGGAATTTCTTGATCTTAAGCAAGGTTCTATGTCGATTCATCGACTACGAACGAAAATTTGTGAGGCTTAGCGATGCAGCGAGAATGCATTTCGTCCGAAGCTATTATGTGTAAACGCGCGAGGATGGGCTGAATGATGATATAAGGATGTTCGTTGGCATTCTCGAAATCGAGAGTTCGTAGTACTTGTTGAGCGAGCTTGTAAAGTCGAAGAGCTTAGAAAGGAGAAACAAAAAGTTGATGTGGGGCGGAGAATTCGAAAAGGTCCTCGGAAAGTCTCTTCAACAGCATCGAAGAGATTTCGAGATGATGTGAGCCGGTCTAGAGGCGCCGGGCTTTTCTAGGCGAGGACGCGATCGACCCCTGTGACCACACGAGTCACTTGATCGCTTGATGGTGGAAATGATCGCCGAGAGAGGCGAATGTGTCGCATTGTGGCAAATGGCATTGAGGGAGCTGTTGGTTCCGTGATCGCTCTGCTATAAGTGTGGATCAGCCGACCACCTTATGAAGGATTGCCGAGGTTGCTTGAACAAAATGTAAGTCGAGTGGAAACCGGGTGCTACCTTTGCTTGAGGTAGGCCACCTAGAAATGTGGGCAATGTTAGTGGCGGTCGAGAGGATCCGAGATGCTACCATCGATTCAAGGCTCGTGCTCTGCTAGGACTTATGCCATACGCGCACGCGAGGATCTTGCCTCACCGGATGTCATTACGGTACTTTCACTCTTTTCAATACTAATGTGATTGCTTTGATTGACCCGAGTTCTACTCATTCTTATATATGTGAAACCTTAGCATCCGATGAAGACTTTGCCTATTGAGTCTCTTGAGTTTGTAATTCGGTGTCAAACCCTTGGGTCATTACGTGCATGTCAACAAAGTGTGCAAGAAAAGTCCCATAGTGTTCCGAGGTTCTTGTTTTCCGGCGGACTTGATGCTTTTGCCGTTCGATGAATTCGACGTTATTCTTGGTTTGGATTGGTTGACCATGCACGATGCGGTTGTAAATTGCAAAAGCAAGACTATCGATTTGAGGTGTGCGAATAACGAGATAATTCAGGTTGAGTCTACGGACTTAAAGTGGTTACCAGCTGTAATATCAGCAATGTTGGCCCGGAAATATGTAAGAAAAGGGTGCAAAACGTACCTTGCGTATGTGCTCGATGACAAGGAATCAGAAAAGAAACCCGAATCAGTGCCAGTGGTTTGTGAATACCCGGATGTTTTCCCTGAAGAATTGCCGGGTTTACCACCTGTTCGGGAAATAGAATTTGGCATCGAATTGGTACCTAGTACCACTCCAATTTGGATAGCTCCTTATCGTATGGCACCAACGGAATTAAAGGAGTTGAAAGCTCAGTTGCAAGAATTGGTGGATAGAGGTTTTGCTCGCCCGAGTTTTTCGCCTTGGGGTGCGCCGGTGTTGTTTGTGAAAAGAAGGATGGAACCATGAGGTGTGCATCGACTATCGTCGACTTAATAAGCGGCGATAAAGAACAAATATCCGTTACCACGTATCGATGACTTGTTCGATCAAGCTGAAGAACCTCGGTGTTCTCGAAAATAGATTTGAGATCGGGCTATTATCAATTGCGAATTCGAGATTGGACGTACCCAAGGCGCCTTGAGCGAGATATGGTCACTATGAGTTCCTAGTGATGCCGTTTGGGCTTACTAATGCCCTGCGGTATTTATGGATTTAATGAATCGATCTTGGACTATATTTGGATCGATTAAGTAGTCGTGTTCATTGATGACATCTTGGTCTATTCAAGAAATGAGACCGAACATCTTTGAACACACGAGGTTAGTCTGCAAATTTTACGGGATAAGCAATTATATGCTAAGTTCAACAAGTGTGAGTTACGGTTAAGAGAAGTTGGCTTCTTGGGTCATGTGGTATCTGCATCGGGTATTCGAGTCGACCGAATAAAATTTCAGCCATACTTAATTGGAAGCCTCAGAAATATTACCGAGGTTCGAGCTTTTTGGGGCTTTAGGTTATTACCGACGATTTGTAAAGGTTTCTCAACGATAGCCACGCCGATGATGGCTACTCCAAAAGGATGTTAAGTTCGAATAGGCGGAGAAATGTCAAAAAGTTTCGATCAACTGAAAACTTATTTGGTGAAGCCCCAATTCTAGTGCAACCGAATCGGCAAAGAGTTTGTCATCTATAGTGACGCCTCCCTACTTGGGTTAGGTTGCGTATTGATGCAAGAAGGTCGAGTTGTGGCCTATGCGTCGAGGCAATTAAAGCCACACGAGAAAAATTATCCGACCCATGATCTCGAATTGGGTGCCATCGTATTCGCCTTGAAGATTTGGCGACATTACTTATTTGGTGAGAGGTGCCATGTGTACTCGGATCACAAAAGTCTCAAATATTTGATGACCCAAAGAGACTTAAATCTGCGACAAAGACGTTGGCTCGAGCTGTTAAAGGATTATGAGCTGGTCATTGACTATCACCGGGAAAGGCGAATGTGGTTGCGGATGCCTTGAGTCGTAAATCATTATTCGATTCTGACGATGAATGTGCACTTGTCCATTCGATCCGACAACGTGTTAGTAGCTAAATTGAAAGCCAAACCATTATTGATACATCAAATTTGTGAAGCTCGGAAGGTCGACGATGAGTTGGTTGCAAAGCGGGTCGAGTGTGTTCGAACAAGGAATCGGAGTTTCGGATCAATGATGACGATTGTTTGAGGTTGAAGTCATCTGTGTGTTCCAAGGAATTGAAACTTATTTCGATAATTCGAACGAAGCCCATTGTAGCCGAATGGCAATCCACCCGGGAGTACGAAGATGTACAACGATTTGAAGCGTCGGTTTTGGTGGCATGGTATGAAACGAGACATCTCGATTTTGTTTGAGATGTTTAATATGTCAACAAGTGAAAGCGGAACATTAAGTGCCTTGAGGATTACTTGACCGATCACGATACCCGAGTGGAAATGGGATCGAGTCACAATGGACTTTGTGTCCGGACGCCATTGTCGACAAGTAAAAGGATGCGATTTGGGTTGTTGTTGATAGATTGACTAAGTCGGCTCACTTTATCCCTGTGCGTGCACGGATTTTCATTAGATAAACTAGCTGAATTGTACATTTCTCAGTTGTGAGATTACACGGGTACCGATTTACATTGTGTTGGATAGAGATCCGAGGTTCACCTCGCGATTTTGGAAGAAATTGCAAGAAGCTTTGGGTACCAAGTTGCATTTCAGACCGCCTTTCACCCCCAAACCGATGGTCAATCCGGCGGATAATTCGGATACTTGAGGATATGTTGAGATGTTGCATCCTCGAGTTCGATGGTTCATGGGAGCGGTACCTACCTTTGATTGAATTCGCACAACAATAGTTTTCAATCAAGTATTAAGATGGCGCCTTACGAGGCTTTGTATGGGCGTAAATGCCGTACACCATTGTTTTGGACCGAGCTCGGTGAAAACAAAATCTTGAGTGGATTTGATTAAAGATGCTGAGCAGAAAGTAAAAGTAATCCGTGAAAGTCGAAAATAGCCTCCGATCGTCGAAGTCGTCTGCGGATTTGAAACGAAAGGACATTGAGTATCGGTGGGAGATAAAGTGTTTCTTAAGGTTTCGCTTTGGAAAAAGATACTCAGATTGGCCGTAAGGGCAAGTTGAGCCGAGGTTCATTGGACCATATGAGATATCCGGCGAGTCGGTCCGGTGGCATATCGTCGATTTTGCCCCGAACTCGAAAAGATTCACGATGTCTTTCATGTTTCGATGCTTGACGCTATAGATCTGATCCATCGCACGTGATTAGTCCATCGGAGGTTGAAATTCAAGCCAATATGAGTTATGAGGAAAAACTGATTCGTATCCTATCACGTGAAGTGAAAGAGTTGCGAAACAAGCGGGTTCCGCTAGTGAAAGTGTTATGGATCAAACACGGGATAGAAGAAGCTACTTGGGAAACCGAGAACTCTATGAAAGAGCGATACCCAACCTTATTTACGGTAAGATTTTGGGGCGAAAATTTCTTAAGTGGGGAGAGTTGTGACAGCCCAAAATTGACCCTAGTCGGGATGTGGTTTGGGACCACAAAACCGAGGCATAAAAATAATTTAAAATTTATTTTGATGCCTATGATATGTGTTAAATTGTGTATGACATTTTGATGTTTCAATTTAGAATTATAAATGTGAATTTCACTAGAAAGGACCTAGTAGTAAACTTTGAAAGTATGATGGGGAAATGTGTGATGACTAGTTGATCATGCATGCAAAAATAAGGATTTGCATGTCAAATTTCCCCAAAGATGGTATAGTGGCCGGCCATGACAAGGGAATATGGGCAAGGAAAACATGTTATGACATGTTTTGTTAATGCATGATGTGATAAATGATAAAAAAATTAAGCATGTAGGAAGAGAAACAAAAAAATCAAAAATTTGCTCATCCTTTCCCCCCCTTTTGCCGTGAGTGAAAGAGAAGCAAAGAAAAAAATTTTGTTCATCTATTTTTCTCTTCTTTGGCCGAAAATACTAAGGAAAAAGGAAGGATTTTTGCTTCATTTTCTTTGTTTAGAAGAGATCTAGAAGGAAATTTGGCTAAACTTGCATCAAGAGTAAGGTATGTATGAGGTTGTGTTATGAGTTTCATGCATGTTTTAGTTGCTAACTTGATGTTCATGTTAGCCATGGTTCAAATCCTTGTTATGCCATGGGAATGGTATTTGGCCAAAGTTGTTATTGTGTTAAAGCCATTGCATGCTAAATGTGAAGCTTGCTAATGATGCATGCAATGATGGATTTTCTACTCTTGAAATTTCTTGTAGCCATCTTGAGTAAGACATTGAGTTTTCTTTTTGTTTAACCATGATTGAAGTTGAAAGGGGCATGATTGTGATGTATTCGGCCATGATGCATTCATGAGCATGGTTCATGCTTCTTGCATGTTAGTAAAATTTGTGTTTTGGATGGCTATGGACACCTTGAAATTGACCTTGCACCTATATGTGTATATATGATTGCACATGATATTTTGATTATGAAGAAAGTGATAAATATGTTGTTTAAAGAAGAAATTTGTTGAAGAATGTTGTGAAATTTGCATGTACAATCGGCCTAGTACACATATGATGTGAAAATCTTGCAATTTATTGTTGATTTTGTGCAAGTATGACTAAGTATAATCGGCCACATGGGGAATTATTGTGCATGCATTCGGTTAGAGGCAAGCTTAATGATGCCTATTCTTGACTTAGGTAATCGGCTACCTTGTTGTGAGCTAAGGCCGAATGTGTGCGTAATTAAAGAAAATTGACTAAAGTGCTTAGTTATGTGATGTTGAGTCAATGATATGTGTATTCGCCAAGGCTAGCAAGCGAGACTTTAATGAATTGAATTTGTTTGAATTAGCTCAAGAGCTTAGAGGGCCACAATTGGATAAGGGAAGGAAAAAGTGATCGATTAGCCGTCAAGCCGTTCGACAACATCCGAGGTAAGTCCTCAAGAAATGACCCTACTCGAATTATGTGAAATGAAATATGGATGTGTAATGATTATTGATTTATGTGTGTATGAGTATTTGAATGATACGGGCTAAGTCCCGGCGATTATGCAAGTGATATGTTTGTGTTTGAGCCTTAGTAACGAAAATGAAACATGGATGTGTAATGATTATTGATGTATGTGTGTGCATGAGCAATTGAATGATATCTGGCTAAGTCCCAAGACATTTATGCTAGTAATTATACGGGTTAAGACCGAAGGCCATTGTGCTAGTGACCACATCGAAGGGTGCTAAGACCGAAGGCATTTGTGCAAGTCGTTCTATCCGGGCTAAGACCCAAAGGCATTCGTGCATGTGGTTATATCCGGTTGTATTCAAGAAGCTTGGGTTGAAGGTGGCGTTGGTTGCTGTAATAAATTTAATTAGTACGCTCGAAAAGCCCAAAGGAAAAGGTATGTTTATATGTGCATTGGAAAAGTCGATATGTTTGAGTAACATTCGTTCAATCGACTAACGAATTTTCAGCTATTGAATTGGTTGATATCTTGTGAAAGTATACAATGATGAAGTGTGAAGCAAGTATGATTATGTGAATGTGTGTTAATGAAATGATTCATTTGGCTATGTGAATGTAATGCCTTAGTTAAAGCTGATTTTATTGCTTGAGACTTACTAAGCATAAAAATGCTTACCCGTTGCTTTGGCTCTCTGTTTTATAGATTTTGCTCGTTAGCGATCGGATTCGGGATCATTAAAGTCGAAGTCATCTACACTATCAAAGCCTCCATTTTGGTATAATTTTGGTTGAACTTTGAAATGGCATGTATAGGACTACCCTAATGTTGAAGGTCATGTACCTTTCGGTTTTGTGTAAGCTTGGATGGCCATGCGAAAATGGCTTATATCGTTTTAGTATGATTCTATAATAGTTTGTATGATAATCATTATGGGGTATGAAATTGTCTGAAAGGATTAGCCATTGGAATGGTTAATCATAATCACACTTTGTGCTATGTGTGCAAAAAGGGCCATTTGAATCGTGGAAATCATGAAATAGGTAATGGTTACTTTCAAAACAGATGCTGGCAGCAGCAGTGGTGTGGTTTTGAAAAATCACCAAAATTTGTAGGAATGGTATTAAATAATGAATAAATTATGTAAATGAACCTTAATGAGTCTACTTTCATGTGGAATAAACGAAACGGACATAGGAGTTACATGTTAAGAGATATTAAAGCTATTGTCAGATAGGGCCAGAACGGTTTCTGGGTCCCCTGTCGCAACTTTAAAAATTTATTATAAATTATCCAGAAAGAATTAGGAGTCATGCCTTATATGTACAGATTCAATTTTGAGTCTAGTTTCATTAGAAACAAACGGTACCAGTATTAAAGTTGTAACTCGCGAAGGTCAGAGCAGTCGATCCCTGTAACATGGGTGAATTTAACTAATAAACTGTACCAATTGGCCCGACCAAAAATTCTAGAAATAAATCCATGGATGGATATATGAGTCTAAATTCAGGGAAAATTTACGGAATCAGTTTCCGAGTTTTGAAACTCGAGATATGATTTTTAAGGTGACAGTGACGCAGATTTCCAGCCTGTCTGGAAATGTCAAATTGGTGGGTGAAATATGTGGATTTGGCTTGTTAACCCCTCGTGTCCGACACCGGCGATGGTCTCGGGTTCGGGGTGTTACATATATATACACTTTCACATTCATCACGTCGGCCATTAGGCCTTATCACATAGATTCACACTTTCACATTCATCACGTCGGCCATTAGGCCTTATCACATATATACACACTTTCACATTCATCCCATCGGCCATTAGGCCTTATCACATATATACACACTTTCACATTCATCACATCGGCCATTAGGCCTTATCACATACATATATCTCATACATATTTCATATTTTTCTTGTACGTCAATTTCAGCAATAGCTTATAAGCAACTCAAATATTTTCATCAAAGTTTACAACAAAATCACATATTCACTACAAGCAGTTTTCCTGAGCAACAGTCACTAAATTGTTTATAACTGGAGCTACCAAACTCAAAAAAAATTGCCGTTAATTTTCCCCGAATGTAGACTCATGTATCTTTTATCCATAAAAATTTCAGAATTTTAGGTGTGGCCAATCAATACCAGATTTTTCTTAAAAATTTGCCCTGTTTCACTGTTTGACTAACCTGACCAGTCTTCACTACAATTCAAAATTCTCATTGTACAGAATTCAAAGTATGTTCTACTTGATTTCATTTGAAACTAGACTCATTAAGGAGTCTAAGCATATAAATTTTATCTTGTAACCATTTTTGTACAAATTGTAGTGATTTTCTTAAAACCGAACAGTGGATTTCGGAGTCATTCCGACACTGTCCCGCACAACTTTAAATATCTCTTTATAGGAAATTTCTTTGCTTCCACGGTCTCCTTTATAAGAAAATAGACCAACTAAGCTTTGATTACATATTTTATTCAGCCTATAATTCCACACCAACAATTTATAGTGACTTTCTAAATTCACATTACTGCTGCTGTCCAAGCAATTTATTACAATTTGCTCTTAAATTTCCAAGTCCAAACACTGATGAACTTACCATTTGGGTTTAAGACATATCATGGCCACATCATATCTTTTTAAATCAACTCATTATATCCTATTATAGTTGAATTTACTCAACATTTAATCACTTAAAACTTACCTCGAAAGTGGTCGACGACTAGATATCCATGGCTATTCGTTTACTTCCTCTTTTCCTTATCCGACTTTGAACCTCTAGGCTCTTGAGCTAAATCAAATAATTTACTTCCCAATCAAACACAATCACACGGCATCCATACACATTTTAGAACCATTCTTAACATATTTACTACTCAAGCATGTAACTTAACAACTTAACCATTAGTTGCGAACCACAAACAAAACATATTCATCGTCAATATCTCAAACCTTACCATAACAACCAATATGCAAGATATCACATATACATAACTTAGCTTATGAGAACATATGTATTACATCATAAACACATCTTTTACCAATTACCTCACTTAAGCCAAATTTTATAATCAACCACAAAGAAAAATATACCACAAATCACACTTCCAAAATGAGCTACCTCATGGCGATTATACTTCATCATTAATACATAGATGAAACAATCAAAATCCTTCCTTTATACCCTAGCCGAATGCTCCAATCATCCATCAAAATTTCATCCAAATTTACAAGAACAACAACCACATTCTTTGTTATCTACCATGAACGAAACCCATATTCATTCACCAAATATCAAAATTTATCATCAATTTGACATATAAGGACATAACCAAATGTTTCTTGCAACACAAAACTCAAAAATTAACACATGGGTCATGTTATGAGCACCAAAACAAACTCATCTTCACAAAATTCCAAAAGAATCACATGATATCATACCTTAATCTAACAACCACCATAGCCGATTTTCTCCGGCTCTTCCCTTCCTTCCTTTCCTCTATTCGCCAAGGATGTTCAAGAATGAACATTTTTTTCATTTTTTGTTTTCTTTCCTCCCACTCATGGCAAAAGGGAGGGAGAACAAAACACACATTGCCCATTCTCTTTATTTTATTATCCCTTCCATAATGCATTGTCCCAACATGTTTATGACATGTTTTTAGCCATAACACTTTGTCCACCCATGCCCATGGCCGGCCACTACATATTAGGGGGGAAAATTGACATGCAAGACCTCCCTTTTGATTACATGCACTATTAGATCCTTGTAGATTAGCCTATCACATTTTCAAGTCCTATCACATGGGTCCTTTCTTATAAATTAGCACCTAATTGATAAAATCAAGGCACGAAATATTCACACATACAAATTCCACATACAATAAGCACAGAATATAACATCTAATTATTTTTGTGACTCGGTTTTGTGGTCCCGAAACCACTTTCCGACTAGGGTCACATTAGGGCTGTTACAACTCTCCCCCACTTAAGAAATTTTCGTCCCCGAAAATTTCTACCGATGCATAGTTTAGAGTAACGTCCTCTTATTGAATTATATTCATATAAACATTAGCTCATCGATAGCAATTGTAATTCATTATTTATTTCACATCGATCTATAAAATCATTTTCTTATCTTAAAACAAATACATAAACATTTCTACAAGTATGCACATATATCTCATTTCCTTGATTTCATAAGCAATAATCACTTAATTTAATTCACAATTGCATTTCAAACACATATCAAGCACATATTAACATGTATAATTCACATCATCAACCCACATATTTGTAATCCACATTTTCATCCATGTATAAGTCGTAACTTTGGCCGAAAATACACATATACTCAAACATCCCAATAAATATCCTTTATAACTCCATCGTATCTCAATATTCAACTTCCACACACGAACATTTAATTCATTCAGCACATACTGAACATACCTCATTGCTGGAATTTTTGCAAGCGTATTAACTGAAATTTTTACAGCAAGATTGCTCATCTCCGAATCACGTACCTTCGGGATTTAACTGGATATAGCGACTCGCTCGATTGTCTTTGGGACATAGCCCGGTTATAGTGATTCGCACAAATGCCTTCGGGACTTAACCCAGTTTTGGTAACTCGCACAAATGCCTTCGGGAATTGACCCGGATTTAGTCACTTAGCACAAAAGCCTTCGGGACTTAGCCCGGATACCATTCGAATAACCAAGCACATATATATCAACAAATCAATACACATTCTTAATACATTCTCATTACCAAAGCTCAAACACAAGACACTTATCATATTAACAATTTCGGCTCAATAGTCACACACAAAGAGCATGATTTTGATTTGCTTAAAACATGATCTAATCAAATCATGATTTAAGCTCTATTACTCAAGAACTTACTTCACATTACCAACCCTTATGTTCATACACAAAGATCAACTTAGCCAAAGGCGGTAGCTCGTTTATCAAGCGGCGAATACTTACTTGTAAGGGCTCAACTAATTCAAGCACATATAGCTCTTACAATGCCATATCCTAGATATGGTCTTACATATTCTCACATATCGAGCCGATGCCATGTCCCAAACATGGTCTTACACACTATCTCAAATCAATGCCTTCGTCCCAGACGAGGTCTTACTTGAATTCCATTTCACACACTTAGTGCCCACTGACCGATCTCGCACTCATAGTGCTCGGTTAAAGGGATTTACACACACACAGTGCCTCCAATCATTCACACACATAGTACTCTTATTCATTCGTTATTACACATTGAAATGACTTAACCAAGTCGATAAACATCATGTATGTACACTTTTAAACATATCATCTCATTTAAATTTGAATTCGTATAGTAATGAACACTTAAACTTTGCTCAAATTCTCGCACGAAGCCTACTAGGCACGAAGGCCGAATACACGTCACCTGACATGATTGCTCTTGGGACCTAGCCGGATACATCACTAGCACGAATGCTCTTCGGAACTTAGTCCGGATACATCACTAGCACGAATGCTCCTCGGAACTTAGTCTGGATACATCACTAGCACGAATGCTCTTCGGAACTTAGTCCGGATACCTCACTAGCACGAATGCTCTTCGGAACTTAGTCTGGATATATCACTCTCAATTCTCATGGTCATTTACACATATAGCAATACACATTAGTATATCATTTACATTACTTGAATACAAACACAACATGCTTATCGACCATTCAACTTCCAGTTCCATAGGCACATACAAAGTATCACATTTATAGTCATAACACTCTTTCAAAATTGCATCACTTATACCCTTAATTCAATCCAAATCGAAATTCAAATACGAGTACATGATACGTACCTAATCAACTTAATAATTTAGGCATATCTAAGTGAATTTATATCGCAAATTCTCATAGTCAGAAGCTTGCTACAGCTCGATCGGGATCAAGATTCATTACAATATAGCAACCACATTTTAATAGTCAAGAATCATCACACTATCATTTTATCACTTTATGGCATGTATAAATAGACTCACGCGTGCTACGTTAGTCCTAGAATCGACTAAACCGTAGCTCTGATACCAATATAATTGTAACACCCGTGCAGAGACCGTTACGAGTCGAACACGAGGTGCTAACCGACTAATTCATTTACTCTCACAGTCCAATTAAAAATTTTTCCAGACGACTGGCTAACTGCGTCACTGTCACCTTAAAAATCATAACTTGAGTTCCACAACTCGAAAATCAGATTCGTAATTTTTCCCCGAAACTAGACTCATATGTCCATCTACATATATTTTTATAGAATTTTTGGTCGATCCAATTAGTACAGTTTATTAGTTAAAGTCTCCCCTGTTGCAGGGATCGACTACACTGAACTTCGTGAGTTACGAATTGGATATCTCCCTGTACAGGGCTTCAATACTGATGCCGTTTGTTTCTATAGAAACTAGACTCAAATAGGAATCTATAAATATATGGCATGACTCCTAATTATCTCTGGTTAATTTACAATGAATTTCCAAAGTCAGAACAGGGAATCCAGAAACCGTTCTGGCCCTATTTCACAAAAACCTAAATATCTCTTAACATACATCTCATATGACCGTTTCGTTTCTTCCATATGAAATTAGATTCATCAATGTTTATTTACATAATTTATTCACTATTTAATTCCATTCCTACTATTTTTACTGATTTTTCACATCCACATCACTGCAGCTGTCAACCTCTGTCCTTAAGGTAGATTTTACCTACTTCATAATTTCCTTGATTCAACTAGCCCTTTTAGCATACATGGCACAAAAGATGATCACGATTAACCATTCCAAGGGCTAATCGATTCCAAACATTTCCACATCTCTTAATGAACAACATACAAAATGATTATGATACCATGCCAAAGTGTATACAAGCCATTTTCGCATGGCTATCCAAATTTATACAAAATCAAAGGGTCTATGACCAACAAACGAAAGAGTAGCCCTATACATTAACCAAAATATCCTCTCACTACTAGTCTATTCTATACATGCCATAAGATATTCCAAAACATAGCAGTACCAAACAGTGGATAGTGATAGTGTGACTAGTTGCTGACGATCCCCGAGCCTATAGCTTCCCAATGAGACCTATAAGGCAGAGGAAACACAGTAAACGGAGTAAGCATTACAATGCTTAGTAAGTTTTAAGCAGTGTCAACAGATGACAATCCAATTATAACATAGTTGTTCATATTTTTATTTCACTCTTCCTTCGGGCATACCATCCCTTTACCGAATATGCACATCTCATCATATACAATAGGCAGATAAACTCTCACACTAATCCGATGTCACATAATCATAGGAATAGTCCCATAGATTGCTCTCGTATGCATCATATATAAACTTGGGGTACATACCTGTTTAACCTTTCGCATTGCGTATATTTATAAGCAATTCTTATTACGAAGTCTTACCCGGACATAATCTCCACACGTAGTCATCGGGTCGTACCCGGACGTAATCTCCACACGTAGTCATCGGGTCTCACCCGGAACATATTTCTAAGTTTCATGTACACTTAATCACATGTTACAACATTCACATTAGCCATTCGGCTTTACCACATATATATATACACTTTCACATTCATCACGTCGGCCATTAGGCCTTATCACATATGTATACACTTTCACATTCATCACGTCGACCATTAGGCCTTATCACATATATATACACTTTCACATTCATCACGTTGGCCATTAGGCCTTATCACATATATTCACACTTTCACATTCATCACGTCGGCCATTAGGCCTTATCACATATATATACACTTTCACATTCATCACGTCGGCCATTAGGCCTTATCACATATATTCACACTTTCACATTCATCACGTCGGCCATTAGGCCTTATCACATATATTCACACTTTCACATTCATCACGTCGGCCATTAGGCCTTATCACATATATACACACTTTCACATTCATCACATCGGCCATTAGGCCTTATCACATATATACACACTTTCACATTCATCACATCGGCCATTAGGCCTTATCACATATATACACATTTTCACATTCATCACACCGGCCATTAGGCCTTATCACATATATACACACTTTCACATTCATCACATCGGCCATTAGGCCTTATCACATATATACACACTTTCACATTCATCACATCAGCCATTAGGCCTTATCACATATATATATCTCATACATATTTCATATTTTTCTTGTACATCAATTTCAGCAATAGCTTATAAGCAACTCAAATATTTTCATCAAAGTTTACAACAAAATCACATATTCACTACAAGCAGTTTTCCTGAGCAACAGTCACTAAATTGTTTATAACTAGAGCTACAAAACTCAAAATCAATTGCCGTTAATTTTCCCCGAATGTAGACTCATGTATCTTTCATCCATAAAAATTTCAGAATTTTAGGTGTGGCCAATCAATACCAGATTTTTCTTAAAGTTTCCCCTGTTTCACTGTTTGACTAACCTGACCAGTCTTCACTACAAATCAAAATTCTCATTGTACAGAATTCAAAGTATGTTCTACTTGATTTCATTTGAAACTAGACTCATTAAGGAGTCTAAGCATATAAATTTTATCTTGTAACCATTTTTGTACAAATTATAGTGATTTTCTTAATACCGAACAGGGGATTTCGGAGTCATTCCGACACTGTCCCGCACAACTTTAAATATCTCTTTATAGGAAATTTTTTTGCTTCCACGGTCTCCTTTATAAGAAACTAGACCAACTAAGCTTTGATTACATATTTTATTCAGCCTATAATTTCACACCAACAATTTATAGTGACTTTCTAAATTCACATTACTGCTGCTGTCCAAGCAATTTATTACAATTTGCTCTTAAATTTCCAAGTCCAAACACTTATGAACTTACCATTTGGGTTTAAGACATATCATGGCCACATCATATCTTATTAAATCAACTCATTATATCCTATTATAGTTGAATTTACTCAACATTTAATCACTTAAAACTTACCTCGAAAGTGGTCGACGACTAGATATCCATGGCTATTCATTTACTTCCTCTTTTCCCTTATCCGACTTTGATCCTCTAGGCTCTTGAGCTAAATCAAATAATTTACTTCCCAATCAAACACAATCACACGGCATCCATACACATTTTAGAACCATTCTTAACATATTTACTACTCAAGCATGTAACTTAACAACTTAACCATTAGTTGCCGAACCACAAACAAAACATATTCATACGTCAATATCTCAAACCTTACCATAACAACCAATATGCAAGATATCACATATACATAACTTAGCTTATGAGAACATATGTATTACATCATAAACACATCTTTTACCAATTACCTCACTTAAGCCAAATTTTTATAATCAACCACAAAGAAAAATATACAACAAATCACACTTCCAAAATGAGCTACCTCATGGCCGATTATACTTCATCATTAATACATAGATGAAACAATCAAAATCCCTTCCTTTATACCCTAGCCGAATGCTCCAATCATCCATCAAAATTTCATCCAAATTTACAAGAACAACAACCACATTCTTTGTTATCTACCATGAACGAAACCCATATTCATTCACCAAATATCAAAATTTATCATCAATTTGACATATAAGGACATAACCAAATGTTTCTTGCAACACAAAACTCAAAAATTAACACATGGGTCATGTTATGAGCACCAAAACAAACTCATCTTCACAAAAATTCCAAAAGAATCACATGATATCATACCTTAATCTAACAACCACCATAGCCGATTTTCTCCAGCTCTTCCCCTTCCTTCCTTTCCTCTATTCGGCCAAGGATGTTCAAGAATGAACATTTTTTTTTCATTTTTTTGTTTTCTTTCCTCCCACTCATGGCAAAAAGGGGAGGGGGAGAACAAACACACACATTGCCCATTCTCTTTATTTTATTATCCCTTCCATAATGCATTGTCCCAACATGTTTATGACATGTTTTTAGCCATAACACTTTGTCCACCCATGCCCATGGCCGGCCACTACATATTAGGGGGGGGAAAATTGACATGCAAGACCTCCCTTTTGATTACATGCACTATTAGATCCTTGTAGATTAGCCTATCACATTTTCAAGTCCTATCACATGGGTCCTTTCTTATAAATTAGCACCTAATTGATAAAATCAAGGCACGAAATATTCACACATACAAATTCCACATACAATAAGCACAGAATATAACATCTAATTATTTTTGTGACTCGGTTTTGTGGTCCCGAAACCACTTTCGGACTAGGGTCACATTAGGGCTGTGACATTCACATTTTGTTCTTGGTGACCGAAACTAAAGAAAAGAAAAAGAAAATAAAGCTTTTAAGTGTTCGGCCATTTGATAGCTTAATCAAGGTATGAACTAGCTCGGTTTTTTTATAATTATTACGTTTTTGAGATCATTGCAATGTAATGTACAAAGCCCATGCTTGAATTTTTGATTTTGATGAATATTTTGATTTACGCCATTGATGAATATTTGAGCTTTGTGATGATAGTTGATGAAATATGAAAGATATGTTTTAGATTAAAATGTTTTGTATTGGAAGTTTTGATGATTTTGAGTAATTAGGACTAAATTGCAAAAATAATAAATTGAGGGAGTAAAATGTGAAATAAATGAAATGTATGGACTTGTATGAACACATGGAACATTCGACATACGCATGGTATGTGCAAATTTTGCATGTTTTGTGTTTTGTGTAATTTGGACTAAATTATAAAAAGTGTAAAATGTAAAGGGTAAAATTGTAATTTTTCCATTTATGTGTTTTTGGACTAAAATGAGTGGAAATATGTTTGAATGAGTCTAATTTGAATATGTTTAGGTCAAGAACCAAGGAAATCGAATTTGGATCGGGGGGAAACTAAAGTTCTCGATTAGTCATCTCGTTTCGATTTTCATCGTTCGTGTAACACCCCAAACCCGTGACCGTCACCGGATTTGACCACGTGGTGCTACCGGGCTTACTTCCCTTATTTCTCTCTTGGAATTATTTAATTTCTGTTCCAGACAGGCTAGCTAACTGCATCACTGTCACCTTAAAAATCATATCTCGAGTTCCAGAACTCGAAATTGAGTTCTGTCAATTTTCCCTGAAACTAGACTCATAATTCCATCTACACATTTTTTTATAGAATTTTTGGTCGGGTCAATTAGTACAGTTTATTAGTTAAAGTCTCCCCTGTTTCAGGGTTCGACTACACTGACCTTTGTGCACTACGACTTGGATATCTTCCTGTACAGGGCTCCAACACTTATGCCATTTATTTCTAGAGAAACTAGACTCACAAGGGAATCTGCACATATAGAGCATGACTTCTAATATTCTCTGGTTAATTTATAGTGAATTTTCAAAGTTGGAACAGGGGATCCAGAAACCGTTCTGGCCCTGTTTCGCGAAAACCTGAATATCTCTTAAAATACAGCTCATACGGTCGTTTCGTTTTGTCCATATGAAAATAGATTCATCAAGGTTCAATTTCATAATTTATTCACTATTTAATTATACTTCTACTATTTTTAGTGATTTTTCTATTTCACCTCACTGCTGCTGGCAGCATCTGGTACTAAAGCAAACAATGACTATTTCATAATTCTTCCATGGCCAACTATTTCATCATACATAATACAAACTATGGCCACCTTATCAAAATTAAGGTTTCTAAGGCTCGTGCCTATAGGTTTTAGATTCACACTCAACCGACCACATAGGCCATTTTCGCATGGCTTAAAGTTTACAACCCGAGATTTAACAAAACAAAATAGCCTATACATGCCAAATGTTCTCCTAGTTCAACTACGAAGACAATACCAAAAGATTTCCAGCCGGTGTGATGACTTCAACGACGGTTCCGAGCACGCAAACGATACGAGTCCAAGAGACCTAAAATGGGTGACAAGAAAACACCGAGTGAGTTTATAACTCAGTAAGTCATAAGCATTTCACAACCATCCGTTACTAAAATTATCATAAAATGAAATAATGAAACAAGGCCCAGCGTTCCACCATACCGAACTACCATAGTTCCTTAGACCTTTCGGATCAATGTCATACCAAGTCATACATTTACATTTCATATACTATTCAATAGGATATTTGAAGCAATTTCCATTCATCATTTCATTTCCGCAACAATCATGCAATTGAAATCATCACATAGATTTAAAACTTACCGACTCAACCCCGAGCATGAACATAGTATCTATTAGCCACGAACTCAAGGTACTTACTCTTTCCGCTGTCCATACTCCACTCGATGAAGACACACCCTCCATATAATTGTTCGATCGGAGATATATATATATAGAGTACGCACACACGATTGCTTAATACTCGATTTCGCACACTTAGTGCCATGTGATTTAAGCCCGCACACATAGTGCCATACCCTTCGAGCTCGCACACCCAAAGGTCAGTATATTTCCAGCATGCACACTTAGTGCCATATATTTCCAGCATGCACACTTAGTGCCATATATTTCCAGCATGCACACTTAGTGCCAATCTCGTCACCGTACACACGTATTGTTCCCGCACACTTAGTGCCGAAAGCAACTTTCTACACATTTCACTATTTCTTTTACATTCAACAATGTCATCATTCCATACACATACATTTTCATTTACATATCATCTCATTAAACACAATTGCATAGATATTATGATCATTTAAAACAATACCAAATATATGCTTAATGACTTACCTTATATTGGATGAACGATTTCCAATCGACTACTCGATTATCTTTGCTTTGCCTTTGTTTGATTCTCCCCTTTTGATGTCTTGATCTCCTAGTATAAATACATTTAGTAGTTAAATTTCTTGCTGGATACTTATGTGTATAATTTAATGGTTTTCACTCCATTCACAACTATCCTTGTTCAAAATATCAAAACCTTAGCCAACATTCAATTAATGCATCAAGGCCGAATGTATTATCACTATTAAGGTAACCTAGTCTCAAGTATTTTCAATTCTAATGTACAACATCTCAAATTCCCATGACCGATCACACCTATTCTTACTTTCCAATATTCAAATAATCAAAATCACCTCCTAAACACAATAGTCATGGACAATGCCGAATCCTCAAGTGTTTGAACATAAATTATTTTACTAATATAAACATTCACGAATCATATTCATAGGAAGAACGATTTCTTTCCATAGCACATTCATCATCCATACTTAGATGAAACAACCAAAATCCCTTCATTTATACCCTAGCCGAATGCTCCAATCATCCATACAAATTACAAATTTTGCATGGCTAAGTAGGAGCCATTTAACATGCAAGAAAAATAATCATAGGAGAAGAATTTATCATTCTAAGTAAGCTCCTATCTCCAACACTAAATCATTCGGCATTTTGCCTAGACACACACAAGAAATCTCAACTTCCTTGACCTTACCAAGAGTGCATCCACCATTCAACTTAGCATGATAATGGCATCAAGGTATCAACCAAAATGTTTTGTTAGGCTCCTTAGCCAATTCTAACTCTCCATCAACCCCAAACCCAACCATGAAATAGATAAAATTTAGGCTCATCACCTAAAGGTTGTATATACATCCAAAGGTACCCTTGAACATACCTTGATCTAGAAGACCACCTTGGCGAATCTCCTTCTTCCCTTCCTCTAATTTCGGCAATAGCAAAAGAAAGAAAACATGAACACTTTTTTTTCTTCTTCTCAAGTCATGGCAATTGTAACAAAATGAGAAAGGATGAACAACAAAATTTTTCTCCTTTCTTTTCCTCAACTCACGACAACAAGGGGGCATCCACACTCTTTTTTTTTGTTCATCATTTCCCTTTTTCTCCATTTCTTTATTCTTTCTAACATGATCCATTAACTAGACATGTTTGAAACATGTTCCCTTTGCCCATGCTCTTTATTTTATTATTTCTAACATCCACCATTAGCAAAACATGTTCAAGACATGTTTTCTTTTGCCCATCTTCATTACCATGGCGGCCACTTCCTATAGTTGGCTAAATTGACATGCAAATCCCTCATGCCTTTACTTCATGCATTATTTGGCCACTTAAAATTCACCTATCACATTTTCAAGTCCTAACACATGGGTCCTTTCTTATGAATTAGCACCTAATTAATAAAATCAAGGCACGAAATATTTACGCATACAAATTCCACATACAATAAGCACAGAATATAACACCTAATTATTCTTGTGACTCGGTTTTGTGGTCCCGAAACCACTCTCCGACTAGGGTCACATTAGGGGTGTCACAGTTCGAGGTAAGTTTATAAGCAAATAGGTATTGTTTATTTTAATTAAATATGAATTTTATATGTTGAAATGAAATATGTGAAATTATACATGTGTCAGCCGAATGTAAATAAGCTTGGGAGCTATGTTTATGAATTTGTTTTGACCGAGTTACGACGTCCGAAAGCCCCGTACGAACCATAAAAATAGCTAGGATACATATGTCATGACATAGGGTTTTCGATATATGTTCTCATGTAAGACCACATCTGGGACGTTGGCATCGATATATGTGATTACGTGTAAGACCATGTCTGAGACATTGGCATCGTATTTGATTCGTGTAAGACCCTGTCTAGGACAGTGGCATCGATATGAGATAGCATGTAAGAACACGTTTGGGACGTTGGCATTGTTCAATATATGTGATTATCTGAGTATCCTATTCAATTCCGAATGGTTCAATGAACAATGATAAGTTGTGATCAAAGTTGTAAAACGAGCTAAAATGATCCGGTATGAGTTAGTTGATTACATATTTGAAAATAAGGTAAGTTGGCCGTAAGTTGGCCATTTGATATGTGATGCAAATTATATAAGTTACTAATGTGAACATATGTACATTGGTGAAGTATATTTGGCCATATGTTATGTATATGCATGTGATGTTATATTTTGATTCATGAATATATTTATATGTGTGTAAATATATTCTGTTATATAATGATATTATGTCTTTGAATTGAATGATACTTTGAATATATATATACATGTACATTCGGATAAGATAAGATTTATTTAAGAAAGCATATGTTATATATGACATGTTAAGCTTGAGATTAAATGTGATTATGATAGTATAAATTGATTTGGTTAAAATGAGTTGATAATGTCTTTGAGTTGTTTTTTGCTCATGACTTACTAAGCTATGATAGCTTATTGTGTGTATATGTTTGTCTTTGTTTTATAGATTCTAGAATCAAGTTACGAGTTCGGGGATCGTCAGCAAAGTCCATCACACTATCGACTATGTTTTCTATACTTTATAAGTTAAAATGTTGAACTTATGGCATGTATAGGCTAGAAGATACTTGGAAATGTTGGATTTTGGTTTGTATATATATATATATATATATATATATATATATAAGCCATGCGAAAATGGCTTGTTTATCTATGTTAAGTTCAGTTTTTTAAGTTTGAATATACCAAAAATATATTTGGTTATGGTTTTGATGTTTTGGTCATTACATATGTTTATTTGTGAACTATGGTATATATATATCTGTCAATTTTGACGAAATTATGCAAAAGTATATGTGTTTGGTATCATTATTATGATGTGAAATTGTGGTTGAATATTTCGCTGACTGATATATTTAAAATATAAGTAGAAAATATATTAGGTAAATGGCTATAATTTGAAATATTGATATTCAGTTATGTGATGAAGTAGGTATAGACAATATTTGTATGTCTTTGTTCATTGGTGTTAAATATGATTTTAGGTGTAATGAAAATCTTGAGAAACAACCATGTTTGGATTTGGCAAATAGGTGAACTAACTTTCGGTGGATGTTAAATATATGAGGTGTCATGTATTTGTTATTAAAGTTGGATTGTTTTGGCTATATAGATTTATATATATATTTAGCCGAATATGTAGCTATTAAATTAGTTTTGAATATGATTTTTGCTAATTTGATTGATATGTGATAATACTATGTTAAAATTTTAGTTAGTATGCTAAAATGTTGGATGAATGGTTAATATGTATTTTATCAATATATATATATATAAATATATAATTGATGTGTTGGTGTGAATGTTAAAATAATATGTTTGATATTCGGTTTAGTTATTGGAAATGTTTCATATGTATAAAGTGATTGAGCATAATAGAAGTTGACATCAAATAAGGCATATGTGTTTTGCATGTTATATATATATATATATATTCGGCTAAAGATTTAGCAAATGACCATATGAATAGTAACTTTGGTTTTGAATAAGTAAGTTGGTTTAGATAGAATTATAATAAGGATTGCATCTATGTTTGGTTTTAAGTAATGAATAATGAGATGTTTAAATTCATATGCTTATATCCGGCCATTTGATAACGGTTATGGTTGTATGTTATTTAATTTATGTGTAACTTGTAAATTTTTGGTTTGATTTAGTATATGTTCAGTTTTGATGTTTGGAGATGATTAATTTCTATATGTATCTATGATTATCCAAAAGTTGTTTTTAGTTTGGTAATACCTCGTAACCCCTTTCCGGTGATGGATACGAGTTAAGGGTGTTACGATATAGATCAAGGTAATCCATGATCAGAATTAGATCAAAGAAAAAGAAAAGTAGAATAATGGTTGATAGTTTTGCATCCGAGCAACTCGAGGTAAGTTCGTATAATTAGAATCGAACTTTTAAAATACTTGTATTTTTTTTTGTAATGGATGTGTTAATTGAGTAATTGATATACTTGGAATATTAATGCTTTATTAATATAATTTGATGGTTACCGAGCCTTGTTTGAACTGTATGAATTCGTAGGATACGAGTGACATGTCACTAGGGTTACCGTTTTGGTTGAGGTCCTGCATGTGTTGTGGACTCACCGTAGCTCGTATGAGCTTTATAACACCCCTTACCTGTACCCGAGATCGGGATAGGATACGAGGCATTATCGAACACATACACAGTCATTCATGCAAAAACCAGGCTATAAATTTTTTTCTTCAAAACAACTTCATTCATACATACATAATTTGTCCCTAATACGGGCCTACGAGGCCCATAACAACCATCAGAAAAGATTTGAGACTAAATCTAAAATTTTAGAAAGGTTTGGGAAATATTCCCTAATACAGAGCCAATGAGATAGGGGACACGCCCGTGTCTTCCGGCCGTGTAACTCTCTGACAATGACGTCAGCACCAATTTAGGGTCATACTGCTGTATCACACGCCCGTGTGGCTAAACCGTGTGGTCAATTAAAAATAAATGAATATTTCATAAAATGGCACAAATGTCACACGGCCAGAGTACACGCGTATGTGGGTAGGCCGTGTCTCTCACACGACCAAGACACATGCCTATGTCTTAGCCCGTGTGTTTAGTACTAGGCATACTAACTTGTAAAATTTAGGTGGAGGGGACACACATTGTAACATCCCGAAATAGGGCCTAGTTGGAACAGTGGTTTTGAGACCACAAATCTGACGTTGAAATATTTATTTTATGATTATTATGAGGTCTAGAATATAAAAATATACATGTGTTAAAGTTTCATGAAGAAATCCTATGAGCAAGGTGTCCAATTGGAAAATAATGACCAAATTGAATAAAGTGCAAAAAATGGATTCTAGAAGCAATTTGTATGAAATTGCTTTAGATTATTAATTAGATGTCCTTAAAGAGCAATTTTCCCAATTTCTAAGTTTTTGGACAAAAATGGGCATGTATGGATAAAATTTGAAAGAAAGGGCTTAAGGGCATTTTGGTCATTTGGCTAATTAATGAAATAAATTGGGAAAATGAAGGTAAAAATCAGGCATTCTTCTCCTTCATCCAGCCGAATTTCTCAAGCCCTCCATAGCTAGGTTTTCAACATTTTGAAGCTCAATAGTGAGTGCTCCCAAGCCCCGTTTTTAATGTTCTTTATATTGTTTAAATCCTAGTAGCTTACTCTCTCCATTTCTACCCGTATTTTTAGTTAGGGTCCATGTTTGCAAAGTGACCCATGTGTGTCATGTTTATTCTTTGATGTTTTATGGAGGAATATGAAAGTTGGATGTGTGTAAACATCTTTTTCTAGGTGATTTTCATGAAAAAACCCTAAAAAGTCCTTTTTACGAAAGGTGTAAAATATGTGGTAGAAATGTGAAATAATGGAAAAATGTGGGCTGCCATAAGAGGAAAGAACATTCAGCTAGGCTTGGGTAATGTAGAAAATTCATGCATTTCATCATACGAGCCTAGGGACTAAATCGTAAATAATGTGAAAGGTTAGGGGCAAAATGTTCATTTTGTCTAGGGGTGAAATTTACCTTGAAAAGTATAATATGAGGTATTAATAATTCATTTTTATTGTTATAGACCTCGAAGAACGAATTTCGGGGGTCGATCGAGGGAAACAAAAGGTTTCAGAATAACCGAAACGTGGAACCGAAACGAATACCAGGTAAGTTCAAATAACTTAAAGTAAACTCATAATATGCCTATATGTATGTTATATGAATGTATGATAATTGTGTATGTGATGATGGCATAAAAATACATGAAATACGTTAATAATAATGATATGATAATAAATGTCCCGGTTGAAGTAAAAAGGGAAATTCGATGGATAAACCATGCCTTACATGACTCAAGATCTTGCATGTGTTACAGAAAAAGGATTTAGCCCAGACGAGTAATTCGTTGATCTCAAATATAGAAAGAATCTAGCCCGGACGGGTGTTCCTTGTGTAACACCCCAAACCCGAGACCATCGCCGGTGTCGGACCCGAGGGGTTAACAAGCCAAGTTCACATGTTTTTGCCCACCAATTTGACATTTCCAGTCAGGCTGGAAAACTGCGTCACTGTCGCCTTAAAAATCATATCTCGAGTTTCAAAACTCGGAAACTGGTTTCGTAAATTTTCCCTGAATTTAGACTCATATATCCATCCATGGATTTATTTCTAGGATTTTTGGTCAGGCCAATTGGTACAGTTTATTAGTTAAAGTTACCCATGTTACAGGGATCGACTGCTCTGACCTTCGCGCGGTATAACTTGAATATCTCTCTGTATAGGGATTTAATGCTGGTGTCGTTTGTTTCTAATGAAACTATACTCAAAATGGAATCCGTACATATAAGGTATGTCTCCTAATTCTTTTTGGATAATTTATAGTGAATTTTTAAATTTGCGACAGGGAACCCAGAAACCATTCTGGCCCTGTCTCACAATAGCTTTAATAACTCTTAACCTGTAACTCTTATGACCATTTCGTTTCTTCCATATGAAAATAGACTCATCAAGGTTCATTTACATAGCTTATTCACTATTTAATTCCATTCCTATGAATTTTGGTGATTTTTCACATTCACGCCACTGCAGCTGGCAGCATCTGTTTTTAAGGTAGGACTTACCTATTTGGTAGTCTCCATGATTCAACTAGTCTTGCCATACATAGGTTCATATATGATCATTTTAACCATGCCAATGGCTGATCATATGACCAACATTCCCATTTCCAAACCATAGCCACATCATGACACCAAATATATACATACAACCCACAATTAGTCTAAGTTCATGCTCCCTTTTCGAGCCATTTTCGCATGGCCATACATACTTACATTACAACGTATTTAACAAACAAGAGGTAGTCCTATACATGCCATCTCAAGTTCAATCAAAAATTTATACCAAAATGGAGGCTTGATAGTGTGGATGACTTCGACTTCAACGATCCCAAATCCGATTGCTTGAGCGAAATCTAGAAAACTAAGAGCCAAAGCAGCGGGTAAGCATTTTTATGCTTAGTAAGTCTCAAGGAATATAATTAACTCTAATTACAGCAATACATTCACATAGCCAAATGCATCATTTCATTAATACACATTCTTACTTCATACTTCATCATTATATAAGTTCGCAAAGCATCAATCAATTCAATAACTGAAATTCATTAGTCGATTGAGCGAATGTTGCTCAAACACGTCGACTTTCCAATGCACATATAACGTACCTTATCCTTTGGGCTTACCGAGTGTACTAATTGAATTCATTTCAGCAACCAACACTCACCTCCAGCCCAAGATTCTTTGAATATAACCGGATATAATCACGTGCACAAATGCCTTGGTCTTAGCCGGATAGAATAACTCAGACGAATGCCTTGGGCCTTAGCCCGGATATAGCCACTAGCACAATTGCCTTCGGGTCTTAACCCGGATATAATTTCCAGCATAATTGTCTTCGGGCTTAGCCCGGATATCATTCAATTTCTCATGCACACATACATCAATAATCATTGGACATACATATTTCATTTTCGTTACTAAGGCTCAAACACAATTATAATCATTAGCATATTCGCCCGGGACTTAGCCGGGTGGAATTCAAATACTCATACACACATAATCAATAATCATACACAACCATATTTCATCTCACATAATTCAAGTAAGGTCACTTCTTGAGGACTTACCTCGGATGTTGTCGAGCGGCTTTTTCGGCTATTCGATCACCTTTTCCTTCCCTTGTCCAATTGTGGCCCTCTTAGCTCTTGAGCTAATTCAACAAATTCAATTTATTAAAACCTCATTGTGCTTGCTTATGGCGAATATGACAAGGATTTTAAATGGTCATATGGCCACTCTTTAACTTGAATACACAATGGTCATGCACATTTTATACTACATCAAGCAATTCAATACAATTTATTTGAGCATCAAGGAAATGCTAAGGCCTTCAATAGGCTACCCAAGGCGAATATTCATGTACATGTTGAGGTCAATTTTGCACTTAATACCTCACAAAACAGCATGCAATTTACTAATTAATGCTTTGCACATTGTATTTAAAACTTATAATATAGCATCAAGCACCTACATGTGTGCTAGGCAATTGTGCTTGAAATTTCACAAGCATTCTTCCACATCTTCTTCTTTAAACCAATATATTCATCACTTAGTTCATAACCAAAACATAATGCTAATCATATATATGCATATATGAGCATGGCCAATTTTCAAGGTGTCCATAGCCATCCAAAACACAAATTTTAACTAACATGCAAGAAGCATGAATCATGCTCAAGAATGCATCATGGCGAATATGACAATCATGCTCCTTTTCAACTTCAATCATGATAAAACAAAGAAAACTCAAAATCTTACTCATGAGTAGAAAATCCATCATTGCATGCATCATCATCAAGCTTCACACTTAGCATGCAATGGCTTTATCACCATAACAACTTTGCCCAAATACCATTTCCATGGCATAACAAAGATTTGAGCCATGGCTAACATGCACATCAAGTTAGCAACCAAGTCATGCATGAAACTCCTAACACAACCTCATACATACCGTAATCTTGATGTAAACTTAGCCAAATCTCCTTCTAGGTCTCTTCCAACCCAAGCATGAAGCAAAAATCCTCCCCTTTTCCCTTAGTAATTTCGCCAAGAAGATGAGAAAGGATGAACAAATTTTCTTTTCTTTCCTTAGTACATTCGCCAAGCCTATGGAGAAGGATGAACATTTTTTTTTTTTTTTTTCATACTCTTATTTTATTATTTCAAACATGCACCACTAGCAAAACATGTTTAAGACATGTTTTCTTTTGCCCATATTCATCACCATGGCGGCCACTATAGTCAAATTTGGGGAATTTGACATGCAAGGACAACATTTCCTAGTGTGCATCAATAGGCCACTTCCACATTTGCCTATCTCAAATTCTAAATTTTCTCACACAAGTCCTTTCTAGTGAAATTCACCTTTATAACACTAAATCAATCATCAAAAATGTCATACATGAATACTCACATATTATAGGCATCAAAATAAATTTTAAATTATTGTTATGCCTCGGTTTTGTGGTCCCGAAACCACATTCGGCTAGGGTCTATTTTGGGCTGTCACAACTCCCCCTCTTAAGGAATTTTCGTCCCGAAAATCTTACAGTAAATAGGTTCGGATATCGCTCTCTCATAGAGTTCTCGGTCTCCCAAGTAGCTTCTTCTATCCCGTGCTTGAGCCATAACACTTTCACTAGCGGAACCCGCTTGTTTATAACTCTTTCACTTCTCGTGATAGGATACGAATCGGTTCTTATTCATAACTCATATTAGCTTGAATTTCAATTCGATGGACTAATCACGTGCGATGGATCGGATCTATAACGTCGAAGCATCGAAGCGTGGAAGACATCGTGAACCTTTTGAGTTCGGGGCAAAATCAAACGATATGCCACTGGACCGACTCGCTCGATATCTCATATGGCCCAATGAACCTCGGGCTCAACTTGCCCTTACGGCGAACACGAGTATCTTTTTCCAAGGCGATACCTTGAGAAACACTTTATCACCCACGATACTCGATATCCTTACGCTTCATATCCGCGTCACGACTTACGACGATCGAAGGCTATCTTCAAACTTTCACGGATTACTTTCACTTTTCATTCAGCATCCCTAATCAAATCCACCCGAAAATCTTGCTTTCACCAAGCTCAGTCCAAAACAATGGTGTACGGCATTTACGCCCGTACAAAGCCTCGTAAGGTGCCATCTTAATACTCGATTGAAAGCTATTGTTGTAAACGAATTCAATCAACGGAAAATACCGTTCCCATGAACCACTAAACTCGAGGACGCAACATCTTAACATATCCTCGAGTATCTGAATTATCTGCTCGGATTGACCATCGGTTTGGGGGTGAAAGGCGGTGCTGAAATGCAACTTGGTACCCAAAGCTTCTTGCAACTTTTTCCAAAATCGCGAGGTAAATCTCGGATCTCTATCCGACACGATAGAAATAGGCACCCCGTGTAATTTCACAATCTGAGAAACGTATAATTCCGCTAATTTGTCCATTGAAAATCCGTATGTACGGGGACAAAGTGGGCCGACTTAGTCAATCGATCTACCACGACCCAAACCGCATCCTTCTTACTTGCTGACAATGGCAGTCCGGATACAAAGTCCATTGTGACTCGATCCCATTTCCACTCGGGTATCGTGATTGGTGAAGTAATCTGAAGGCACCGATGTTCCGCTTTCACTTGTTGACATATTAAACATCTCAAACAAAGTCGGAGATGTCTCGCTTCATACCATGCCACCAAAATCGACGTTTCAAATCATTGTACATCTTCGTACTCCCGGGTGGATTGCCATTCGGCTACAATGGGCTTCATTCGAATTATCGAAATGAGTTCAATTCTTTGGGACACACAGACGACTTTTGAACCTCAAACAATCGTCATCGTCGATTTGAAACTCCGAGTCCTTGTTCGAACACACGCAGCCCGTTTTGTAACCAACTCGTCATCGACTTTTCGAGCTTCTCGAATTTGGTGTGTCAATAATGGTTTGGCTTTCATTTCAGCCACTAACACTTTGTCGGATCGGATAGACAAGTGCACATTCATCGCTCGTAAAGTGAATAACGATTTACGACTCAAGGCATCCGCAACCACATTCGCCTTTCCGGGTGATAGTCAATGATCAGCTCATAATCCTTTAACAGCTCGAGCCAACGTCTTTGTCGCAGATTTAAGTCTCGTTGGGTCATCAAATACTGAGACTTTTGTGATCCGAGTATACATGGCACCTTTCACCAAATAAGTAATGTCGCCAAATCTTTAAGGCGAATACGATGGCGGCCAATTCGAGATCATGAGTCGGATAATTTTTCTCATGTGGCTTTAATTGCCTCGACGATAGGCCACAACTCGACCTTCTTGCATTAATACGCAACCTAACCCAAGTAGAGAGGCGTCGCTATAGATAACAAACTCCTTGCGGACTCGGGTTGCACTAGAATTGGGGCTTCATCAAATAAGTTTTCGATTGATCGAAGCTTTTTGGCATTTCTCCGTCCATTCGAACTTAACATCCTTTTGGAGTAACCGTCATCGGCGTGGCTATCGTTGAGAAGCCTTTACAAATCGTCGGTAATAACCAAGCAAGCCCCAAAAAGCTTGAACCTCGTAATATTTCTCGGAGGCTTCCAATTTAGTATGGCTGAAATTTTATTGGGTTGACTCGAATACCGGCGCGAATACCACATGACCCAAGAAGCTAACCTCTCTTAACCGAACTCACACTTGTGAACTTAGCATATAATTGCTTGTCCCGTAAAATTTGCAGCACTAATCGCAGTGTTCAGCATGTTCGGTCTCATTTTTGAATAGACCAAGATGTCATCAATGAACACGACTACGAATCGATCCAAATATGGTCTAAAGATTCGATTCATTAAATCCATAAATACCGTTAGGGCATTAGTGAGCCCAAACGGCATCACCAGAACTCATAGTGACCATATCTCGCTCAAGGCGGTCTTGGGCACGTCCGAATCTCGGATTCGCAATTGATAGTAGCCCGATCTCAAATCTATTTTCGAGAACACCGAGGCTCCCTTGAGTTGATCGAACAAGTCATCAATACGTGGCAACGGATATTTGTTCTTTATCGTCGCTTTGTTAAGTCGACGATAGTCGATGCACGATCGCATGGTTCCATCCTTCTTCTTCACGAACAACACCGGCGCACCCAAGGCGAAAAACTCGGGTGAGCAAAACCTCTATCCACCAATTCTTGCAACCGAGCTTTCAACTCCTTCAATTCCGTTGGTGCCATACGATACGAGCTATCGAAATTGGAGTGGTACCGGTACCAATTCGATGCCAAATTCTATTTCCGAACGGTGGTAAACCCGCAATTCTTGGGAAAACATCCGGGTATCCACAAACCACGCGCAGATTCGGGTTTCTTCTCGATTCCTTGTCATCGAGTACGTCGCAAGGTACGCCGCACCCTTTTCTTACATATTTCTGGGCCAACATCGCTGATATTACAGCTGGCAACCCCTTTAAGTCCGTGGACTCAACCCGAATTATTTCATTATTCGCGCACCTCAAATCGATAGTTTTGCTCTTGCAATTTACAACCGCATCGTGCATGGTCAACCAATCCAAACCAAGAATAACATCGAACTCATCGAATGGCAAAAGCATTAAGTCCGCCGGAAAACAAGAACCTCGGAACACTAGGGGACTTTTCTTGCACACTTTGTTAACAAGCACGTAATGACCCAAGGGTTTGACACGAATTACAAACTCGAGAGACTCAATGGGCAAAGTCTTACTAGATGCTAAGGTTTCACATATATATGAATGAGTAGAACCAGGGTCAATCAAAGCAATTACATTTGTATTGAAAAGAGTGAAAGTACCGGTAATAACATCCGGAGAGGCAGCAACCCTCGCGTGCGCGTATGGCATAAGTCCTAGCAGAGCACGAGCCTCGATCGATGGTAGCATCTCTAGATCCTCTCGACCGCCACCGACATTGCCCATATTTCTAGGTGGCCTACCTCGGCGATGGTAGCACCGGGTTTGCACTCGACTTGCATTCTGTTCATGCATCCTCGGGCAATCCTTCATAAAGTGGTCGGCCGATCCACACTTATAGCGAGAGCGATCACGAAACCAACAGCTCCCCGAATGCCATTTGCCACAATGTGGACACTCCGCCTCTCTCGGCGATCATTTCCGCCACCGGCGATCGAGGTGACTCGTGTGGTCACAGGGGTCGATCGCGTCCTCGTCTAGAAAAGCCGAAACGCCTCTAGACCGGCTCGCATCATCTCGAAATCTCTTCGATGCTTGTTGAAGAGACTTTCCGAGGACCTCTTCGAATTCTCCAATCCCCACATCAGCTTTTTGTTTCTCCTTTCTAAGCTCTTGACTTTACAAGCTCGCTCAACAAGTACTACGAACTCTCGTATCTCGAGAATGCCAACAAACATCCTTATATCATCATTCAGCCCATCCTCGAGCGTTACACATAATAGCTTCAGACGAAATGCATTTCTCGCGTCTGGCTAAGCCTCACAAACTTTCGTTCGTAGTCGATAACGGACATAGAACCTTGCTTAAGATTAAGAAATTCCCTCCGCTTTTGGTCGATGAATCTCGATGATATACTTTTTTGAACTTCGGTTTGAAAGAATTCCCAAGTCACTTGCTCTCTAGGCACCACGAAGTCGAGTACTCCACCAATAGTAGGCGGACTCGCGTAACAAGGAGATGGTACACTTTAAGCACTCATCGGGTGTACAGGATAGCTCATCAAGCACCGGATAGTGTTATCTAACCAAAATTCAGCGCTTCGGCATCATCATCATCCGTAGCCTTAAATTCAGTGGCCCCATGTTTTGAATCCTATCGATTGGGGCTTACTTGACCTTATTTGGTCGATCCACCGGAGGTATTGTAGGTCTGGGGTTGCATTTGTCGGGAATGGAGGTTGTGGAACAGCCGTGTTGGTTCGAATGTATTGATTAAACCATTCGTTCATCACACTATAAAAGGCTTGCTTAGCCTCGTCATTAGGATTGCTGGCCATAGGTTGAGAGTCCATGGCGCTGTCCCTTGCGCGGGGAGCAGCGCCACACTCTCCACATCATCAGCTATCGCTTTCGGTTGGGATCGGGATCCATTGCTATAAACAAACACAAAGTCAAATTGTCGAAATCACCACACTATCGATTCATCATTTAATGGCATGTATAGCTAGACCCCAAACACATCACGGTAGTCCTAGAATCGACTAAACCGTGGCTCGATACCAATAAAATTGTAACACCCTAAACCCGAGACCATCGCCGGTGTCGGACCCGAGGGGTTAACAAGCCAAGTTCACATGTTTTTGCCCACCAATTTGACATTTCCAGTCAGGCTGGAAAACTGCGTCACTGTCGCCTTAAAAATCATATCTCGAGTTTCAAAACTCGGAAACTGGTTTCGTAAATTTTCCCTGAATTTAGACTCATATATCCATCCATGGATTTATTTCTAGGATTTTTGGTCAGGCCAATTGGTACAGTTTATTAGTTAAAGTTACCCATGTTACAGGGATCGACTGCTCTGACCTTCGCGCGGTATAACTTGAATATCTCTCTGTATAGGGATTTAATGCTGGTGTCGTTTGTTTCTAATGAAACTATACTCAAAATGGAATCCGTACATATAAGGTATGTCTCCTAATTCTTTTGGATAATTTATAGTGAATTTTAAATTTGCGACAGGGAACCCAGAAACCATTCTGGCCCTGTCTCACAATAGCTTTAATAACTCTTAACCTGTAACTCTTATGACCATTTCGTTTCTTCCATATGAAAATAGACTCATCAAGGTTCATTTACATAGCTTATTCACTATTTAATTCCATTCCTATGAATTTTGGTGATTTTTCACATTCACGCCACTGCAGCTGGCAGCATCTGTTTTAAGGTAGGACTTACCTATTTGGTAGTCTCCATGATTCAACTAGTCTTGCCATACATAGGTTCATATATGATCATTTTAACCATGCCAATGGCTGATCATATGACCAACATTCCCATTTCCAAACCATAGCCACATCATGACACCAAATATATACATACAACCCACAATTAGTCTAAGTTCATGCTCCCTTTTCGAGCCATTTTCGCATGGCCATACATACTTACATTACAACGTATTTAACAAACAAGAGGTAGTCCTATACATGCCATCTCAAGTTCAATCAAAAATTTATACCAAAATGGAGGCTTGATAGTGTGGATGACTTGACTTCAACGATCCCAAATCCGATTGCTTGAGCGAAATCTAGAAAACTAAGAGCCAAAGCAACGGGTAAGCATTTTTATGCTTAGTAAGTCTCAAGGAATATAATTAACTCTAATTACAGCAATACATTCACATAGCCAAATGCATCATTTCATTAATACACATTCTTACTTCATACTTCATCATTATATAAGTTCGCAAAGCATCAATCAATTCAATAACTGAAATTCATTAGTCGATTGAGCGAATGTTGCTCAAACACGCCGACTTTCCAATGCACATATAACGTACCTTATCCTTTGCGCTTACCGAGTGTACTAATTGAATTCATTTCAGCAACCAACACTCACCTCCAGCCCAAGATTCTTGAATATAACCGGATATAATCACGTGCACAAATGCCTTCGGTCTTAGCCGGATAGAATAACTCGCACGAATGCCTTGGGCCTTAGCCGGATATAGCCACTAGCACAATTGCCTTGGTCTTAACCCGGATATAATTTCAGCATAATTGTCTTGGGCTTAGCCGGATATCATTCAATTTCTCATGCACATACATCAATAATCATTGGACATACATATTTCATTTTCGTTACTAAGGCTCAAACACAATTATAATCATTAGCATATTCGCCTTGGGACTTAGCCGGGTGGAATTGAAATACTCATACACACATAATCAATAATCATACACAACCATATTTCATCTCACATAATTCAAGTAAGGTCACTTCTTGAGGACTTACCTCGGATGTTGTCGAACGGCTTTTTCGGCTATTCGATCACCTTTTCCTTCCCCTTGTCCAATTGTGGCCCTCTTAGCTCTTGAGCTAATTCAACAAATTCAATTTATTAAAACCTCATTGTGCTTGCTTATGGCCGAATATGACAAGGATTTTAAATGGTCATATGGCCACTCTTTAACTTGAATACACAATGGTCATGCACATTTTATACTACATCAAGCAATTCAATACAATTTATTTGAGCATCAAGGAAATGCTAAGGCCTTCAATAGGCTACCCAAGGCGAATATTCATGTACATGTTGAGGTCAATTTTGCACTTAATACCTCACAAAAACAGCATGCAATTTACTAATTAATGCTTTGCACATTGTGGCCCAAAACTTATAATATAGCATCAAGCACCTACATGTGTGCTAGGCAATTGTGCTTGAAATTTCACAAGCATTCTTCCACATCTTCTTCTTTAAACCAATATATTCATCACTTAGTTCATAACCAAAACATAATGCTAATCATATATATGCATATATGAGCATGGCCGAATTTTCAAGGTGTCCATAGCCATCCAAAACACAAATTTTAACTAACATGCAAGAAGCATGAATCATGCTCAAGAATGCATCATGGCGAATATGACAATCATGCTCCTTTTCAACTTCAATCATGATAAAACAAAGAGAAAACTCAAAATCTTACTCATGAGTAGAAAATCCATCATTGCATGCATCATCATCAAGCTTCACACTTAGCATGCAATGGCTTTATCACCATAACAACTTTGCCCAAATACCATTTCCATGGCATAACAAAGATTTGAGCCATGGCTAACATGCACATCAAGTTAGCAACCAAGTCATGCATGAAACTCCTAACACAACCTCATACATACCTTAATCTTGATGTAAACTTAGCCAAATCTCCTTCTAGGTCTCTTCCAACCCAAGCATGAAGCAAAAATCCTCCCCCTTTTCCCTTAGTAATTTCGCCAAGAAGATGAGAAAGGATGAACAAATTTTCTTTTCTTTCCTTAGTACATTCGCCAAGCCTATGGAGAAGGATGAACATTTTTTCTTTTTTTTTTCATACTCTTATTTTATTATTTCAAACATGCACCACTAGCAAAACATGTTTAAGACATGTTTTCTTTTGCCCATATTCATCACCATGGCCGGCCACTATAGTCAAATTTGGGGAATTTGACATGCAAGGACAACATTTCCTAGTGTGCATCAATAGGCCACTTCCACATTTGCCTATCTCAAATTCTAAATTTTCTCACACAAGTCCTTTCTAGTGAAATTCACCTTTATAACACTAAATCAATCATCAAAAAATGTCATACATGAATACTCACATATTATAGGCATCAAAATAAATTTTAAATTATTGTTATGCCTCGGTTTTGTGGTCCCGAAACCACATTCCGGCTAGGGTCTATTTTGGGCTGTCACACCTTGAGTGATCGAGCCTTCCGAAGAATATGTGTGCAATGTGGATTTAGCCTAGACTAGTAATCCCACCGTAAGATGTGGATTTAGCGTACTTGAAATGATCACTCTTATGACTTGATGGTAAATGGATAATCCATCGAGATTTCTTAGAAACCAAATGGGATTAACATGAGATGTAAAAATGAAATTGTTGGATGATGAGCTCATCTGAGAAAAATTACATGGTGTATTGTTATGAGACTAACTTGTTAATTGAGTGCATGTGATAGGGAAAACTAATTCATGCTTGTTGGTTTCATTGCCTAATATGGATGTTTGCTAACTAATTGGTAAGTTTACTTTCCAGTTATTCGGGCTTACTAAGGATTTAAATGCTTACCCCTCTCTTTTCCCTATCTTACAGAGCTCTAGGACTCATAGAGGTTGGAAGACGGTTGGAGAATCAACACACTACCATCTTGTCTAGCTTTGGTATATAGATACTTTTGTTTTGTTCAATGGCATGTATAGGGCTTTTGTTATTTTGTTATATGTGTCATTTGATTAGCCAATATAAAGGCTTATAAAAGTATACATATTCACTTGTATATGGCCATAGGAATTGGCTCATTTCGGTGTAGGTTACGACCTACCAAATTGTGCATGATTATGTTCCAAAGTTCTTGTGATGATTAAATACGGTGTGTTACAATTAGTCATATGTAATATGACCAAATCACATGGGGTGGGTAGGCCACATGTAACACCCTCAATTTGGGCCTAGAAGTTTTGGGCCTTGAGCATGGGAGCGGTTGAAGGCAGCTTATAATATTTTGTTGTGCATGTAAATTTAGTTAATAAATGTTTGGTTTAGTGGTTAAGTGTGCTGAGAAGTGTTGGAGAAGTCCTGGGTTCAAATCTGGACTCTAGCAAAAATTTTGGTTCAAGGTGAATCAAACCCTGGGTGTAGTAGGTTGGCCTTAAGAATATTGTTGGGGAAATTGTTCCACAAAAAGCCTTGTGGTCTAGTGGCAAAGTAACGCCACATAAGAGGCAGGAAGGTGGCGTCATAGAGTTGGCAAGGAGGTCCAGGGTTCGAAACTTATGGCAATCAAAGGGCATTTATTTTGCTATGTTGGGACGGCAAGAGTTGGTGTTGGTTTTAAACTCTGGTGGTGGAGGGATCCCACATCGGGAAGCTAACATAAGAGTGGATGCGAAGCTGGCTTTAAATAGAGAGAACCATGAGGAGAGTAAATGTACCTTTCTTAGCTGATCCCTTTCGCTTTATGACGCGTTCGTTTGGGTTGGGCGTCGGCTAAGAGTGCTCGGAGCGCGGATTAACTCCAGTCTCCTATCAGGTGTGTATTTCTTACTACTCTAGCTGTAGGATGGCTACTTCGGGTCGCGATTGGCCGAAAGGGGCCATGTGGGCCTAATGGGCCCAATTGGATATGTTGTTTGATTGTGTAGTAAATATTGGGTTGGACTATGTGAATCTCATATCTGTAGGCTAGCATTACTGAAATACCCTTGTAGGGTAGAATTACTGAAATGCCCCTATAAGGTAGAATTACCAAAATACCCTTGGTTTATAAAATTACCAAAATACCTCTGGTTTGTAAAATTACCAAAATACTCCTAGTTTGTAAAATTACCAAAATACCTCTAATTTGTGAAATTACTGAAATACCCTCGACCTGTAAAATTACTGAAATACCCTCGACTTGTAAAATTACCAAAGTACCCTAGATTTACAGAATTACCGTTTTACCTTCGATTTACAAAATTACCGTTTTACCCTCGATTTACAAAATTATCGTTTTACCCTCGATTTACAAAATTACCATTTTACCCTCGATTTATAGAATTATCGTTTTACCCTCGATTTATAGAATTACTATTTTACCCTCTATTTACAAAATTATCGTTTTACCCTCGATTTACAGAATTACCGTTTTACCCTCGATTTACAGAATTATCATTTTACCCTCGATTTACAAAATTACTGTTTTACCTTCGATTTGTAATTACCATTTTACCTCAATTTATAAAATTACCATTTTACCCTACTTGTTAAATGATTGTTTTGCCCTTGTGGGCAAGTGAGTGACTTGGACTGTGTGGTTGTGGATTTGATTGTGAATATATGTTGGTGATATGAATGACTTGTGTATTGTTTGATTCAAATGTGGGCATGATATTCGATTACGTATGTTGTATGCCATGACATGTATATCATTGCATGGGATACAAGTTATATTGATGGAGGAAGCGTACTCGCGACCTCATTTGCAATCTGGTGGCCTCGCCATATATATCTGATTCGGTGACTTCGTCACAATATCCGCGACCTCGCTACAATCCGGTGGCTTCGCCACATATATTTATCTCTGCTCGCTGGCCTAGCTACAATATTCAGAATCGGTGACTTTGTCACAATATCGCGACCTCGCTGCAATTTCTGTGGTGTGTGCGGTTGGGTGGGTCGAGTAGTCTCCCACATGGTGTAAGGTCGATGACGGGGTGTATACTACTGGTTTGGGTTGGGATTGCATTCACATTCGATTTTGATTACGTCACGACATCGATTACGATTCTAATTTCGTCACCTTATTACGATTGATTCGATTACGATTCATCACCGATTCGATTCGATTCTCATTTGGATTCTAGTTCTGATAATGTTTCTTATTTTGTAATGGGCTAAGGCCCATCTGGTACTGTCTGTTATAGTGGGCTAAGGCCCAATTGATACTGAAACTGTAAGTAAGGCTGGGGCCAGACTTATAATTCTATTATATGACTGATTGTTCCTTTTTATAGTAGGGGATTTCACACTGAGTTTTCATAAACTCACCCCGTTTATTAACCTTTCAGGTAATTTCCAGCCTTAGACGGATCGGAGCTGCAAGGGGCTCGGAGGAAGCCACACACACTGTTTATTTTATAGTTTTGATTATTACTTTTAAATGTTTTATGTGGGTTGTAGTAAAGCCATTGTAATTTTTTGGATTTCAAATTTGAAATTTTACTTATTGTTCTTATAATTGCTAGTATTAGAAAACGGTTTTCCAAAGCAACTACTGTTGTTCAAAACATCACGTATTCGCAATTATTTTTAAATTAAGCTTCTGCATCTGCCAAGATTTTTATAAAGTTGTTAAGAATGTAATTTAGCTGAGGTTTTCTAACAAGGTTTAAAAAGGGTATAAGTTTTTAATTATTAAGAAGGGTTTTTAATGAAACATGGTTTTCGAAAAACACTTCAATGTGACACGCCAGATTCGAGCCAAACTTCCAGGCCGGGTTTAGGGTGTTACACCACAATTTGGAAATGAGTTAAGACAATGAGCTAAGCTTAATTGAGTTATCAGTCATAGAAATTGTAACGCTTTCACGCCCGAGACCGTCGCCAGAGTCGAGCTTGAGGTGTTACTAAACTTAATTTATCATTTAAAGAATTCTAAATCAATTATTCCAACTTACGCAATAAACTGTCAATCTGCAACACAGTAGCTTAAAAATTCATATCTCGAGTTCTGAAACTCGAAATTAAGATCTGTAAATTTTCTATGAAGCTAGACTCATATATCTATCTACTAATTTTTTCTAGAATTTTTTGTCGGGCCAATTAGTACAGTTTATTAGTTAAAGTTTACCCTATTTCAGCATTCAACTGCTTTGACCTCTGTTAACTACGAACCACTTTTTTCTTTGTACAGAATTCAAAAGACTATGGCGTTTGTTTCTCTTAAAACTAGACTCAATAAGGAATCTTTAAATATAAATAATGACTTCTAATTATTTTTGTAAAATTTTAAGTGAATTTCTAAAATTAGAATAGGGGATTCAGAAATCGCTCTGGCCCTGTTTCACAAAAAGTTAAATATCTTATAACATATAACTCATTTACCTATTTCGTTTCATCCATATGAAAATAGACTCATAATATTCGATTACATAACTTATTAATCATTTAATTACATTTCTACTCTTTTTAGGGATTTTTCAAATTTATGTCATTGCTGCGGAAATATTCTGTTTTATAGCAAATTTTACTTTACTATAGATTTTCATGGACTAAATAGCATTTTAAATATACATGACATCAAATATGATTTAGATTGGCCATTCCAATGGCTAATCATTTACAAACCCTTTTCTTACCAAACCATAACGATATCATAAGATCATTTACACAAAGTGAGTATAGTGCTATACATGCCACACTCAAAATATACAAACCATTTTACCAATTTAGAGCTTCGGATAGTGTGAACGAGCCTTCGACCTATCCCGATTCTCAAGCCGGCTTGTCAAAACTACAATGAATAAAAAGGAGGGAGCAAGCATAAATGCTTAGTAATTTCACATGCAAATAACAAGTAACATGATTATGCAATTCGAACATAAACATCATTAAGACACTCATGTCATAAGAATACTTACTATCTTACCACAATTTTGTCTTACCAAATTCTCAACAAAGGATTAAACTCATACCTGTTTATTTTCACTTCTTCAACACGTTCCTTATCGAATCACTTTCATTTTAAGTACTCTCTCTATTCTCTTATGATTCTCCTGTTGAACACATTGGAATATAATTTCGAATACGCAGATAGTGTGCACGTAAGTGCTATACTCATAGCTAAACAAGCTCAATAGATCTTGAAATCTATATAGTCAAGCTACCATGTAACCTGCCCATAAACGAACTCGGACTCAACTCAATGAGCTCGGATGCCTAGTTACATCTCATGAACTCGGACTCAACTCAACGAGTTCGGAACTCAACCATCCTAGTGACATGTCACTTGTACCCTAATCTATGCCCAAGGTTAAAACAGGATTCTTCTCAATTACACATTTTGATCGCCTTCTTCGAAATATAGAAACCGATATTTGCTAGCATCTCATACTTATCAACTTGTTCATATAATTTGCATAGTATCAAACAATAATTCACAAAGCATAATATTTCATGGTAATAAATATCATATCATATAAATAACATTAAATAACTTAAAATAAAAATTATGTTACTTTATTTACAGATGAACTTACCTCGATACAAAATTTTAGCAATCGAGCCTATTCCTCGTAAACTTTGTTTTTCCCTAGATCACGACTTGAATCTTATTTATCTTGATCTATAATAGCAAATTAATTTATTTAGTACATACATTCATCAAAACAGCCCCTAGTACGAACTTTGGCAAAATTACCATTTTGCCCCTAAACTTTCACATATTTACACTTTTACCTCAAGGCTCGTAAATTAAACCTCATCCTATTTTCTTATGTTTTATGACATGCTGATAATTTTTCCCTTCTATAGTAATATCAAATTCACACTCTAACATGTACATATGAATATTAGGTATTTTTACCGATTAAGCCCTTTTATTCGTTTTCACTTAAAATCGAGTAGCACAAGTTGTCTAGCATAATTTAAAACCTCATATTCTATCATAAAACACAAAAATACACAAATTTCACCTATGGGTATTTTTCCAAATATGAACCCTAGGTTGAATTATTGCTAGCATAAGCTAAGTCGAGCTATCGGGATTCCAAAAACATAAAAATCATTAAAAACGGGGCTTGAAATCACTACTATGAAGCTTGGAAGTTGAAGAAACCCTAGCTATGGAGAGAGGTAAGGTTTGGACAAATTAAGAAGAAGATGAACACATTTTGGCCTATGAACACATTTTGGCCTTAATTTCCCTTTTAATTAATTTTAATTATCGAATGACCAAAATACCCTTAATACCTTTCTTTGAAAATTTTCATGTACAAGTCCATTTTTGTCCAAAATTTTAGAAATTGGTCAAATTGCTATTTAAGACCTCTTCATTAATATTCTAAAGCAATTTCACACTAAGAACTTCTCGAATGCAAGTTTTGAAATTTATTCGATTTAGTCCTTAATTTCAACTTAAGCACTTTATACATAGAATTTTGTCACGAAATTTTCACACAATCATGAAATCATATCATAAACCTCAAAATAGTTATAAAATAATTATTTCTATCTCAGATTTTTGGTCACGAAACCACTATTCTGATTAGGCCCTAATTTGGGATATTACAACTCTCCCCCCCTTTAAGGATTTTCGTCCTCGAAAATCTTACTAGTAAACAGGTGTGGATATTGATTTCTCATGGTTTCCTCAGGTTCCCATGTAGTCTCTTCTACCCCATGCTTTTGCCACAAAACTTTCACGAGAGTGACACTTTTATTTCTTAGTTGCTTGACCTCTCGAGCTAAAATCTTAATCAGTTCTTCATTGTAAGTCATATCCGTTCATAGCTCAATTTCTGTCGGTGAAATTATATGTGAAGGATCCGAATGATACCGATGTAGCATAGATATGTGGAACACATCATGCATTTTCTGTAATTCAGAGGGTAATGCTTACCAATAAACTACTGGTCCAACTTTTTCAATTATTTCATACGGTCCAAGAAAACGCGGACTCAACTTGCCCTTCCGTCTGAATCTAAGAACTTTCTTCCATGGAAACATTTTTAAAAATACCTTATCACCAACTTGAAACTTGATTTCCTTTCATTTCAAATCCGCATAAGATTTTTGTCTATCCAAAGCAACCTTCAAACAATCTCGAGTCACTTTCACTTTTTCTTCGGTTTCTTTTATTAGATCAACTCCATAAATCTGATTTTCCTTGAGTTCAGTCCAATACAATGGCGTTCGACATTTACAACCATATAATGCTTCATAAGGTGCCATCTTCAAACTCGTCTGATAACTACTACCATAAGCAAATTCCACCAACTTCCTTGAAATCCTAATACACAACATCTGAGCATGTCTTCAAGAATCTGAATTACTCTCTCTGATTGTCCATCAGTTTGTGGATGAAAAACAGTGCTGAAAGTTAACTTCGTACCTAATGCCTCTTGTAACTTTTGCCAAAACCGCGAAGTAAATCTCGAATCTCTATCTGAAATGATTGACAAAGGTATTCCGTGAAGTTTAACAATCTCACTAATATACAATTCAGCCAACTTATTAAGAGAATAATCCGTATGTACCGGAATAAAATGAGCCGATTTAGTCACTCTGTCAACTACTACCCAGATGGCATCTTTCTTACCTGGAGTTAACGGCAACCCTGATACAAAATCCATAGTAATCTGATCCCATTTCCATTTAGGAACCATGATAGGCTGGAGTAGTCCCGAAGGTACTTGGTGTTCAGCTTTCACTTGTTGACAAATTAAGCACTTTGATACAAACTCGGAGATATCTCTTTTCATTCCACTCCGCCAATACATTTTCTTCAAGTCATTATACATTTTCGTACTGCCTGGGTTAACTGCCAAACAACCATTATGTGCTTCATGCAAAATCTTTTGAATCAACTCACCATTTTTTGGTACACAAATCTGGTTTTTAAACATCAGGCAACCATTAGAACCGATTCTGAAATCTGACCTTGTATAAACCTCACATTGTTTTCTTTTGGCTTGCAAATCTTTATCGCCTTTCTGAGCTTCACAAATATCTTGTAAAAAAATCGATCTTGCTCTTAACTCTGCTAGAATCGAACCATCATCTGATACCTTTAACTGAGTGTTCATAGCTCTCAAAGCAAATAGAAACTTTCTACTCAAAGCATCGGCAACCACATTCGCTTTTCCTGGATGATAGTCAATAACAAGCTCGTAATCTTTCAATAACTCCGACCATCTTTGCTGTCTCAAATTTAAGTCTTTTTGTGACATCAAGTACTTAAGACTTTTGTGGTCGGTATATACTTAGCACTTTTCACCTTACAGATAATGTCGCCAAATCTTCAAAGCAAATACTATAGCAACCAATTCCAAATCATGAGTCAGATAATTCCTTTCGTGAGATTTTAATTGCCTCGAAGCATAAGCCACCACTTTTCCTTCTTGCATAAGTACACATCCTAAGGCATTTCGAGAAGCATCACTATACACTACAAATTCTTTACCTGATTCGGATTGTACCAATAGTGGTGCTTCAGTTAATAACTTTTTCAATTCTTCAAAACTCTGTTGACATTCTTCCGTCCACTCAAATTTAACATCCTTTCAGATTAGTCTAGTCATAGGAGCAGCAATTATAGAAAATCCATTTACAAACCGCCGATAATACCCAGCTATCCCCAAGAAACTTCTAACCTCGGTTACATTTTTCAGTGGTTTCCAGTCAACAATAGCCGAAATTTTATTAGGATCAACCCGTAAACCGTCACCTGAAACAATATGACCCAAAAATCCAACTTCCCGAAGCCAAAATTCACTTTTACTAAACTTGGCATATAACTGCTTATTTCACAAAGTTTATAAAACTATCTTCAAGTGCTCAGCATGCGCTGTCTCATCTTTCAAATAAATTAAGATGTCATCTATAATTACTACAACAAGTTTGTCCAAGTATGGCTGAAATATGCGATTCATCAAATCCATAAACACAGTAGGAGCATTTGTTAACCCGAATGGCATAACTAAAAATTCATAATGACCGTACCTTGTTCTAAAAGTAGTTTTAGGCACATCCGACTCTTTTACTCGCAGCTGGTAGTACCCAGATCTCAAGTCAATCTTTGAAAACCATGTTGCTCCTTTCAGCTGATCAAACAAATCATCAATTCTCGGCAATGGATACTTGTTCTTGATTGTCACCTTGTTTAATTGCTGATAGTCAACACACAATCTCATAGAAACATCCTTCTTTTTCACAAATAATACGGGAGCACCCCAAGGTGAAAAACTCGGTCTCACAAAGCCTTTGTCAGTCAACTCTTGCAACTACGACTTTAATTCTTTCAACTCTACTGGTGCCATTCTATACGGAGGAATCGAGATCGGAACTGTTCCCGGTATCAATTCAATACCAAATTCTACTTCCCTGACTGGAGTAAAACTCGACAACTCTTCTGGAAATACATCCGTGAACTTACACACAATCGGCACTGATTCAAATTTCTTTTCAATTTCTTTTGTATTAAGTACATACGCCAAATAAGCTTCATAACCCTTCCTCAAATATCTCTGAGCCGACATCGAAGAAATCACACTAGATAATGCCTCTAATTTGCCTGGTTTAATCCGCAGAATTTTACCACTTTCACACTTTAATTCTATAACCTTTTCTTTGCAATTTACTATAGCATCATGCAATGTCAACCAATCCATACCCAAAATAACATCAAATTCATCAAACGGCAACAACATCAAGTCAGCTGGAAAGTAATGACCCTGAATCATTAGAGGACATTTCTTGCATACTTTATCAACTATCACACATTTGCCTAATGGATTCAACACTCTAATCATAAATTCTGTGTACTAAATAGGTATATTCATACTAGACACCAATTTCATGCACACATATGAATGAGTAGAACCAGGATCAACCAAAGCAATAACATTAACATCATAAAGAGAAAATATACCAGTAATCACGTCGGGTGATGAAGCTTCTTCACATGCCTTTGTGGCATAAGTTCTAGCTGGAGCCTTTGCTTCAGGTTTAACTGCTGAATCTCTGACTACATTTTTGCTGCTTGCTTCATTTCTAGCTTTTCTCAAATATCTTCCCCTCGAGTTTGCACCACTAGCTTTTACACTCTGAAATTTTTCTTTCTCAGCTCTCTCTGGGCAGTCTCTAATAAAATGATCTAGAGAACCACACCGAAAACATTCATTCGCTCTACATGAGCCAAAATGATTTCTATCACACTGCTGGCACTCGGGCTTAACAAATCTCGAATTCCCCACACTAGCCACGAAAGTAGTTTGAGATTTAAGACCCACATTTTGCTTCTTAGAATTTCCACATGATTGTCCGGCCGAAACCTGAGAACGAGGATTCATATTTCTAAATTTTCTAGATTGCTGTGAGAATGAACTACTTGTCGATCTTTTCTTCCAATTTCTAGTCTCAGCCTCTACCTTTTTCTTCACTTTAAGTAGTTCTTCAGCCTTGCAAGCCCGATCAACAAGTACTACCATTTCTTTTAATTCAAGAATCCTGACAAATACTTTGATGTTTTCATTGAGTCCGTCTTCAAATCATCTGCACATTTTAGCCTTTGTAGGACCATATTCTCTAGCATACTTACTCAACCTGACGAACTCCTTTTCGTATTCAGTAACTATCATGTTGCCCTGCTTCAACTCAAGAAACTCTTTACGCTTCTGATCAACAAATCTTTCACTGATGTATTTCTTCCGAAATTCTTCTTGAAAGAACTCCCAAGTTACTTTCTCTTTCGGTACCACTGAAATCAATGTCTTCCACCAATGATAGGTTGAATCCCTCAACAATGATATAGCACATTTCAAGCATTCCTTAGGTGTACAAGACAATTCATTAAATACCCGAATAGAATTCTCAAGCCAAAACTCTACTTTCTCGGTATCATCATCAACATTTGCCCTGAATTCTTGGGCCCCTTACTTGCGGATTCTGTCAACTGGAGTTCTGTGAAATTTCATCAGATCCATACCTTGAGGCATCGAGGGTACAGGTTGAAGAATCGGGGGAGGTGGGGGAGGTTGTGCATTCGAGTTCGTACGAACAAACTCAGTGTACCTGGCATTCATCATCTAGAGAAAGGCTTCTCGAGCCCCTTCTCTTCCTCCTTGACCAACAGTAGGAGGTGGATTTTCAGTCGGCACTGCCCCTTCAGTCGGAGCTAGTGTATTACTCTCTACATCATCAGCCATAGCTGGATCAGGATTCATTTACTATAAAAAAAACTCATTTTAAAGGTCAGAAATCGTCACACTATCACAATTTATAAATATATATATGGCATGGCGTGTATAGCAAAACCCGTACATACAACACGTTAGTCCGAGAACCAACTAAACCTACTCTGAAACCACCAAATGTAATGCCCTCACGCTCGAGACCGTCGCCAGAGTCGAGCTTGAGGTGTTACTAAACTTAATTTATCATTTAAAGAATTCTAAATCAATTATTCTAACTTTCGTAATAAACTGTCAATCTGCGACACAGTAGCTGAAAAATTCATATCTCAAGTTCCGAAACTCAAAATTAAGATCTATAAATTTTTCATGAAACTAGAATCATATATATATCTACTAATGTTTTTCTAGAATTTTTGGTTGGGCTAATTAGTACAGTTTATTAGTTAAAGTTTACCCTGTTTCAGCATTCAACTGCTTTGACCTCTGTTCACTACGAACCACTTTTCTATTTGTAAAGAATCCAAAAGACTATGCCATTTGTTTATATTAAAACTATACTCAATAAGGAATCTGTAAATATAAAGCATGACATCTAATTATTTTTGTACAATATTTAGTGAATTTCTAAATTCAGAATTGGGGATTCAGAAATCGCTCTAGCCCTATTTCACAAAAAGTTAAATATCTTATAAAATATAACTCATTTACCTATTTCATTTCATCCATATGAAAATAGACTCATCAAGCTTCGATTACATAACTTATTCATCATTTAATTACATTTCTACTATTTTTAGTGATTTTTCAAATTCACATCATTGTTGTAGTAATATTCTATTTTAGAGCAAATTTTACTTTATTATAGATTTTCATAGACTAAATAGCATTTTAAATATACATGACATCAAATATGATTTAGATTGGCCATTCCAATGGCTAATCATTTACAAACCCTTTTCTTACCAAACCATATCCATATCATAAGATCATTTACACAAAGTGAGTATAGTGCTATACATGCCACACTCAAAATATACAAGCCATTTTACCAATTTAGGGCTTCGGATAGTGTGAACGAGCCTTCTACCTATCCCGATTCTCAAGCCGGCTTGTCAAAACTACAACGAATGAAAAGGAGGGAGAAAGCATAAATGCTTAGTAAGTTCACATGCAAATAACAAGTAACATATCATGCAATTCCAACATAAACATCATTAAGACACTCATGTCATAAGAATACTTACTATCGTACCACAATTTTGTCTTACCAAATTCTCAACCAAGGATTAAACTCATACCTTTTCATTTTCACTTCTTCAACATGTTCCTCATCGAATCACTTTCGTTTTAAGTACTCTCTCTATTCTCTTATGATTCTCCCGTTAAACACATTGAATATAATTTCAGATACACGGATAGTGTGCACGTAAGTGCTATACTCATAGCTAAACAAGCTCAATAGCTTTTGAAATCTATGTAGTCAACCTACCATGTAACCCGCCCATAAACGAACTCAGACTCAACTCAACGAGCTCGGGCGTTCACATCCATAAGTGAACTCGGACTCAACTCAACGAGCCCGGAGGCCTAGTTACATCTCACGAACTCGGACTCAACTCAATGAGTTTGGAAGTCAACCATCCTAGTGCCATGTCACTTGTATCCTAATCTATTCCCAAGGTTCAAACAGGATTCTTCTCAATTACACATTTTGATCGCCTTCTTCGAAATATAGAAACCGATATTTGCTAGCATCTCATGCTTATCAACTTGTTCATATAATTTGCATATTATCAAACAATAATTCACAAAGCATAATATTTCATGGTAATAAATATCATATCATATAAATAACATTAAATCACTTAAAATAAAAATTATGTTAGTTTATTTACATATGAACTTACCTCGATACAAAATTTTAGCAATCGAGCCTATTCCTCGTAAACTTTTTTTTTCCCTCGATCACAACTTGAATCTTGTTTCTCTTGATATATAATACCAAATTAATTTATTTAATACATACATTCATCAAAACAGCCCCTAGTACGAACTTTCACAAAATTACCATTTTACCCCTAAACTTTCACATATTTACACTTTTTCCCCAAGGCTCGTAAATTAAACCTCATCCTATTTTCTAATGTTTTATGACATGCTGATCATTTTTCCCTTCTATAATAACATCAAATTCACACTCTAACATGTACTTATGAATATTAGGTATTTTTACCGATTAAGCCCTTTTACTCATTTTCACTTAAAACCGAGTAGCACAAGTTGTCTAGCATAATTTAAAACCTCATATTCTATCATAAAACACCAAAATACACAAATTTCACCTATGGGTATTTTTCCAAATATGAACCCTAGGTTGAATTATTGCTAGCATAAGCTAAATCTAGTTACCTCAAAAACATAAAAATCATTAAAAACAGGGCTTGAAATCACTTACAATTAAGCTTGGAAGTTGAAGAAACCCTAGCTATGGAGAGAGGTAAGGTTCGGCCAAAGTAAGAAGAAGATGAACACATTTTGGCCTTAATTTCCCTTTTAATTAATTTTAATTACCAAATGACCAAAATACCCTTAATACCTTTCTTTGAAAATTTTCATGCACAAGCCCATTTTTGTCCAAAATTTTAGAAATTGTTCAAATTTCTATTTAAGACCTCCTCATTAATATTCTAAAGAAATTTCATACTAAGAACTTCTCGAATGCAAGTTTTGCAAATTATTCGATTTAGTCCTTAATTTCAACTTAAGCACTTTATGCATAGAATTTTGTCACAAAATTTTCACACAATTATGAAATCATATCATAAACCTCAAATAATTATTTCTATCTCGGATTTGTGGTCACAAAACCACTATTCTGATTAGGCCCTAATTCAGGATATTATAGAAATCCTTAATATAAAGGGGATAACCGAGCATGTATAAAATCGATGAGATGAGGTTTACAGGAAATGAGGTATATTAATGTCATTTTAAAGTATTATTAGACCATGTCAAGTGTTATTAAAAACTATAAGTGGGTATGAACATTAAAGGGTGACCTAAAGGCTTGGAAAATAGCCTAATAAGGTTTACACGAGTAGACACACGGGCATGTGTCTAGGCCGTGTGTGTCACATGGACCACCCTATGGGCGTGTGATATGGCCATGTGTCCCCTGCACCTAAAAAAAGTTTTAAGTCATAATGCATGGTAGTAAACACACGGGTAGAGACACACCGTGTGGAGGGCACGGCCTAGCACACGGGCGTGTGTCTTGGCCGTGTGCCCCTAAATGCATGCTGACGTCATAAACAGAATGTCCAAGTTCTTGGACACGGGCGATCACACGAGCGTTTCTATGCCGTGTGAGGGACACGGGCGTGTGCTCAGCCGTGTGAAAACCTCTATAGGTTCAAAATAGGAAATAAATTCAATTACGTCCACACAGGTAGGGGACACGGACGTCTCCTAAAGCACACAGACGTGTGCATTGTCTCCACACGGGCGTGTGAGACATTAACCTAAAAATTTTCTTAACATTTTCTTAGGTCCTCGGTTTAGTACCGGACCATTTTCAATGTATGTTTTGGTCCTCCTAGGCCCATAATAGGGACACTAAGATGTTGTTTGATTGGTTCCAAATTGGAACGAAATTTTTATAACCCGTATTTCCTGAAAATGCTGGAGTACATGCTTGGTAACACCTCGTACCTGCTTTTGGTTGGGTACGGGTAAGGGGTGTTACATTTAGTGGTATCAAAGCTACGATTTATTCGATTTTAGGACTACCGTAGAATGCATCGTGTAACATCCCTAACACGTAACTGTCATTGGATTAGGGTTACGAGGCATTACCAAACAGACGGAACATTTCAGACCAATTTAGAATCACAAATATCACATAACATTAATACAAAGGCAATCATCTACAATCCATCTCCTATGAAGGTCTACATGTAACACCCCGAACCCGGGACCATCGCCGGTGTCGGACACGAGGGGTTAACAAGCCAAATCCACATGTTTCGCCCATCAATTTGACATTTCCAGTCAGGCTGGAAAACTGCGTCACTGTCGCCTTAAAAATCATATCTCAAGTTTCAAAACTCGGAAACTGTTTTCGTAAATTTTCCCTGAATTTAGACTCATATATCCATCCATGGATTTATTTCTAGAATTTTTGGTCGGGCCAATTGGTACAGTTTATTAGTTAAAGTCACCCATGTTACAGAGATCGACTGCTCTGACCTTTACGCGTTACAACTTGAATATCTCTCTGTACAGGGCTTTAATACTGGTGCCGTTTGTTTCTAATGAAACTAGACTCAGAATGGAATCTGTACATATAAGGCATGACTCCTAATTCTTTCTGGATAATTTATTGTAAATTTTTAAAGTTGCAACAGGGGACCCAGAAACCGTTCTGGCCCTGTCTCACGAAAGCTTTAATATCTCTTAACATGTGAGTCCTATGACCGTTTCGTTTCTTCCATATGAAAGTAGACTCATCAAGGTTCATTTACATAGCTTATTCACTATTTAATACCATTCCTACAAATTTTGGTGATTTTTCACATTCACGTCACTGCAGCTGGCAGCATCTGTTTTTAAGGTAGGTCTTACCTATTTTGTAGTCTCCATGAACCAACTAGTCTTGCCATACATAGGTTCACATATGATCATTTTAACCATACCAATGGCTGATCATGTGACCAACACTCCCATTTCCAATCCATAATCACATCATGACACCATATATATATATATATATATACAAACCGCAAATAGTCTAAGTTCGTACTTCACTTTTACGAGCCATTTTCGCATGGCCGTACACATATACATCACAACACAATTGAACCGACAAGGGTAGTCCTATACATGCCATTTCAAAGTTCAACCAAAATTATACCAAAATGGAGGCTTTGATAGTGTAGATGACTTCGACTTTAATGATCCCGAATCCGATTGCTATCGAGCAAAATCTATAAAACAGAGAGCCAAAGCAACGGGTAAGCATTTTTATGCTTAGTAAGTCTCAAGGAATAAAATCAGCTTTAATTAAAGCAATACATTCACATAGCCAAATGCATCATTTCATTAATACACATTCACATAATCATTCTTACTTCACACTTCATCATTATATACTTTCACGTGGTATCAACCAATTCAATAGCTGAAATTGTTAGTCGATTGAGCGAATGTTGCTCAAGCATGTCGACTTTTCCAATGCACATATAATCATACCTTATTCTTTGGGCTTTTCGAGCGTACTAATGGAATTTATTACAGCAGCCAACACTCACCTCCAGCCCAAGCTTCTTGAATACAACCGGATATAACCACGTGCACGAATGCCTTGGTCTTAGCCGGATAGAACGACTTCGCACGAATGCCTTGGTCTTAGCCGGATGTAGCCACTAGCACAATTGCCTTGGTCTTAACCGGATATAATTTCCAGCATAAATGTCTTGGGACTTAGCCGGATATCATTCAATTGCTCATGCACACATACATCAATAATCATTAGACATTCATGTTTCATTTTCGTTACTAAGGCTCAAACACAAAGGTAATCACTAGCATAATCGCCTTCGGGACTTAGCCGGGTATCATTCAAATACTCATACACACATAAATCGATAATCATTACACATCCATATTTCATTTCACATAATTCAAGTAGGGTCACTTCTTGAGGACTTACCTCGGATGTTGTCGAGCGGCTTTTACGGCTATTCGATCACTTTTTCCTTCCCCTTGTCCAATTGTGGCCCTCTAAGCTCTTGAGCTAATTCAAACAAATTCAATTTATTAAAACCTCATTATGCTAGCTTATGGCCGAATATGACAAGGAGTTTAAATGGTCATATGGCCACCCTTTAGCTTGAATACACAATGGTCATGCACATTTTATACTACATCAAGCAATTCAATACAATTCATTCAAGCATCAAGGAAAAGCTAAGGCCATCAATAGGCTACCTAAGGCCGAATATACTTAGTCATACTTGCACCAATTCAACAATAAATTCCAAGATTTCCACATCATATGTGTACTAGGCCGAATGTACTTGCAATTTCACAAGCATTCTTCAACATTTTCTTCTTTAAACAAACATATTCATCACTTACTTCATAACCAAAACATCATGTGCAAACATATATATACATGTATGTGCATGGTCAATTTCAAGGTGTCCCTAGCCATCCAAAACACAAATTTTAACTAACATGCAAGAAGCATGAACCATGCTCATGAATGCATCATGGCGAATACATCACAATCATGCCCTTTCAACTTCAATCATGGTTAAACAAAAGAAAACTCAATGTCTTACTCAAGATGGCTACAAAGAAATTTCAAGAGTAGACAATCCATCATTGCATGCATCATCATCAAGCTTCACACTTAGCATGCAATGGCTTTATCACAATATCAACTTTGACCAAATACCACTTCCATGGCATAACAAGGATTTGAACCATGGCTAACATGAACATCAAGTTGGCAACTAAAACATGCATGAATCTCATGACACAACCACATACATACCTTAATCTTGGTGCAAGTTTAGCCAAATCTCCTTCTAGATCTCTTCTAAACAAATAAAATGAAGCAAAAATCTCTTCTTCCCCTTAGTTTTGGCTCAAAGAAAGGATGAACAAATTTTTTCTTTCTTCCTTTACAACTCACGGCAATGGGGAGATACCACACTCACACACACATTTTTTTCATTCTTTTCTTACCCATGCTTATTTGTTTATTATTTCTCCCTAATGCCCAACAAAACATGTTTCATGACATGTTTAGCCCATATTTCTTGGTCATGGCCGCCACCACCTATAAAAGGGAATTTGACATGCAAGTCCATTGTTTTGCATGCATGCTTTAATTAGTCATCACACATTTCCCTATCGTACTTTCAAAGTTCACTACTAAGTCCTTTCTAGTGAAATTCACCTTTATAACACTAAATCAATCATCAAAAATGTCATACAGAGCATACACATATTATAGGCATCAAAATAAATTTTAAATTATTTTTATGCCTCGGTTTTGTGGTCCCGAAACCACATTCCGACTAGGGTCAATTTTGGGCTGTCACAACTCTCCCCCACTTAAGAAATTTTCGTCCCCGAAAATCTTACCTGTAAATAGGGTTGGGTATCGCTCTTTCATAGAGTTCTCGGTTTCCCAAGTAGCTTCTTCTATCCCGTGCTTGAGCCATAACACCTTCACTAGCGAAACCTACTTGTTTCGCAACTCTTTCACTTCCCGTGATAGGATACGAATCGGTTCTTCCTCATAGCTCATATTAGCTTGAATTTCAATTTCTGATGGACTAATCACGTGCGATGGATCGGATCTATAGCGTCAAGCATCGAAACATGAAAGACATCGTGAACCTTTTCGAGTTCAGGGGGCAAAATCAAACGATATGCCACTTGGACCGACTCGCTCGGATATCTCATATGGCCCAATGAACCTCGGGCTCAACTTGCCCTTACGACCGAATCTGAGTATCTTTTTCCAAGGCGATACCTTGAGAAACACTTTATCACCCACCGATACTCGATATCCTTACGCTTCAGATCCGCGCACGACTTCCGACGATCGAGGCTATCTTGGACTTTCACGGATTACTTTCACTTTCTTCAGCATCTCTAATCAAATGCACCCGAAAATCTTGCTTTCACCGAGCTCATCCAAAACAATGGTGTACGGCATTTACGACCGTACAAAGCCTCGTAGGGTGCCATCTTAATACTTGATTGAAAGTTTGTTGTTGTAAGCGAATTCAATCAACGGCAAATACCGTTCCCATGAACCACTAAACTCGAGGACGCAACATCTCAACATATCCTCAAGTATCCGAATTATCCGCTCGGATTGACCATCGGTTTGGGGTGAAAGGCGGTGCTGAAATGCAACTTGGTACCCAAAGCTTCTTGCAACTTTTTCCAAAATCGCGAGGTAAATCTCGGATCTCTATCCGACACGATGGAAATAGGCACCCGTGCAATCTCTGTCGAGAAGCGTACAATTCGGCTAATTTGTCCATTGAAAAATCCGTACGTACGGGGACAAAGTGAGCCGACTTAGTCAATCTATCTACCACGACCCAAACCGCATCCTTCTTACTCACTGACAATGGCAGTCCGGATACAAAGTCCATTGTGACTCGATCCCATTTCCACTCGGGTATCGTGATTGGTGAAGTAATCTCAAGGCACTTGATGTTCCGCTTTCACTTGTTGACATATTAAACATCTCAAACAAAGTCGGAGATGTCTCGTTTCATACCATGCCACCAAAACCGATGTTTCAAATCGTTGTACATCTTCGTACTCTCGGTGGATTGCCATTCGGCTACAATGGGCTTCATTCGAATTATCGAAATGAGTTCCGAATTCTTTGGAACACACAGACGACTTTTGAACCTCAAACAATCGTCATCATCGATTTGAAACTCCGAGTCCTTGTTCGGAACACACTCAGCCCATTTTGCAGCCAACTCGTCGTCGACTTTCTGAGCTTCTCGAATTTGATGCATCAATAGTGGTTTGGCTTTCAATTCAGCTACTAACACACTGTCGAATCGAACAGACAAGTGCACATTCATCGTCAGAAGTGAATAATGATTTACGACTCAAGGCATCCGCAACCACATTCGCCTTTCCGGTGATAGTCAATGACCACTCATAATCCTTTAAATGTTCGAGCCAACGTCTTTGTCGCAGATTTAAGTCTCTTTGGGTCATCAAATATTTGAGACTTTTGTGATCCGAGTACACATGGCACTTCTCACCAAATAAGTAATGTCGCCAAATCTTTAAGGCGAATACGATGGCGACTAATTCGAGATCATGGGTCGGATAATTTTTCTCGTGTGGCTTTAATTGCCTCGACGACAGGCCACAACTCGACCTTCTTGCATCAATACACAACCTAACCCAAGTAGGAGGCGTCACTATAGATGACAAACTCTTTGCGGATTCGGGTTGCACTAGAATTGGGGCTTCATCAAATAAGTTTTCAGTTGATCGAAACTTTTTCGACATTTCTCCGTCCATTCAAATTTAACATCCTTTTGGAGTAGCTTCGTCATCGGCGTGGCTATCGTTGAGAAACCTTTACAAATCGTCGGTAATAACTAAGAAGCCCCAAAAAGCTCGAACCTCGATAATATTTCTGAGGCTTCCAATTAAGTATGGCTGAAATTTTATTGGTCGACTCGAATACCGATCGCAGATACCACATGACCCAAGAAGCTAACCTCTCTTAACCGTAACTCACACTTGCTTGAACTTAGCATATAATTGCTTATCCCATAAAATTTGCAAGACTAACCTCGGTGTTCAAAGATGTTCGGTCTCATTTCTTGAATAGACCAAGATGTCATCAATGAACACGACTACGAATCGATCCAAATATGGTCTCAAGATCCGATTCATTAAATCCATAAATACCGCAGGGCATTAGTAAGCCCAAACGGCATCACTAGGAACTCATAGTGACCATATCTCGCTCGAAGGCGGTCTTGGGCACGCCTCGAATCTCGGATTCGCAATTGATAATAGCCCGATCTCAAATCTATTTTCGAGAACACCGAGGCTCCCTTCAGTTGATCGAACAAGTCATCGATACGTGGTAACGGATATTTGTTCTTTATCGTCGCTTTATTAAGTCGACGATAGTCGATCACTGACCTCATGGTTCCATCCTTCTTTTCACAAACAACACCGGCGTACCCAAGGTGAACAACTCAAGCGAGCAAAACCTCTATCCACCAATTCTTGCAACCGAGTTTTCAACTCCTTTAATTCGTTGGTGCCATACGATACGGAGCTATCGAAATTGGAGTGGTACCGGTACCAATTCGATGCCAAAATCTATTTCCGAACAGGTGGTAAACCCTAAGCAATTCTTCGTGGAAAACATCCGGTATTCACAAACCACGCACAGATTCGGGTTTCTTTTCGATTCCTTGTCATCGAGCACGTATGCAAGGTACGCCGCACCTTTTCTTACATATTTCCGCCAACATTGCTGATATTATATTGGCAACCCTTTAAGTCCGTAGACTCAACCCGAATTATCTCGTTATTCGCGCACCTCAAATCGATAGTCTTGCTTTTGCAATTTACAACCGCATCGTGCATGGTCAACCAATCCAAACCAAGAATAATGTCGAATTCATCGAACGGCAAAAGCATCAAGTCCACGGAAAACAAGAACCTCGGAACACTAGGGGACTTTTCTTGCACACTTTGTTGACAAGCACGTAATGACCCAAGGGTTTGACACCGAATTACAAACTCGAGAGACTCAATAGGCAAAGTCTTCTTTGGATGCTAAGGTTTCACATATATAAGAATGAGTAGAACCAGGTCAATCAAAGCAATCACATTAGTATTGAAAAGAGTGAAAGTACCAGTAATGACATCCGAGAGGCGGCATCCTCGGCGTGCGGCGTATGGCATAAGTCCTAGCAGAGCCCGAGCCTCGGATCGATGGTAGCATCTCTAGATCCTCTCGACCGCCACTAACATTGCCCACATTTCTAGGTGGCCTACCTCGGCGATGGTAGCACCGGTTTTCCACTCGACTTACATTTTGTTCAAGCATCCTCGGGCAATCCTTCATAAAGTGGTCGGCCGATCCACACTTATAGCAGAGGCGATCACGGAACCAACAGCTCCCGAATGCCATTTGCCACAATGCGGACACTCCGCCCCTCTCGGCGATCATTTCCACCATCAGCGATCGAAGTGACTCGTGTGGTCACGGGGGTCGATCGCGTCCTCGTCTAGAAAAGCCCGGCGGCTCTAGACCAGCTCACACCATCTCGAAATCTCTTCGATGCTGTTGAAGAGACTTTCCGAGGACCTCTTTGGAATTCTCCGGTTCCACATCAGCTTTTTGTTTCTCCTTTCTAAGCTCTTGACTTTACAAGCTCGCTCAACAAGTACTACGAACTCTCAGATTTCGAGAATGCCAACGAACATCCTTATATCATCATTCAGCCCATCCTCAAGCGTTTACACATAATAGCTTGGACGAAATGCATTCTCGCTGCACTGGCTAAGCCTCACAAATTTTCGTTCAGAGTCAGAATCGACATAGAACCTTGCTTAAGATCAAGAAATTCCTTCGCTTTTGGTCGATGAATCTCGATCGATATACTTTTTGAACTCGGTTTGAAAGAATTCCCAAGTCACTTGCTCTCTAGGCACCACAAGTCGAGTACTCCACCAATAGTAGGCGGAATCGCGTAGCAAGGAGATGGTACACTTTAGGCACTCATCGGTGTACAAGATAGCTCATCGAGCACCCGGATAGTGTTGTCCAACCAAAATTCAGCTCGCTTCGGCATCATCATCATCCGTAGCTTTGAATTCAGTGGCCCCATGTTTTCGAATCCTATCGATCGGGGCTTACTTGACCTTATTTGGTCGATTCATCGGAGGTATTGTAGGTCTTGGGGTTGCATTTGTCGGGAATGGAGGTTGTGGAACAGTAGTGTTAGTTCGAATGTATTGGTTAAACCATTCATTCATCACACTATAAAAGGCTTGCCTAGCCTCATCATTCGGATTGCTGGCCATAGGTTGAGAGTCCGCCGGCACTGTCCCTTGCACGGGAGCAGGCGCCACACTCTCCACATCATCAGCTATCGCTCGGTTGGGATCGGGATCCATTACTATAAACAACACAAAGTCAAATTGTCAGAAATCACCACACTATCGATTCATCATTTAATGGTATGTATAGCTAGACCCCAAACACATCCCGGTAGTCCTAGAATCGACTAAACTGTGGCTCTGATACCAATAAAATTGTAACACCCCGAACCCGGGACCATCGCCGGTGTCGGACACGAGGGGTTAACAAGCCAAATCCACATGTTTCGCCCATCAATTTGACATTTCCAGTCAGGCTGGAAAACTGCATCACTGTCGCCTTAAAAATCATATCTCGAGTTTCAAAACTCGGAAACTGTTTTCGTAAATTTTCCCTGAATTTAGACTCATATATCCATCCATGGATTTATTTCTAGAATTTTTGGTCGGGCCAATTGGTACAGTTTATTAGTTAAAGTCACCCATGTTACAGAGATCGACTGCTCTGACCTTTGCGCGTCACAACTTGAATATCTCTCTGTACAGGGCTTTAATACTGGTGCCGTTTGTTTCTAATGAAACTAGACTCAGAATGGAATCTGTAAATATAAGGCATGACTCCTAATTCTTTCTGGATAATTTATTGTAAATTTTTAAAGTTGCGACAGGGGACCCAGAAACCGTTCTGGCCCTGTCTCACGAAAGCTTTAATATCTCTTAACATGTGAGTCCTATGACCGTTTCGTTTCTTCCATATGAAAGTAGACTCATCAAGGTTCATTTACATAGCTTATTCACTATTTAATACCATTCCTACAAATTTTGGTGATTTTCACATTCACATCACTGCAGCTGGCAGCATCTGTTTTAAGGTAGGTCTTACCTATTTTGTAGTCTCCATGAACCAACTAGTCTTGCCATACATAGGTTCACATATGATCATTTTAACCATACCAATGGCTGATCATGTGACCAACACTCCCATTTCCAATCCATAATCACATCATGACACCATATATATATATATATATATACAAACCGCAAATAGTCTAAGTTCAGTACTTCACTTTTACGAGCCATTTTCGCATGGCCGCATACATATACATCACAACACAATTGAACCGACAAGGGTAGTCCTATACATGCCATTTCAAAGTTCAACCAAAATTATACCAAAATGGAGGCTTTGATAGTGTAGATGACTTCGACTTTAATGATCCCGAATCCGATTGCTATCGAGCAAAATCTATAAAACAGAGAGCCAAAGCAACGGGTAAGCATTTTTATGCTTAGTAAGTCTCAAGGAATAAAATCAGCTTTAATTAAAGCAATACATTCACATAGCCAAATGCATCATTTCATTAATACACATTCACATAATCATTCTTACTTCACACTTCATCATTATATACTTTCACGGTATCAACCAATTCAATAGCTGAAATTGTTAGTCGATTGAGCGAATGTTGCTCAAGCATGTCGACTTTTCCAATGCACATATAATCATACCTTATTCTTTGGGCTTTTCGAGCGTACTAATGGAATTTATTACAGCAGCCAACACTCACCTCCAGCCCAAGCTTCTTTGAATACAACCGGATATAACCACGTGCACGAATGCCTTGGTCTTAGCCCGGATAGAACGACTCGCACGAATGCCTTGGTCTTAGCCGGATGTAGCCACTAGCACAATTGCCTTCGGTCTTAACCCGGATATAATTTCCAGCATAAATGTCTTCGGGACTTAGCCCGGATATCATTCAATTGCTCATGCACACATACATCAATAATCATTAGACATTCATGTTTCATTTTCGTTACTAAGGCTCAAACACAAAGGTAATCACTAGCATAATCGCCGGGACTTAGCCGGGTATCATTCAAATACTCATACACACATAAATCGATAATCATTACACATCCATATTTCATTTCACATAATTCAAGTAGGGTCACTTCTTGAGGACTTACCTCGGATGTTGTCGAACGGCTTTACGGCTATTCGATCACTTTTTCCTTCCCTTGTCCAATTGTGGCCCTCTAAGCTCTTGAGCTAATTCAAACAAATTCAATTTATTAAAACCTCATTATGCTAGCTTATGGCGAATATGACAAGGAGTTTAAATGGTCATATGGCCACCCTTTAGCTTGAATACACAATGGTCATGCACATTTTATACTACATCAAGCAATTCAATACAATTCATTCAAGCATCAAGGAAAAGCTAAGGCCATCAATAGGCTACCTAAGGCCGAATATACTTAGTCATACTTGCACCAATTCAACAATAAATTCCAAGATTTCCACATCATATGTGTACTAGGCCGAATGTACTTGCAATTTCACAAGCATTCTTCAACATTTTCTTCTTTAAACAAACATATTCATCACTTACTTCATAACCAAAACATCATGTGCAAACATATATATACATGTATGTGCATGGTCAATTTCAAGGTGTCCCTAGCCATCCAAAACACAAATTTTAACTAACATGCAAGAAGCATGAACCATGCTCATGAATGCATCATGGCGAATACATCACAATCATGCCCTTTCAACTTCAATCATGGTTAAACAAAAGAAAACTCAATGTCTTACTCAAGATGGCTACAAAGAAATTTCAAGAGTAGACAATCCATCATTGCATGCATCATCATCAAGCTTCACACTTAGCATGCAATGGCTTTATCACAATATCAACTTTGACCAAATACCACTTCCATGGCATAACAAGGATTTGAACCATGGCTAACATGAACATCAAGTTGGCAACTAAAACATGCATGAATCTCATGACACAACCTCATACATACCTTAATCTTGGTGCAAGTTTAGCCAAATCTCCTTCTAGATCTCTTCTAAACAAATAAAATGAAGCAAAATCTCTTCTTCCCCTTAGTTTTGGCTCAAAGAAAGGATGAACAAATTTTTTCTTTCTTCCTTTACAACTCACGGCAATGGGGAGATACCACACTCACACACACATTTTTTTTCATTCTTTTCTTACCCATGCTTATTTGTTTATTATTTCTCCCTAATGCCCAACAAAACATGTTTCATGACATGTTTAGCCCATATTCTTGGTCATGGCCGCCACCACCTATAAAAGGGAATTTGACATGCAAGTCCATTGTTTTGCATGCATGCTTTAATTAGTCATCACACATTTCCCTATCGTACTTTCAAAGTTCACTACTAAGTCCTTTCTAGTGAAATTCACCTTTATAACACTAAATCAATCATCAAAAATGTCATACAGAGCATACACATATTATAGGCATCAAAATAAATTTTAAATTATTTTTATGCCTCGGTTTTGTGGTCCCGAAACCACATTCCGACTAGGGTCAATTTTGGGCTGTCACACTACAAGACCTAAAACATATTTTTAAGGATAGCCGGGACTAAATTAAACATATTCATAAATTTCAGAACTTAGAAAAATTTTCAATTCTATTGATGTCACACGCCCGTGTGACCAGGCCATGCCAAAACAAGGCATACATATTGACTTTCACCCACGGCCAATAGACACGCCCGTAACTCTTTAACCTCATGGGCTAAAATACGGATCGACTTTTCTTCATAAGTCATATAAGATTGGATTTCAATATCATACGGGGAAATTATATGCGAAAGATTGGATCTGTATCGTCGAAGCATCGATAGATGAAACACATTATGTATCTGTTCTAACTTAGATGGTAGCCTCAATCTATAAGTAACCGGCCCAACTCGTTCGATGATTTCATATGGTCTGATGAACCTTGGACTCAACTTGCCCTTTTTACCAAATTGGAACAGTTTCTTCCACGGAGATACTTTCAGAAACACTTTATCACTGATCTCAAATTTGATATCTTTTCGTTTTAAATCTGCAAAAGATTTTTGACGATCAGAGGCAACTTTCAGACTATCTCAGATTACTTTCACTTTCTATTTTTTTTTATCAAATCAACTCTGTGAATCTTATTTTTGCTTAGCTCGATCCAATTCAAAGGTGTACGACATTTACGGCCATATGAGGCTTCGTATGGTGCCATTTTAATGCTCGACTGAAAATTGTTATTATAAGCAAATTCAATCAAAGGTAGATATTGTTCCCATGTACCTTCAAACTCAAGAATACAACATCTTAACATGTCCTCGAGTATCTGAATAATCCGCTCGAATTGACCATCCATCTGCGGGTGAAAAGCAGTGCTAAAGTGCAATTTTATGCCTAAAGCCTCCTGCAATTTCTTCCAGAAATGCGAAGTGAATCACGGATCTCTATCAGACACAATAGATATAGGCACACCATGCAATCTCACGATATTAGAAATATATAACTCAACTAATTTATCGAGTGAGTAATCAGATCGAATCAAAATAAAATGAGCTGATTTCATCAAACGATCAACTACAACCCAAATTGCATCTTTCTTTCTCGGAGGCAAGGGCAAACCTAAAAAAAAATCTATGGTAACTCGATCCCACTTCCACTCAGGAATCATAATCGGTTGTAACAAACCAGTTGGCACCTGATGCTCAGCTTTAACTCTCTAACAGATTAAACATCTCGAAACAAAGTCAAAAATATCTCTTTTCATTCCCGGCTACCATTATAGTTGTTTCAAATTGTTATACATTTTCGTACATCCTGGATGTACAGAAAATCTACTACTGTGAGCTTCACTCAAAATCATCTGAATTAATTCTAGATTTCGTGGAACACAAAGTCTATTTCTAAATCTCAAACAGTCATCAACTTCTATTCAGAATTTAGAATCAGATTCAGAATTACACTAAGTTCGTTTTGCTATTAATTTATTATCAACCTTCTGAGCTTCGATAATCTGCTGTAACAACAAATGTCTCGCTTTTAATTCAGCTAACACTGAACCATCATTAGACAGAACTAAATGAGCATTCATTGCATGCAAAGCAAATAACAATTTTTGACTCAAAGCATCAGCAACAATATTTGCTTTTCCCGGGTGATAATCAATCACAAGTTTGTAGTTTTTTAGCAATTCTAACCATTTTCTCTGTTGTAGATTCAAATGCTTTTGCATCATTAAATACTTCAGACTTTTATGATCAGAAAACACGTGACATTTCTCACCAAACAGATAGTGATGCCAGATCTTCAAGGAAAACACAATAGCAGCTAACTCAAGGTCATGAGTCAGATAGTTCTTTTCATGCAGCTTCAACTGCCTCGAAGCAATAGTAAAAACTTTTCCTTCTTGCATTAGAACACAATCGAGTCCGTTCAATGAAGCATCACTGTAAACAACAAATTCTTTACTTGATTCAGGTTGCACAAGTACGGGAGCTTCAGTTAACATAGCTTTTAATCGATCAAAACTTTTCTGACATTTCTCAGACCATTCAAATTTCACATCTTTCTGAAGTAACTTTGTCAATGGAGTTGCTATCTCGAAGAAATCTTTTACAAATCGTTTGTAGTATCCAGTAAGTCCCAAAAAACTGCAGACTTCAGAAATATTTCTCGGAGGCTTCTAATACAGAATAGCAGAAATTTTGCTCGGATCAACTCGGATACCGGAGGTTGATATAATATGACCTAGGAAACTAACTTCTCGCAACTAGAATTCACATTTACTGAACTTTGCATACAACTGTTTATCTCGCAGAGTCTATATCACTATTCTCAAATGTTCGACATGCTCAGATTCATCACGTGAATAAATTAATATGTAATCAATGAATACGAAAACAAATTGATCTAAATACGGTCTAAAAATTATATTCATTAAATCCATAAAGACAGCAGGTGCATTCGTTAATCCAAAAGGCATAACTAAAAATTAATAATGCCCGTACCTTGTTCTGAGAGCAATTTTCAAAATATCAGAGTCCTTTACTCTCAACTGATAGTAACCCGATTTCAGATCTATCTTTGAAAACACGGTAGCACCTTTCAACTAATCGAATAAGTCATCAACTCTGGGCAGAGGATATTTGTTCTTTATAGTCACTTTGTTAAGTTGACGGTAATCAATACACATTCTCATTGTGCCATCTTTCGTTTTCACAAACAGAACAGGAGCATCCCATGGTGAAAAGCTCGGTCTAGCAAATCCTAGATCGGTCAATTCGTGAAACTGAGATTTTAATTCCTTTAACTCGGTCAGAGCCATTCTATACGGAGCTATCGAAATCGGAGTAGTACCAGGAACTAATTCAATGCCAAACTCGACTTATCGAGTTGGATGCAAACACGGTAATTCTTCAGGAAACACATCAGAGAATTCATAAACAACAGGCACTGATTCAACTTTCTTATCATTCACTTTCGAGTCTAACACATAAGATAAATATGCTTCAAAGCCTTTCTTCACATATTTCTGTGCTTTTATTGCAGATATCACAACTGGTAGTCCATTTAGATCATTAGACTCAATTCGAATTATCTCATCATTCTTACACCTTAAATCAATGACTTTTCATTTGCATTTCATAATAGCATCATGCAAAGTTAACCAGCCTATTCCCAGAATTATATCAAATTCATTGAAAGGCAGAAGCATCAGATCAGCAAGAAAACAGATATCTCGAATCAATAACGGGCAATTCTTGCAGACTTTATCAGCCAAGACATTTTTGCCTAAGGGATTCGATACTCTAATTACGAATTCAGTAGACTCTACAAGCAAAGTCTTTCTGAGCACTAAATTCATACATATATAAGAATACGTTGATCCAGGGTCTATTAATGCAATCACAGAAGTATCATAAAGAGTAAAAGTACTAGTAATCACATCTAAAGACGAGGCTTCCTCACGAGCTCGGATAGTATAGGCTCTGGCAGGTGCTCTGGCCTCAGATCTAGCAACAGTATCCCTAGTAGCTCTTTGACCACCACTTGCATTTCCCGTATTTCTGGAAAGTCTACCTCTAACTGAGGTGTTGCTCGGTCTCAGATTCTATACATTCTCTTACTCAGCAGGTTCAGAACAATCTCTTACAAAATGGTCCAGAGATCCACATTGGAAACAGGCTCGGTCATTCAATCTACAATTTCCTGGATGTCTTTTACCACATGTTTACTTTGAGGTTTCTCAGATCAAACATTCCCGACACTTGCAGTAGAAGTAGCAGGAGCTCTGAAATTCGAATGTGATCTAACTCGATCTCGGTTCGAATGTCCTACATCAGCATTTGAACGGCTATGATCATCTTGAAATTTCTTTAACACAAACTAAAATGATCTACTTAAAGATCTCTTTCTAACATCTCTAGCTTCAAAATCAGCTTTTCTTTTCTCTTTACTTAATTCTTCAGCTTTACAAGCTTGCTCAACGAGCACTACCATTTCTTTAATCTCCAAAATCCCAACTAACAGACGGATATCTTTGTTTAGTCCATCTTCAAACATTTTGCACATCATTGCTTCATTTGATACACATTCCCAAGCATACTGACTCAATCTCACAAATTCACATTTGTATTCAGTAACATACATATGGCCTTGTTTAAGCTCGAGAAACTCTTTACGTTTCTAATCGATGAATCTCTGACTAATGTATTTCGTCCAAAATTCAGCTTGAAAAAAATCCCAAGTAACCCGTTCACTCAGAACCACAAATATTAAAGCTTTCCACCAATAGTACGTTGTATCTCTCAGAAGCGAAACGTCACATTTTACACATTCCTCAAGATTCAGAGACATTTCATCAAACACTCTTATTGTATTCTTAACTAGAATTTGGCTCTTTCAACATCATCATTCGTTGTAGCTCGAAACTCTTCAGCCTATACTTTCTAATCTTATCCACTGGTGGTTTACTCAACTGTACCGTAATATCAGAAGTTTGAGGAGGATTAACAAGGGTTGGAGGTTATTGTACAGCTGGATTGGTTCTAATGTATTAGGTGAACCAATCATTCATCATCTGATAGAATGCTTGTTTAGCCTCATCATCACGGCTACTCGTAGACGGTTGAGAATCAGCTTGCACCATACCTTGCGTGGGAGCAGGCGCATTGCTTTCCACATCATCAGCTATAGCTCTATCGGGATCCATTTGCTATATAAAAAGCACATTTCAATGTCAAGATTCATCACACCATCGCAGTTTCAAATATATGGCATGTATAGCTAGACTCACACACGCTATGGTAGTCTTAGAACCGACTAAACCATACCTTTGATACCAATAAAAATGTAACACTCCTAACCCATAATTGTCATCAGATTAAGGTTATGAGGAACTACCAGACAGAAAGAACATTTCAGACCAATTTAGAATCACAGATATCACATAACATTAATACATAGACAATCATCTACAATCCATCTCCTATGAAGGTCTACGAGATCTAAAACATATTTTTAAAGATAGTCAAAACTAAATCGAACACATTTATAACTTTTAGAACTCAGAAAATTTTTCAATTCTATTGATGTCACATGCCCGTGTGACCAGGCCGTGCCAAAACAAGGCATACATACTAACTTTCACCACAGCCAATAGACACGCCCATGTGCTATGGCCGTGTGATACTTAGCTAGCTACTGACTTAAGCCCACAGCCATATGACACGCCCATGTGTCTTAACCGTGTGGTCTTAGGAGGTTACTATTTTGCATACACAGCCACAAGGCACGCTCGTGTACCATGGCTGTGTGGCATAATGTAGGCTTGGTTTAAGCCAAATTGCCACCCCTTTTTGGGTCATTCCTGCAAGCAACATTAAACAACATTTATACCAAAATTTTTAGCCAATTCCATGCTCAAAACATGCTTTACTATAACTAAATCACCATCATCCAATAACTTATTCAAATCCATACCAAAACTAAGCACAAACATGTCATTTGCTAGCCAACTCTCATGGCATAACATAAATACATATCAAAACTTAAATACAATCCTCAACTATCCCCGAGCCTTCAGTAGCTACGATAACTGTAAAACAGACAAAAATCAGACAGAGTAAGCTACAAAGAGCTTAGTAAGCCAAATTCAATTGGTTTAACTATTAAATCATATAAAGTACAAATCAACAGCATAAATTCATAACCATTTCACAGAATAGTTCATGAGCCTAACCATGCTCATTTGCTTGGATACATGTCATATTTCATTTTCATGATTTCATACATACTTTGCATTCATTATTTCACAGAAACAGAGTCTTTCATATTCATAAATTTAGTATGATACAAACGTACCTGTATAGATTATACATTTTATATATTCATTCCCATATCTCACATTCTATCATCAAACGATTGAAAAACGATACAGACACTCATAAATGGGTACAATGCCGAAGTCCCGGACGTGGTCTTTCATGTAATTCAGTTTCGATGCCTCTGTCCCAGACACGGTCTTACACGAAATTAGATTCGACGCCTATGTCCCAGACATGGTCTTACACAAAATCAGATTCCATGCCTATGTCCCAGACATGGTCTTACACGTAAATCTCAAGTTGAGGCCTATGTCCCAGACATGGTCTTACACGATATCTCAAATCAATGTCAACATTCTTTTAGAAACGTATAGAGCTTTTCAGATACTAGCATATTATTGGAGTTTACTTGAAATTTATTCATCATGCTTTCAAGGCCATCCAACATAGATTACAGTTTGTATGCACAGAATTTAGTGAATTTAACACGTAATTGTAATTTGACTTACCTCGTACAAATTTCGGACGAAAACTAGTCAACTATTCAACTATTTTGGGCTTCCCTCAATCTAAGTCCGATTTTCTTTGTTCTTGATCTATTAAAACTCAAATTTTGTCATTCAATCATTCATTTCATTCAAAATAATCGATGAACACATATTTAGGGCACTTTGCATTTTAACACATACATTTTCACACTTTGACAATTTACTCCATTTTTCACAAAATCACAAATATGCAAAATTGACCAAGACTATAGCTTGGCCGAATATACATAGCTTCCATATAATCCCAAATAACATATTTAATTCACAATTTAGTCCTTCAAAACCTCATTTTTACAAATTAGCTCAAATAGCTCTATTCCATCAAAAATTCAAGAACAAAGTATGATAATCTCACATATATCTTTCATAATCCATATAAAAACATTACAAAGCTCATATAATGATCAATGGCACATTTCATAACCTTCAACAGAAATAGTAATTCAGACATGGGTTTTGAAGAACACGAAGCAACGATCACAGAAACGTTTAAATTATCAAAAACAAACGAAAATTCATACCTTAATCAAGGATTAAGCTAGCCGAAACCTAGCTTGATCTTTTCTATTCTTTTTCTTTCAAATAATTGACCAAAAAAGTTGATAATGCCTAGCCATTTTATGTTTTCTTTATTATAAAACATATTATTACACAAATGACTATTTTAACCTTAACTATTTCATTTTAAAATCCACCAACTAATGTCAATATTTGTCCACCATTAAAACAAAAGGTAAATTTTACATGCAAGGACCCTCACTTAAAGAAGCCAAATAAAATTGGTACTTTTAACATCTAGCACACAGCTTTTACACTTTATGCGATTAGGTCCTTTTTACAAATCAATCTCTAAAACTTCACAGATATAAATTCACATATCATAGACACAGAAAATAATATTAAAATATTTTCTTCAGAATCGGTTACGTGGTTTCAAAAACACTGTTCCAACTAGGGTTTAAATCAAACTGTTACACATCGAGTTTAGCTATACATGTCATTATATGAACGTTGATAGTGTGACATCTCCTAACTGTTTAATCATCTTTGAATATAGTAAATATCTTCCAATCAAGCACAAGATGAGTCTAAGGGAGCTGAGATCCATCCTTTAACTTCTGTACAACGAGCTATTTCTAGTAGTAGTAGAAGACCTATGTCTGAAGGCCGGGAAGAGGCCAGAGCCATCTTCTTTAACATGATGGATGAGTGGTTTCGGGATTATTTGAAGAATCACCCCAATATACCACGGCTTCCCCTGCCCCCTAACCGACCTGATGAGGAAGTGCCACGAGGTATGGCCCCATGTAAGAATTGGTAAGTCCCCTATAGACAAGCTTAGAAAGTATGGGGATGAAAAATTTAGGGCTAAGATTGATAATGATGCTGACCGACTGAGTTTTGGCTCGATAACACTACATGAGCATTGGACGAATTTTTGTGTACGCCTGAGGAGTGTTTAAAGTGTGTTGTATCTCTTTTAAAGGATACTGCATACCACTGGTGGAAGACTGTATCTTTAGTGGTGCCAAAGGAAAACATCACTTGGGAATTTTTCCAAGTTGAGTTTAAGAAGAAATACATCAGTAAAAGATTCTTGGACTCGAATCGAAAGGAGTTCTTGGAGCACAAACAAGGAAATAAGATTGTATCAGAATATGAAAGGGAATTCGTGAGAATAAGTTAGTATGCAACTGAATGGGTTCAAACAGAGTCAGAAATGTGTAAACGCTTCGGGGAAGGTTTGAATGAGGAAATCAAGCTGTTAATTACGATCCTTGAGATACGAGAGTTTGCTGCATTAGCTAATCAGGCCAAGAAGGTCGAGGATCTCACTAATGAAAGGAAGCAAGCTAAGAGAGAAGCTCGAGTTTCAAGCAAGAGATCTAGCGGTAGGGCACTCTCATTTTCCACAAAGAAATCAAAGAGCCAATATGAACACTCCACTTCATTGGTAGGATATTCGAGTAGAGCGAGAAGCTCCAAACAGTGTAACCAAAAGTTTTCTTCCCCAATGGTGACTGGTGTGGGGAATGTAGATAACCAAAAGCCGAAGTATAAAAGCTATAATAAATTTCACTTCGAAGAGTGCCGGATGAAGAGTGTTACATGCTATAGATGTGGTTCTCTTAACCACTTCCTCAGAGACAGCCCAGAACGAACTGATAAAGAGGTGGATTTAGCTCCGAAGTTGAGTACTCCTATTCCACGATGTAGACCTTTGAGATATCCTGGGAGTACTAGTGGCAGTTGGGTTGCAGCCAAAGACACTGCGAAATTAGAGGCTCGAGCCGTGGCAAGAACGTATGCAATATGTGCTCGAGAGGAAGCCTTTACTCCTGACGTCATCACGGGTACCTTTTCTCTTTTTAATACTTGTGTTGTTGTCTTGATTGATCCGGGATTGATGAATTCATACATTTGCATGAGATTGATGTCTAGTATGAATATACCCATTGAACCTATGAAATAAATAATTAGAGTGTCGAACCCATTGGCAAGTCAGTCTTGGCGATAAAGTATGTAAGAATTGTCCTTTGACGATTCAGGGTCATTATTTTCTGGCTAACCTTATGTTATTGCCATTTGATGAGTTTGATGTAATACTTGGAATGGATTGGTTAGCCTTGCATGATGTAATTGTAAACCGTGGTAGTAAGTATATTGCATTGAAGTGCCAGATGGTGAGATTTTGCGGGTTGGTTCTAGAGAATTGGATACACTGCCGGTTGTAATTACATCAATGGTTGCTCAAAGATATATAAGAAAAGGGTATAAAGCCTACCTTGCTTTTGTACTGAACACTAAGGAATAAGAGTTGAAGGTTGAGTCCGTACCAATAGTATGTGAATATCTAGACGTGTTCCTGGAGGAACTACTCGGATTACCTCCTGATAGAGAGATAGAGTTTGGTATTGAACTGGTGCCAGAAATAGCCCCTATTTCTATTGCTCCATATAGTATGGCACAAACCGAGTTGAAAGAATTAAAAGCACAATTGCAAGAACTGACGGCTAAAGGTTTTGCAAGGCCGAGCTTTTCGCCTTGGGGTGCTCCTGTATTATTTGTAAAGAATAAAGACGGTTCGATGAAGCTATGTATAGATTATCGGCAATTGAACAAGCTAACTATTAAGAATAAGTATCCTTTACCAAGGATCGATGATTTGTTCGACCAGTTGAGGGGAGCCACTGTATTCTCTAAGATAGACCTGAGATCCGGCTACTATCAGTTGCTAGTTAAAGAGGTATAGCCACTATGAATTTCTTATCATGTCGTTTGGGTTAACGTATGCACCGGCCATATTTATGGACCTAATGAATAGGATATTTCGGCCATACTTGGACAAGTTCATCATATTGTTTATTGACGACATTTTGATTTAACATTTTGATTTATTCTAAGGATAAGATAGAGCATGTGAAGCATCTGAAGACTGTGTTGCAGACCTTACGGGAAAAGCAATTGTATACTTAATTTACCAAGAGTGAATTTTTACTCCAAGAAGTAGGGTTTTTGGGTCACATAGTTTCGAGTAATGGTATCTGAGTTGATCCAAGTAAGATTTCTACTATCGTTGAATGAAAACCACCTAAAAATGTAACCGAGGTTAAAAGCTTTTTGGGATTAGCCGGTTACTATCGAAGATTTGTGAAAGGATTCTCCATGATAGCGACTCCAATGATGAGGTTGCTACAGAAAGACGTTAAGTTTGAATGGATAGAGAAGTATCAACAGAGTTTTGAAAAGTTGAAGACATTGCTGATTAAAGCTCCAATTTTAGTATTGCCTGAGCCAGGAAAAGAGTTTGTGGTCTACAATCATGCATCCTTAAATGGATTGGGTTGTGTACTTATGCAAAATGGCAAGGTGATAGCCTATGCTTAGTGACAGTTGAAGCCAACGAAAAGAATTATCCGACGCATGACTTAGAGCTTGCCGCCATTGTTTTTGCCTTGAAAATTTGGAGGCATTATTTATATGGTGAGACTTGTCGTATATTCACAGACCACAAGAGTTTGAAGTATATGATGACTCAGAAAGAATTGAATCTGAGACAGCATAGATGGTTAGAACTGATTAAAGATTACGAGTTGATCATGAATTATCATCTAGGAAAGGCGAATATGGTCGCCGACGCGTTAAGCAAAAAATCTTTGTTTGTATTGAGGGCCACGAATGCTCGATTGGCATTGTTTGATGATGGTTCGGTCTTGGAAGAGTTAAGGGTCAGGCTAACATTTCTTCAGGAAATTTATGATGCTTAGACTAATGATAGTTTCCTGCAAGTTAAAAGAGCTCAATATGAGTCAGGCATTGAATCAAACTTTCAGATTGGTCCTGATGGATGTTTGATGTTTAGAGATAGAGTTTGCATATCGAGGAATGATGAAATTATTTAAAAAATCTTGCAAGAGGCACATGATAGTTGTTTTTCTATTCATCCTAGAAGTACCAAAATGTATAATGATTTAAAGAAAATGTACTGGTGGAACGGCATGAAAAGAGACATCTCTAAATTTGTATCGAAATGCTTGATATGCCAGCAAGTCAAGGTGAAACATCAAGTACCTTCGGGTTTACTATAGACTGTGATGGTCCCCGAATAGAAGTGGGACAGAATTACTATGGACTTCGTGATTGGATTACCATTGACCCCGAAAAAGAAAGATTCTATATGGGTTGTAGTGGATAAGGACAAATTACTCTTTTGACAAGGTGGCCAACTTCTATATATCTGAGATTGTGAGATTACACAGGGTACCACTATCGATTATTTAAACAGAGACCTGAGATTCACTTCGAGCTTCTAGAAGAAGTTACAAGAAGCCTTGGGTACAAAGTTGAGCTTTAGTACAACTTTTCACCTACAGACCGATGATCAGTCTGAGTGGATGATTCAAATTCTTGAGGATATGTTGCGATGTTGCATCCTCGAATTTCAGGGCAGCTGGGAAAAATACTTGCCATTGGTAGAGTTCGCGTATAACAACAATTTTCAAACGAGTTTGAAGATGGCGCCTTATGAGGCCTTGTATGGCAGAGAGTGTTAAACTCCATTGTATTGGACAGCAATCAAGGAGAGTTAGATTCATGGAGTTGATCTAATAAAAAAAAATGAAGAAAAGGTTAGAGTGATACGTTACTATTTAAAAGCAGAATCGGATAGACAAAAGTCATATGCTGATTTGAAAAGAAAAGAGATCGAATTTCAAGTTAGAGATAGAGTATTCTTGAAAGTATCTCCATGGAAAAAGGTATTGAGATTTGGCCGGAAAGGGAAACCGAGTCCACGTTTTATTGAACCATATGAGGTTATTGAACGAGTTAGACCTTTGGCATACCAGTTAGCATTGCCACCAGAACTGGAAAAGAGTCATGACGTGTTTCATGTATCTATGTTAAGGCAATATCAATCAGAACCCTCTCATGTGATTTCACCGATGGAGATTGAAATTAGATTGGACATCACTTATGGTGAGGAACCGATCAAGATTTTGGCCTGTAAGGTTAAACAACTGAGAAATAAAGATGTGGTTTGGGTAAAAGTGTTATGGCATGACATGGTGTGGAAAAGGCAACATCGGAGCCGAAAGAAACCATGAGAAGCCAATATCTGAACCTATTTATTAGTAAGAGTTTCGAGACGAAAGTCCCTAAGGGGAGAGAAATGTAACATCCCAAAATAGGGCATAGTCAAAATAGTGGTTTTGGGACCACAAATCCGATGTTTAAATATTTATTTTTATGATTATTATGAGGTCTAGAATATGAAAATATGTATGTGTTAAAGTTTCATGAAGAAATCCTATGAGCAAGGTGTCCAATTGGAAAATAAGGACCAAATCAGATAAAGTGTAAAACTTGGATTCTAGAAGCAATTTGTATGAAATTACTTTTAGATTATTAATTAGAAGTCCTTAAAGATCAATTTTCCCAATTTATAAGTATTTGGACAAAAATGGGCATGTATGGATAAAATTTGAAAGAAAAGGCTTAAGGGCATTTTGGTCATTTGGCTAATTAATGAAATAAAATAGGAAAATAAAGGCAAAAATCAGGCATTCTTCTCCCTCATCCAGCTGAATTTCTCAAGCCCTCCAAAGTTAGGGTTTTCAGCATTTTAAAGCTCAATAGTGAGTGCTCCTAAGCCCCGTTTTTAATGTTCTTCGTATTTTTGAAATCTCGGTAGCTTACTCCATTTCTACCCATATTTTTAGTTAGGGTTCATGTTTACAAAGTGACCCATGTGTGGCATGTTTATTCTTTGATGTTTTATGCAGGAATTGAAAGTTGGATGTGTGTTAAACATCTTTTTCTAGGTGATTTTCATGAAAAATCCCTAAAAGGACCTTTTTGCAAAAGGTGTAAAGTATGTGGTAGAAATGTGAAATAATGGAAAAATGTGGGCTACCATAAGAGGAAAGAACATTTGGCTAGGCTTGGGTAATGTAGAAAATTCATGCATTTCATCATACGAGCCTAGGGACTAAATCGTAAATAATGTGAAAGGTTAGGGGCAAAATGGTCATTTTATTTGAGGGTGAAATTTAGACTCGAAATGTATAATGTGAGGTATTAGTAATTCATTTTTATTGTTATAGACCCCGAAGAATAAATTTTGGAGGTGGATCGAGGGAAACGAAAGGTTTCGGAATAACCGAAATGTAGAACCGAAATGAATACTAGGTAAGTTCGAATAAATTAAAGTAAACTCATAATATGCCTATATGTATGTTATATGAATGTATGATAATTGTGTATGTGATGATGGCATGAAAATCCATGAAATATGTTAATAATAATGATATGATAATGTCCCGGTTGAAGTAAAAAGGGAAATTCAATGGATAGACCATGGCTTACATGACTCAATATCCTGCATGTGTTGTAGAAAAAGGATTTAGCCTGGACGAGTAATCCGTTGATCTCAAATATAGAAAAGATCTAGCTTAAATGGGTGTTCCTTGAGTGATCGAGCCTCCCGAAGAATATGTGTGCAATGTGGATTTAGCCCGAACAGGTAATTCAATTAGGGTCTAAATTTAGCCTGGACTGGTAATTCAGATCTGAGCTAATTAAGGGTGTTTGTCACTATAAAGGATCTAGCCTAGACTGGTAATCCTAACATCACCCAATGAGTTTACAGTGCGAGGGATTTAGCCTGGACTGGTAATCCCGCCGTAAGATGTGAGGTTTGCGGGAGTGCGTACTTGAAATGATCACTCTTATGACTTGACAGTAAATGGATAATCCATCGAGAGTTCCAAGAAAATCAATGGGATTAACATGAGATGTAAAAATGAAATTGTTGGACGATGAGCTCATCTGAGACAAATTACATGGTGTATTGTTATAAGACTAACTTGTTAATTGAGTGCATGTGATAGGGAAAACTAATTCATGCTTGTTGGTTTCATTGCCTAATATGGATGTTTGCTAACTAATCGGTAAGTTTACTTTCTATTTATTCAGGCTTACTAAGCATGTAAATGCTTACCCCTCTCTTTTCCTTGTCTTATAGAGCTCGAGGACTCGTAGAGGTTAGAAGACGGTTGGAGAATCAACACACTATCATCTTGTCTAGCTTTGGTATATAGATACTTTTATTTTGTTCAATGGCATGTATAAGGCTTTTGTTATTTTGTTATATGTGTCATTTGATTAGCCAATAGGAAGGCTTATAAAAGTATACATATCAACTTGTATATGGCCATAGGAATTGGCTCATTTTGGTGTGGGTTACGACCTGCCAAATTATGCATGATATGTTCCAATGTTCTTGTCATGATTAAATATGGTGTGTTACAATTAGTCATATGTAGTATGACCAAATCACATGGGGTGGTTAGGCCATAATTTGGCAATGAGTTAAGACAATGAGCCAAGCTTAATTGAGTTATCAGTCATAGAAATCCTTAATATAAAGGGGATAACTGAGCATGCATAAATCAGATGAGATGAGGTTTACATGCAATGAGGTATACTAATGTCATTTAAGAGTATAATTAGACCATGTCAAGTGTTATTGAAAACTATAAGTGGGTATGAACATTAGAGGGTGACCCAAAGGCTCGAAAAATAGCCTAACAAGGTCCACAAAGGTAGACACACGGGCGTGTGTCTAGGCCGTGTGTGACACATAGACCGCCCCATGGGCGTGTGTCATCTGCACCTAAAAAAAATTTCAAGTCAGAATGCATGGTAGTAAACACATGGGTAGAGACACGGTCGTGTGTCTCAACCGTGTGGAGGGCACGGCCTTGCAATGGGTGTGTGTCTTGGCCGTGTGCCCCTAAATGCATGCTGACGTCATAAACAGAATGTCCAAGTTCTTGGACACGGGCAATCACACAGGCGTGTCTAGGCCGTGTGAGGGACAGAGGCTAGGCACACGGGCGTGTGCTCGGCCGTGTGAAAACCCCTATAGGTTTGAAATAGGAAATAAATTCAATTAAATCCACACGGGTAGGGGACACAGGCGTGTCACAAAGCACACGGGCATGTGCATTGTCTCCACACGGGCGTGTGAGACATTAACCTAGAAATTTTCTTAAAATTTTCTTAGGTCCTCGGTTTAGTCCCGGACCATTTTCAAAGTATGTTTTACACCTTGTAGGCCTACAATAGGGACACTAAGATGTTGTTTGATTGGTTTCAAATTGGAATGAAATTTTTATAACCCGTATTTCCTGAAAATGTTCGAGTCCATGCCTGGTAACGCCTCGTACCTAGTCCCGATCTTAGATACAGGTAAGGGGTGTTACACACGGCCATTCAACACGCCCGTGGGGTGAACCGTGTGTCACACACAGCCTAGACACATGCCCGTGTGTCTACCCATATGGACCATTTAAAGGATATTTTCCAAGCCAATTGTCACCCACAATCATTCACAGACTCAAACATATTTCATAGCATGCAACATGACCTATTTAAAACACTGAATTATTCAACATCATGGCACTTTCACATCTTCATAATGTTGTTCTATTACACATTCAATTAGTCACACCAATTGGAAGCATTCCACACCAATTTCATGCATAATCAAATTTGTTACCATAGCCTCAAATTACACATTCATGTCCATAGTCATCTTAAGTCATTAAGTCATTTCTTATTTCCAAGTACTTATGTAACTCCCAAAATGTAAGTATTTATTTTTGTATGTTTGTGACACACAAATACCTATCTGCTTTAGTGGTTAATTGTCCTGGGAAGAGTTTGAGAAGCCTTGGGTTCAAGCCTTGGCTTGTGCAAAAGTTTTTTTTAAATATGAATAAACCATGTCTCTAGTTAGTAGGCTTTTAAATAAATGTGGGTTTTTTATGTCAGAAAGGGCCTACTGGTCTAGGGGATAGGTGGCGTGTTGTTGTGCCATGAGGCCTGAGGTTCGAGTCTTGCTTTGAGAAGTGGGAGCATTTTATTTTACTGATAAGGCCGTGTGGGAGTTCTAGTCATCCTGAACTATTGAAGAGTTTGGTAGGAGTTCAAATTAGATGGTTGAGAAATTGGAGGAGAGTTTGAGGAGTGGCTCAAGGGATTGAGGAAGTAGTGGTGTTGAAATTGGATTCTTCCTCAAAATTTTAGTTTGGCTTTTGTTCTCTCAACATTCGGTCACATATTCTCTCCTTTGCCAAATTCTTTTGCTTCTCTCCTTTGCCGAATTCGTTTACTGCCTTTTTCATTTTTTGTTCCCCTCTTCTCCTCTTCTCTCTTCTTTAAGCCCTCTTTCTTTTTCGATTTTTCTCTTAGTCATTTCTCTTCCCTAGCCGTATCTTAACTTCTTCTTTCCCTTCTTGGTCAATTTTGTTGCCACCATTTTCATCTAGTTGCTGTCCCAATTGTTGTTTCTTGGCTTCATCTCCTCGTCAGTGCACATCGTGTTATTCTCCGTCTCATTTGTAACAGTCCGGTTTAGACCTTAGTTGGAACAGTGGTTTTGGGACCACATATTCGAGTAAAAAAGATAGTTAAATATTATTTTTTGTGCTTTTGATGTGTGAATTAGCATATGTGAAAGTTTCGTCTAAAAATCGATTATTTGTGTGCTCAATTTGATAAAAAGACCTAATCGCATAAAATGTAAAAGTTTCCTGCTACTTGTTAAAAGTGCCTATTTAACTTGGATTTATGCTTGTGAGGTCCTTATGAGGTTATTTGACCATTGAATAATTAAATAACTTAAATGGGCATTATGTTATAATTCATTTATGGTTTAATAAAAGGGAAAAATTGGTATTTAGCCTATTAAGTTAATTATACGAAAACAAAATAGAAAACAAAGCCATTTTATGTGTTCATCCACCGAAAATAAAAAGAAAGAAAAGAGAAAGAAAACAAACTAGGGTTCGGCACTTTGATTTGGTGAATTAGGTATGTATTTTGCTCGATTTTTGATCATTTCTATGTTTTTGTAATCGTTGCTTCGTATACTATCAAACCCATGCCTCAATTTCTGATTTTGATGATGATTTTGAAATGTGCCATGAATGAATTCATGAGCTTTATGTTGTTAATTGGTGAAATATGAAAGTTTGATGTTGGGTTTATATGTTTTGTCTTTGGATTTTTGATGATTTTGAGTAAAATGGGATAAATTGTAAAAAAGTTATTTTGAGGGAGTAAAATGTGAAATAAATGAAATGTATGGGCTTGTATGAGAGTGATGAAAATTCGGCTAAGCTTGTGTACAAGAAAATTATGTGTATTTTGTGATTTTGTAAATTAGGGACTAAAGTGTCAAAATGTAAATATGTGAGGGCTAGTTTGCAAAATGCCCTAATTGTGTGTACATGGATTGTTTTGAATAAATGTGTGATTGAATAAGTTAAATTTGAATTGATTTAGATCGGGAACTAAAGAATACAAATTTAGATTGGGGAAAGTCAAAAGTCGTCGAGTAACCGATTTCATCTATCCGAATCTGTATGAGGTAAGTCTGTAACGCCTCAAAAATCCCGAAACCCAAAGATACCGAAATCCTGAACTTTATTTATTTTCGTTTTTGATAAAAATTGTGTTTAATATTTTTATCCGCGATAATTTTAGTAGGTCTCAGTGAAGGTTTGAGTTTGAACCTAGGAATAAATGAAATTATAGATTAATTATTAAAAGAATCAGGGCTGGCAAGTAGTTGGGCTTTTAAATAAAGTCTAGGGAAAATGACATCAAAAAGAGCGTCTGGTGGATTGGCTAAGTGACGCCGCATAAGGTGTAGTGAGGTGGCATTAGTAGCTAGGAAGAGGATCCGAGGTTCGAATCCTAGCTTAGTTTTTTTAGAGTTTAATTTTGGCTTTCTAGAAGGATGGAAGTGGCGTGAAGATGGACTCTAAGGGGAGTATTCAGGAGAGAAAATTAAGGAAAGGATCAAAGGGTTATCAGGGAGAAAAATGAGGAGATGAGGAGTGAGGAGTAAGTGGAGCTGAATTGGGAACTTAGGGCTTGAAGAATTCGGCTATAGGACTATAAATAGGTGCTGAATGGGAGGGTTGAAAAGCTGATGACTAATTTTCCTTCACTTTGTGCCAGAAACCCTTTTCTCTAAAAAGCCGAAAACCCTTTTGCTTTTCTTTCATTGTGCCGAATTCTTATCCCTCCTCTACTCAATATTTTCTTTGCTTTAGCTGATTCTTCTTCCTCTCTTCTTTGGTGCTGAGTAATCAATTTTTGCCATTCAAATCTCTAAGAGCCGAATACCTTTGGTGCTGCCACTACACTTTCCACCCAGTCGGTTCTAGTGTAAGTGTTCGCTCTCCCAATCGGTTTTTGATAAGTATTGAGTATTCAATTCCTCACTTCTTTCTAATCGAATTTGGTAGGGAATTAGTGTCAGATCTCGGTTTTGTATTCTTGCAAATTTGCTCTTTAGATCTGAGAAATACGCTTGTTTAGTGATCAAAGTAAAAGCTAGTAAAGGCTTGGCATTTAGGTAAGGTTAAGGTGAGATTTCGGCTTTTGGTAAAGTATTCGATAAGTATGTAAGATTAATCTTTGAGCGATATTGATTGTAGGTTTGGGCTAAGGAGATTACATCACGCTTGCTTACCAGGTGTGTTCATACACTGCACACACATTATGTATCGGCAAAAGCCGAAATGTCGAAAAGCCGAAAAGCTAAAATGCTGAAAAGCCAAAAGTTTGGCTACGGTAGTCTTACGAGTGCGTGAACACTCGTAAGAGGGAGATCGATAGATTTCCTGAGGCCCACGAGCAATTCTGTGGACTTGGGTTGTGATTTGGCTATAGAGGCCAGAATGGGTAAATGGGCCTGATGGGCTGTTGGGCCCATAATAGGCAAAAACTGAATATTGATGCTATGTGATAGGAGTTTGTATGTGAATATGAACATGAACGTGATTGGGCCTAAATGGCCATATTAATGTGATTTGGGCCTAATGGGCTATATACAGGTGATTTGGGCCTAATGGGCCATATGAATATGATTGGGCTTAATGGGCCAGATACAGGTATGTGAATTTGATTGGGATCTGTAAGGGGTTTTGGGCCTAGTTCATGATAACTTCATAAAACTTAATTAATTGAGACCATGGACAAGTCATAGGGTTAAGGTGTGGCAACGGGTATATGCAGGTCTAGGATTAGATCTAGGGAGAGCTTGGTACTTAAGTGGTCTTAATGACCCACCTCCTCTTCTCTGGAATCCTACCTGGTGCATAGTATTCATTCATCTTAGCTCGCGGGACTTGTTCATGGACCAAGGTAAGTGAAAACCGTAATTAAGGAAAAATTACCGAAATACCCCTAAGGGCAAAATGACCAAAATACCCCTAGGTGTTGAATGTATGTTTTGTGGATGTGACATGCATACATATAATGTTCTGCTTAGGCTGCATATGGGGTGGGAATTATGGAACGGAGGAAGTATATGAGGATTCGCAAGGTTGCTTGACATTCATGGATCCACTGACGGCTTTTAAAGCCTAATATGTAAATGAAGGTAGTACCGCAACCGGGCTACCATTGGTGTGTGGGCTGGGTGGGTTGATATTTATATCCCCACATGGTGTGATGGGGGACGGGGCTGGTGTGTAGCGAATGGATAATTTGGATGGGATTGCATTGCATGTTTGATGATTTGTCTTTGAATGCTTGTTCTTCATCGAGGGTTGTACACACTAAGTTTTCGAAAACTCACCCCCTCTTTTGTTTTATTTTCAGGTGATGTTCAGTAGAAGGTTCGATGTTTGGAGGGACTCTGGGTGGCCAGCTAGCAAGACAAATTTGGACTTTTTTTTAAGCTTATAAGTTTTATTTTATTAAGTATGTTTCAGACCAGATTGTGATGAGGTTTTCAATATGCTATTAATACCTGAATTATTGTTATTTTCATTGTGATTACGAGAAGCTGAACATGGGTTCCTAAATTATAGTATGTTCTCTACGTTTCCGCAACTTAATTTTTAAATGATAAGTTTTCTTAAATCAAATGTTTTAAACAAGGCTTTCGAAACTGAAAGGTCTGTTTATTTTTAAGTTAATTAAGGCTTCTTTTGTTTAAGAAGGTTTTTCAATGAAAACACGATTTTAGTTAAAACACTTGAATGTGACACACCAAATTCGGCCATAACGTCCGCACCGGGTCTAGGGTGTTACAAAGTCAATATACAATAAACGTGTTTAAATATAATTATTATTGTTCATATGATATTGAATATTGATGAATGAATATTCAAGCTCAATATGTGCTATTTTATAAAGTATCGACAAAGTTCTGATGTCCGAAAGGCCCTGTACAAACCCTAGGAATAGTTAGGATACATATGTCATGACATAATATCCGAGTGTTTTTGTGTAAGATCACGTTTGGGACATTGGCATCGAGTTCTATTTTACGTGTAAGACCATGTTTGTTACATCAGCATCGTATCTGATTTTGTGTAAGACCCTGTCTGGGACAATGGCATTGATGTTTGATTACATGTAAGACCACATTTGGGACGTTGGCATTATATATCTTCTCTAAGCTATTCGCGTATCCTTACGTTTTCGAATGGTTCAAATGGGCATTCCAAGAAAATGAATAACTAAATGAAATCATATCAGATTCAGGTATGTTTACTTTGTATAGCCTATTTATGAATGAAAGGTAAGTATTTGAATATGAGATTTGTGTTAACATTGGTATACAAAGTATAAATGATTTAATGATACTTATTTTCTTTGAATGATATGTTTATTTGTATATGGCTTACTAAGATTTTGAAAGCTTACTTTGTGTGTGTTTACATTGTTTTATAGATATCGAAGCTACTGTGAGCTCGGAGATCGTCAAGGATCGTCACCACACTATCAAACCTTATTTTGGTACTTTGAAAATGTAAATATTAAAGTATGGCATGTATAGGCTAGAAGTTGCGGAATTATGTTTTGTGATGTACATATTTAGCCATGTGATATGGCTAGTTTGATTTTAAACTTATAGTTTGATAATGGTATATGATGTGTGATGCTAATGTGAAAATTTTGGTATGTTTTGGTTGACCAAAAGAAATGGTCAATGATGTATTGATCGTATGTTTAGGTATGATTTTAGTTTAAGTTTTGGTATGAATTTAATTATGAATTGAGGTTTGAAATGATTGGTAATGTTGTAGCATGAATTATGCATGGTTTGGTATAGATATTGGCTAAAATGGTTATACATATATGCTTGATTTGGTGCTTGTTGCTTGCCCAAATTGGGGTGGCAAATTGGCTATCCAAATGGCCTATTTTTGTCCACACAGGCAGAGACACGGGCGTGTGTCTCAGCCGTGTCTGACACACGGTCATGTTACACGACCGTGTGTCCTCTGAGGTACCCTACAAATTAAAATCAGTATACCCTCCAGTTTTGACACGGCCTAGACACATGGGCATGTCTACTGGTCGTGTGTGGCATACGAGCTGGCACACGGGCGTCTGGTGGGCCGTGTGGCCAAGTCAGTAGCCTCCCTAATTTTCACATGGCATGACACATGGGTGTGTCTTGTGGCCATGTGGATAAGTCAGTATGTATGCCCTATTTTGCCACGGCTTACACACACAGGCGCATCTAATGTTGTGTGAGGCACACAGCCTGTTCACACGGGCGTGTGACCTTTGAAAAGTTGAAAATTTTCTAAGATTCTGAAACTTTTATATGTTATCAGATTTGTCCCGGATGCATGAGTTAGGTTTTGTTTGCTCGATTTAAGTCCTTACTGAATGTGAATGAATGAAATTTACTGTAATGATATGATTATTTGATAATGACTATTTTGAATGTTATTATAAGTCCGGTAATGCCTCTTAACCTATTCCGGTGATGGTTACGGGTTAGGGGTGTTACATCATTGCTGTTTTTGGTGGTTGCTCTCTTTTCCTTAACATTCCTCTTATTGCCATTTTCTCCCCTTATTTCTTTTGCTGAATCTGTTCTTTCTCTTGCGCTCAACTCCTATTTCCCGTTGGTTCGGTAAGTCTTTGGTAGGAGGCGAGGGTGTGGTTTCAATTGCTAAATTAAGTTAGGGTTCTGACTCTCTGTTGTGTTAAACTTTGTTTGCCAACATCAAATCGCATCGAACTTGGTTTACCTGCAGATTTGTAGGCCACATCGGTTGAAGTAGTGGAAGTAAGTAACATTAATGATTTTGTTTAGGGATTGTTTTTGTATTGTTGGTTCTAAGCATGGCTAATGTTGGGCATGGAATTGTCTTTTGTTTAGGTGTGATTTATATCAGGAGCGTTACGTACCAAGAATCTTATCAGGTGTGTATAAACACAACTTCGACTATGGTAAACGAAAAAAACTGAAATAAGCGAACGACGACCTTACACGGGCTGCGCTCGATCATATGGTAGTCTGTATGGGCTAAGGTTGTATTGGGCCATGTTAGGTCGAAATGGGTCGTGTGGGCGTACGGGCATGTGGGCCCCACACAGGTAAACCACACGGACGTGTGGAGAATGTTGGGCCAGGCTATGTAATATACACGGCCGAGGCCATTTCTAGGCTATGTTGGTCCACATGGACCCGCAGTATAAGCCGTGGGCCCATTTTCACTGTTTAACTGTTAAGGTTACACGGGTCGCCCGAGACGACTGTGGACCTACTGTTGGGCCAGTAAGTGTACCTGGACCCCTAATTGATAAAATGACTATTATGCCCCTGTGTAATAAAATGACTATTATGCCTCTGTGAGATGTATGATTATATGTGAGCATGTCATTTTAAACATATTGAATACATGTATGATATTATGACATGACATGACATGATGCATGATATGTTGCATGGAGATGGGTTTTATTATGATTGGAGGAAGTGTACTGCATTGGCAGCTCTACTGCAAATATTGTTTAGTGTCGCAACCGATACTATTTAGAGTGTAGGGAGGGGTGGGTTGATTATATCCCTACATGGAGTGCAGGGTTGGACGGAGATGGAGTGTAGAGGCTAGCTAGGTAGGATCTCTTGATTGCCTATCTATATTGTTGCTGTCACTGAGATGGGCTCTGGCCCAAACTAAAATTGAACCATTACTGAAATGGACTTAGGCTCAGACTGTATATGCTCACTCTTTGCTTTTTGATATGGGATTACACACTAAGTTTTCATAACTCACCCATTTGTTTATCTGTACAGGTAATCCCCAGACTTAGACAGATCGGTGCTGCAAGGGACTCAAAGGTGGCCACACAACTGCCAATACTTTCATATTTGATTTTTAAACTATAAGTAATTTCATTTTGGGTATTTTTATTGTAATAAGGTCTTTATGGATTATTACTTTAATTTTGGTTTTATTCATTTTGATTTATAACTGCTAGCAGTAGGGGAAGACGTAGGTTTTCAAAAAAAAGATAAATGCTTTTCAAAAATACCATGAATACGCAACCTGTTTTAAGGGCTTCCACAAGAAATAACGTTTTGAAAATTAATGACATTTTAATATGATTACCTTTTTTCCAAACAACTTACATTTGGAAATGAACGAGACATCCTAAAATATTCACTAAGATTATAAAGAGGTTAAATATAGAACGGGTTTTTCAACGATATCTCGCTTCACGAAAAACACTTCATTGTCACATAGCCAGATTCGGCCATAATCTCCAGGTCGGATTTGGGGGTGTTACAACTTAATTTATTCCTCATCACATATCCATCAAACAAACCACATAGCACATCATCAAGGCATTAACATGTGTATGCATGAACAATTAGACATTACAACCCAATAATCAATTATGAGCCATATCACATGGCTATTACAAAATAAATCATCAATATCATAGGCCTTCACAATTTGGACAAATAGCATGACACATATCACAAAATAACCAAGTCCCCTATACATGCCATACTCAAAATAACAATTTCACTATACCCAATATTCTTTTGATAGTGTGATCGAATACTCCGACAGCTTCCGATCCTTGAGCCAGCTTGTTAGAACTACAAAGGATGGAAAGGAAAAGAGTTAAGCATTAAAGCTTAGTAAGTCCACATGGAAATAATATGCAATGATAGTAAACCATAATCATTGATAAACCGTAATTTATACATATTTTTACCCCATATTTAACGCATTTTATGGATGATTTTCCATTAGAATTGGTGAATTCAATGCTCCTAATGCTTTAATTTCATGTTTTATACTTATGAGAGAATAGGAGAGCAAAAGGAACGAGAAACGGGCCAAAAACAGAGAAAATGGGCCAAAGTACGAACTTAACACAGCCTAGACTTCCTCACACGGGCAGCCCACACGGCCGTGTCAATCTGGCAGAATCGAAGCACAACTCACACGGGTATAGCACACGCCAGTGCCATGCTAACAGGCTCGAACACGGCCTGAAGAATCGCACACGGGTGTGTCCCTATCGAGCCCAAGTTAAGTCCAATTCGGAAAAGGCCACTTTTGGGGGCCCATAGGCATTCCAAAGCCTATAAATACACCCTAGAATAGGAGAAAAGGGGACACACAGAATAGGGGGAAAGGAATTACTCCAAGGAAGCCAATTGATTCATCTCAAAAGCTGGATTCATCATCAAGACTGAAGATCTATCCTCAATTCCCCTTCAGGAGTTTTGGGTTTTCTTTATGTTTTGTATTCTTTATTTTCCTGAGATGTTTTCTTATTTAGTTATGAACTAAATCCCCTAAATACCTAAGGGGAATGAAACCTAAGATGAATCTTGTTATTATTTTTTGGATTGTATGATAAATATTTAACTTGTTCTTAATTATGTGTTCTTAATTTTTGTTTTGATATCCCAGGATACTGATTCAAGATAAACTCTTATTCAGAGAAGGAATAGACGCTGTCTAAGAGTACATTTATCATAATTAAGTGGAGTTGATTGCGCGCCTAGACATAGGGTGACAAGATTTTGCCGGATTAGGGTGAAACCTAATAAGGGGATCTATAAATTGAGTTAATACAACCCTATAGTGTTAATTAGAGAAAAGTCTCGGTTATTCAATCTAGGGATTAGACGTTATTAGTCTTGAATAGGGATAATAACATAACATAGGGATCTCCAAGGAACAAGTTGAATGAATAAATCGTCCGATTCGGAGCCAAAATAACAAGTAAAGTCTAGGTGGATTTTTCCTTAGGTATTGTCTTCATTCAATCGATTTTCCCAAAAGCAATTCCCCAATTCATTTCTCTGTGAGTTCTTAGTTTAGATAATTAGTTAATTAAAGCAAAACCCCATTATTCTAATGCTAGATAATAAAAAGACAGTCATTAGTAGTACTTTTAGTTCCATTGGTTTCGACAATCCGGTCTTGCTAAAACTATACTACTGTTCGATAGGTACACTTGCCTACATCGCGATAATAGTTAGTTTCAAGAATGATTAATTTTAAATATTTAAAACATATCACGAAATAACGCGATCAAATTTTTGGCGTCATTGCTGGGGAACTAAGATATTAGGAACGCTTAATTTTTATTACTTTATCCATTTATTTTTCTTACAATTTAATTTAATTTAATTATTATTTATTAACTTACTTTTTCCTTCTCTTAGCAGGTTTTCATAGTTTATGACTAGAAGAAACCCGTCGGGACCATTACTTTTTGACGAAGAAATCGATCGCACAGTACGTAGAAACCAAAGAGAAATAAAGCTAAGCTTAAGATACATGGAGAACGAGCAAGAAGATGATAATAAACCCCCAATCGAAGAGATGGCTAAAAACCAAGGCAATCAGCTACCTCCTGCAGCTACGGTTAATCAAAATCCTACTTCACGCACAATGTATGATTATGCTAAACCCTTTTTAACAGGAACTAAATCAAGCATAGTTACAACTGTTGTAACTGCAAATACTTTTGAATTAAAACCTAACACTATTCAAATGATACAGGAATTTGTTTAGTTTGATGGTTTGCAGGATGAGGATCCCAACGCTCATTTAGCCAACTTTTTAGAACTATGCAATACATTTAAAATCAATGGCATTTATGATAATGCCATTTGTATTCGGTTGTTTCCCTTTTCATTGAGGAACAAAGCTAAACAATGGTTGAACTCGTCACCACGAGGGTCAATTACAACTTGGGAACAAATGACCGAAAAATTTTTACTAAAATATTTTTCTCCAGCTAAAACAGCTAAATTACGCAATGATATCTCTTATTTTCTGCAGATGGATTTAGAAACACTCTATGATGCATGGGAGAGATACAATGACCTTTTGAGAAGATGCCCCCACCATGGTTTACCGCTTTGTCTCCAAGTACAAACATTTCACAATGGTCTGAATCCTTCGACTCGGCAAATGGTTGACGCAGCTGCTGGCGGAACCATCAACAACAAAACACCGAAAGATGCCTATGAGTTTATAGAAGAGATGTCACTGAATAACTATCAGTGGCAAGTCATGAGGACAAAGCCAACGAAAATAGCCGACGTTTATAACGTCGATTCAGTCACCATGCTCTTTAATCAGATAGAGCTTTTGAATAAGAAAATTGATGGTTTTCTTAGTTCTTCACAGGTTCACCTAGTAATGCAGTGTGAAGCAAGTGGAAGTGGAACAAACCATTCGGAATACCAACCTTATTTTTACAGCATGGATAACGAGCCATTAAATTACATGGGTAATAATCCTCGACCTCAAAACAATCCATATAGTAACACTTATAATGCAGGTTGGAGGAACCACCCAAATTTCTCGTGGGGCGGTCAAGGAAATAAAAGATCACAACATCCTCCAAGCTACCAACAACCACCTTACCAACAGGAAAAGAAGCCAAACCTTGAAGAGATACTCTCAAAGTTTATTTCGGTGTCAAAAACTAGTTTTCAGAACACTGAGACAACACTTAAATATTAACAAGTGTCGATCCAAGGGCTTCAAACCCAGATAGGCCAGCTCTCCAAACTAATCTCCGAACAGCCACAAGGTAGCTTGCCAAGTAATATTGAACCCAGCCTAAGGGAACAGCTCAACGCAATTAATATTCAAGATAAAGAAGGAGTCGTTGAGCCTAGACCAGAACCGAGGCAAGAAACTGTGGTAAGCAAAGGTCAAGGTGAGGTAGATTATAATAAAAATAAACCAATGACTGTCGAATATAAACCTCGTGTGCCATACCCCAATGCGACAAGGAAAGACCGCTCAGATGAACAATTCGGTAAATTCCTTAAAATCTTTAAAAAATTAGATATTAACTTACCATTTATTGAAGCTCTGCCACAAATGCCAAACGCAAAGAAATTTTTAAGGGAGCGTTTAAAAAATATGTGAAAGTTGGACGAGGCGTCGCATGTGGAACTGAACGCAGTTTGCTCGGCCATTCTCCAAAATAAACTACCCAACAAACTAAAAGACCCAGGGAGCTTTACTATTCCTTGCTTAATTGGTAGTTTAGATATTAATTATGCATTGGCTGATCTAGGGACTAGTATCAACGTCATGCCTTACAAAATGTTTAAGTAACTAGGTCTCGGGAAACCCAAACAGACTAGGATGAGCATTCAATTAGCAGATAAAACTATAAAATTTCTTAGAGGTATTATTGAAGATGTGCTAGTTAAAATCGATAAATTTATATTTCCTGTTGACTTTATTGTTCTAGACATAGAAGAGGATAGCAACATTCCCTTAATCTTAGGAAGGCCCTTTTTAGCAACTGCTAAAACCATCATTGATGTTGGCACAGGTGAACTCAGACTCCGGGTGGGAGACAAAACAATCACCCTTCAAGCTCAAAATTCTGGCAACACATCAGGGATTGACGGTAATTATTTAAACCATCCTCCTAAAACTAACAATATGGTGCAACCTACTTTGCAGAAAATGAGTCTGAAGGAAGCATACGAGTCATTCTCAAGCAATAGTAGAGGACCTATTCATGAAGATCAAAGACTGTAAATCAAGGAACTCGATGAATGGTGAACACACAAACCAAGAACACCCGACAAACCAAAACTACGCCAAAACGAGCCCGATACCTCTCCAAATAAACTTGAGGTTGGTGATAAGGTCTTATTAGATACCGTAGATCCCCACATTGTCACTACCACACTGAATGAGGAAATCCCTCTTACGGTACTCAGTATTTTTCCATTCGGAACGGTGGAGGTGAGTCATCCCAAGTTCAGTACTTTTAAGGTAAACAACACCCGATTAAAACCTTATTTTAATGAGATTGATAGCAGGAATGAGGAGTATAAACTCTTCGAACCACCATGATTATACAACGGAGAGGTAAGTCAAGCTTAGACTATAAATAAGTGCTTCTCAAGAGGCAACCCGAGCACTAACAATTTTAATTTCTTTAAATTTTGGTATTTAACTCCTAACTTACTAATAGAAATATTGAATACAGGTGTTCCCATAGAGACGAGACCAATCACACTGGCGTGCTTAAGGCCGTGTGAAAATAGGGCAAAAGATTTCCCCAACGCAGGCTACGATTAAACGCCACGGTCGTGCGATATGGCCGTGGTCGAGCCTGTCAAAACAACACAGGCGTACCACACACCCATGTGGAAAAACCGTGGGCGAACCTGTTAAAATAGCACGGGCGTGCGACACGCCCGTGTCTAACACCCGTGGTCGAACCTGTCAAATTAACACGGGTGTGGAGCTTGAACACATGGGCGTAGGAGAAGCGAACGAAGCTAGACAGGACCGTGCGACACAGCCGTGTGAACTCACACGCCCGAGGAACACGGGCGTGTACGAAATGTCAAACGAGCCCAAATTTGAAATTTGCAAATCACACAGGCTAAAATTGGGGAACACGAGCGTGTACCATGGCCCACTCTCTCCATTCTCGATGCCCACTCTCTTCCCTTAGCATTTGTTTGCTCATTTTTCTTTTATTTCACTGATTTATAATGCTATTTATCATTTTAATCTATGTTTTTAATGTTATTTCCATATTGATAATCACATAAATTTCATTTATCAAACAAGTTATCATATTTCCCATGTTTAAAATCTTACTCATTACATGTTTCCTACACTTCATGTAATTAGTTAGAAGTAAATATTCATGGCTAGGATAGTTGAAATAATCATGCATATTGTGTTGACATCTTTTTTCATTCATATAGTATTTTGCATTCCATTTCTTGCCATTTTTACTTATATTGCCATGCTCATGCCACATCGAAATGGGTCATTGAACTTATTGTTTTAATTTAGTAATTGTGGCTGAATATATTTATGCATTTTCAATTTCGAATTTAGTCGCATTCCTTTTATATATTATAAATTGTCCACTCATCAAAAAGACGAATTGATGTTTCCACTTGCAGGTACACAATGTCATCTTCAAGAGGAAAGAAAACCACTGTACCAACCTCGAAGAAGAGGAAGGAAGCATCATCTTCCGCGGGTCCAACCGTGGAAATTCATCACCCTCTCCTTCAGTTCTCCCCAGGGCCCCAAGAAGAGCTTCCTCAAATACTTCGGGCCCGACCCTTAATTGCGGGCCGCTGCATTGACTGGGCTGCCACAGAACAAGTTCAGATGACTGACGGGATTCAGGCTCTCCTAACCACCGACCCTTGGGAACTGTTCTTCAGGATTATCGAGCCGACATACCTCGAGCTCACAATAGAACTCTGCTCAACATTCCATCTTCAGACCATAATGACAAGGTACGATGATCCCAACAGGGTCCAGTTTTGCTTAGATAGGTTAGTCTGCTAGCTAAGTGTCCTAGAGTTTGGTGCTGCACTAGGCTTATATACAGAGAAGTTCAAGGAGGAGAATGAACTACATGCTCTCAGTCGCCACATACATTTCTCTCCCTTGAAATGCTGGCACATGTTGGCCCCTAGCATGGCCTCCTACAATCCTAGCCACTCCAAGGCATCAGTTCTCCCACCATCCCTGAGGTATTTACAAGCTATTTTAGCTCACACGATTATAAGGAGGTGAGAGAGCATTGGCGTCATCAACACCCACGATGTCTACTTCTCATGGTGCATGTCGTAAGGGCACGTCATTGACCTTGCCTATTTCATCGCCCTTGCGATTCAGCACCAGACGGAGCGGGCATCTGAAAGGGGTCATCTCTATTAGCCCCTAGGTGACTCGGCTGGCACGACACTTTAGACTCCTTAACACCACAGCTCAAGAATCATCACTTACCCTCATCGGGCAGATGTCTCCACAAGGCATCTCGAGCATGCTTAGCATGAGGATAATCAAGCGGCGCCGTGGAACCCACCCTCCCCAGTATTGTCTCGCCCAATCTACTGAGGAGGAGGCCTACGAGGACATTCCTGATGATGTCCCTTTGCAGCACGAGGACCCACTAACTCAGCCACCACCACCCTCTCATCCAGTTCATGCGGCGGCTTCATATGCTGACATCTCTGAGCGCCTCACCCAGTTCGAGCAGCAGTGTTTTCAATGATTTGACAACATTGATGCTACTCTACAGTAGATTTTTCAGCACCTCAGCATCTCATCGCTAGTCCCACCTCGCGAACCATCCAGCGATGAAGATGTTTAAGAATACTTATTTATTATTTTATGTTTTTTATTTTATTTTTTTATTATTAAAACTACTTTTTATTTTTATTAGATTTTAGAATTTTATTTTTAATTATCAAATTTAGTTATTTCTTTACGAGAAATAATTCCTCCTAATATCCTCTAAAAAGTTCCTGATTTTATCACAGTTAATTAAGAGCTCTTAAGCTCATCATCGCCACATAGGAACTAAAACTCCACCGGGAAAGGTTCTTCATGACTGCCATGTCCTGATTGACCACAACCATAGCTACCACTCGATATAATATTCTTTTGGTGCAGGATTTATGGACTAATGAACCTCTACGACCGCCGGAGAATCCTTCTCCACTCTCGAACCAATTCCTCTCCAAAACACCAGTTCGAGGAATTCATCATACAGGAAGTTTCACTTCTCTCCCTATCTTAATTTTATATTCTATGATACCTATCTTTGTACATTGAGGGCAATGTACATCTTAAGTGGGGGGGCATTCATTTCATTATCAGAAAAATCCCAGAATGATTACCTTGTTCTCTTGAAAAACTCTTATATCTTATTTAGGAAAAATTTTAATTGATTTATGATTTTGATTTATATATCTTGAATTAAAACATAGGGATTTATGCATTGATTGTTTAAACTTTAAGACATTAGGGAATCAAGCATGATAAGTTGATTTTTAAGAATTTAAAATTATAGGTTGTTTCCCCAAGTCTAGGTATTACTTTGAATTGGAATTCACGAGTCTAAACATCAAAAAGCCATAATTGTTGTGAGATTTTTGAACCTTTTGAGCATCTATTAATCCATTCATGCTCACTTTTATTATTGCTTTGAATGCGTCAGTATTGAACTATTGTTCTAGAACTTGCTTGATTATGCATGCCGAGACCACACCATTTGATTTTATATGTCAAAATGATTAAGGCACTTAGGATTAACCCACTCATGCCATAAAAAGGCTACCTCCAGGATTAACCCTTAGTAAACCCCTTTGAGCCTAACAAGCCATTTCTTGTATTAACCTCAATATTGACCCTTAACCCATTATTGTTGAAATCCCCTAAATTAATTTGATCCTTATTTTTGTTGAGATTTGAGTTGAAGAAATTGCTTAGCTATGTCTTGTTTGTAATAAGTTAGCCGATGTATTTAACTTGTTCCTTAAAAAAAATTGTATACATATCAGTAATTCCATATTCTGAGAAGACGCTCTGTTGTATGCAAGTGAAGATTAACTCTTTTTATAGTTAGGCAATCCTTCAATTCAATCTCGATTCTAACCCTTTCTTTCAGCTTGTTACAACACCCCCTAACCAAGCCGCACTACAACCCTTTAAAAACATTTTGATTGATGTATCATCTTAAATTATAGTGGTGGAAATTTGATTTTCATGCAAGCTTATGGTAATGACTTTTCATTATTTGCTATTGAGTGCTTCATTTATTGTCCTTAAACACCTCAAGTGATTTGAGTGAATCTTTAGTGAGGATGTGAAACTCTGTGATATTCCGAATCAAAGGTAATTACTTAAATGAGGAGAGACACTTATGTTTGCATGATTAAATACTCAACTCAGAATATTTGAAACTTTTATGTTCTTTTAGTTGAATTCTCAATGTATGATTACCTATGGATTATTTTGAGATATTATCGATAGAAATTATTAGTTGAGGAGAGTTTATTTTGATTATGAGTTGAGTATTTTGCTTGAGGACAAGCAAATGCTTAAGTGTGGGGGTATTTGATAAACCGTAATTTATACATATTTTCACCCTATGTTTAACGCATTTTATGGATGATTTTTTCATTAGAATTGCTGAATTCGATGCTCTTAATGCTTTAATTTCATGTTTTATACTTAGGAGAGCATAGGAGAGTGAAAGGAACGAGAAACGGGCCAAAAATAGAGACAATGGGCCAAAGTATGAACTTAACATGGCCTAAACTTCCTCACACGAGTAGACCACACGGCTGTGTCAATTTGGCAGGATCGAAGCACGACTCACACGGGTATAGCACACGCCCTTGCCATTCTAATAGGCTCGAACACGGCCTGAAGTAATTGTACATGGGTGTGTCCCTGTCGAGCCCAAGTTAAGTCTAATTCGGAAAAGGCCACTTTTGGATGCTCATAGGCATTCCAAAGCCTATAAATACACCCTAGAAGAGGAGAAAGGGGGACATACAGAATAGGGAGTAAGGAATTACTCCAAGAAAGCCGATTGATTCATCTCAAAAGCTGGATTCATCATCAAGACTGAAGATCTCTTATCAATTCCCCTTCAGGAGTTTTCGGTTTTCTTTATGTTTTGTATTCTTTATTTTCCTAAGATGTTTTCTTATTTAGTTATGAACTAAATCCCCTAAATACCTAAGGGGAATGAAACATAAGATGAATCTTGTTATTATTTTCTGAATTGTATGATAAATATATAACTTGTTCTTAATTATGTGTTCTTAATTCTTGTTTTGATATCCCACGATACTGATTCAAGATAAGCTCTTATTCAGAGGAGGAATAGACGCTGTCTAAGAGTACATTTATCATAATTAAGTGGAGTTGATTGCACGCCTAGACATAGGGTGACAAGATTTTGTCGGATTAGGGTGAAACCTAATAAGGGGATCCATAGATCAAGTTAATGCAACCGTAGAGTGTTAATTAGAGAAAAGTCTCGGTTATTCAATCTAGGGATTGGACGTTATTAGTCTTGAATAGGGATAATAACATAACTTAGAGATCTCTACGGAACAAGTTGAATGAATAAATCATCTGATTCGTAGCCAGAATAACAAGTAAAGTCTAGGTGGATTTTTCTTTAGGTATTATCTTCATTCAATCGATTTTCCCAAAAGCAATTCCCCAATTATTTTCTCTGTGAGTTCTTAGTTTAGATAATTAGTTAATTAAAACAAAACCCCATTATTCTTAGGCTAGATAATAAAAAGATAGTCATTACTAGTACTTTTAGTTCCTTTGGGTTCGACAATCCTGTCTTGCTAAAACTATACTACTGTTCAATAGGTACACTTGCCTACATCGCGATAATAGTTAGTTTCAAGAACAATTAATTATAAATACTTAAAACCTATCACGAAATAATGCGATCAATCATACAAAGACATAATATCATAATCACAAAAATTATTCATCATCCAATCATTTTAGGCTCCTTTATCAAGTGTTCATGTATATACTTTCTCATCACATATCATTCTTTATCAAGGCATTATTCATGGGTTTAGCGTACATACATGTACTTATCATAGTATATCATATAACCATACCTCTTTAACATGCCCTCCTTGGGACTTTCATCACATCCATTGCATTACTCGTTGAACACTCGGAATACTATTGGATTCGCTGAAAACTTGCACATAAGTACCACATATACATACGTAGCCAAAGCTACCTCATAACATGTAACGCTTGCAATAGAGCTACTCAAAGGCTTGCTCATATAAGCTATTGGTGAAGGTGTAACTACACGGGCTACTCACACAAGTTGTTAGGTATCTGACCCACTTAAGGATTATGTAGCCACCAGTAGGACACACAAGACCATTGCCCGGAACCCAGTTACATGTATCGCATCCATTATGAACTTGGACCAACTCAACGAGCTCGAATGCCATATACATATCACGAACCCAGATCAACTCAATGAGTTCAGATTTCTTAATTCCTAGTGACATGTCACTTGTATCCTAAACTATTTCTGTGACAGCCCTAAAGTGGCCCTAGTCGGGAAGCGGTTTCGGGACCGCTAAACTTAGTCACCAAAATTATTTGGATGTGATATTTATGGTCTAAAACATGTGAATATGAATGTGCAAAAATTTTAAGCTTCGATTTAATAAATTACATGTGAATTTAGTCAAAAGGACTTGTGTGACACTTTTGAAATGTGATAGGCTAATCTACAAGGATCTAATAGTGCATGTAATCAAAAAGGAGGACTTGCATCTCAATTTTCCCCCCTAATATGTAGTGGCCGGCCATGAGCATGGGTGGACAAAGTGTCATGGCTAAAACATGTCATAAACATGTTGGGACAATGCATTATGTAAGGGATAATAAAATAAAGAGCATGGGCAATGTGTGTGTTTGTTCCCCCCCCTTTTGCCGTGAGTGGGAGGAAAGAAAACAAAAGAATGAAAAAAAAAATGTTCATTCTTGAACATCCTTGGCCGAATAGAGGAAAGGAAGGAAGGGGAAGAGCTGGAGAAAATCGGCTATGGTGGTTGTTAGATTAAGGTATGATATCATGTGATTCTTTTGGAATTTTTGTGAAGATGAGAGTGTTTTGGTGCTCATAACATGACCCATGTGTTAATTTTTGAGTTTTGTGTTGCAAGAAACATTTGGTTATGTCCTTATATGTCAAATTGATGATAAATTTTTGATATTTGGTGAATGAATATGGGTTTCGTTCATGGTAGATAACAAAGAATGTGGTTGTTGTTCTTGTAAATTTGGATGAAATTTTGATGGATGATTGGAGCATTCGGCTAGGGTATAAAGGAAGGGATTTTGATTGTTTCATCTATGTATTGATGATGAATGTGTTATGGAAAGAAATCGATCTTCCTAAGAATATGATTTGTGAATGTTTATATTAGTAATAGCCGAAATTAAAGAGGTTGATGTCTTGAACAAATGTTGATTATATGATTTGAAAATGAGATATGTTAATGATGAAGTATAATCGGCCATGGAGGTAGCTCATTTTGGAAGTGTGATTTGTGGTATATTTTTCTTTGTGGTTGATTATAAAAATTTGGCTTAACTGAGGTAATTGGTAAAAGATGTGTTTATGATGTAATACATATGTTCTCATAAGCTAAGTTATGTATATGTGATATCTTGCATATTGGTTGTTATGGTAAGGTTTGAGATATTGAAGTATGAATATGTTTTGTTTGTGGTTTGGCAACTAATGGTTAAGTTGTTAAGTTACATGCTTGAGTAGTAAATATGTTAAGAATGGTTCTAAAATGTATATGGATGCCGTGTGATTGTGTTTGATTGGGAAGTAAATTGTTTGATTTAGCTTAAGAGCAAAAAGGATCAAAGTCGGATAAGGGAAAAGAGAAAGTAAACGAATAGCCGTGGACATCTAATCGTCGACCACTTCCGAGGTAAGTTTTAAGCGATTAATCGTTGAGTAAATTCAATTATAATAGGACATAATGAGTTGATTTGATAAGATATGATGTGGCCATGATATGTCTCAAACCTAAATGGTAAGTTCATAAGTGTTTGGACTTGGAGATTTAAGAGCAAATTGTAATAAATTGTTTGGACAGCAGCAGTAATGTGATTTTAGAAAATCACTATAAATTGTTGGTGTGGAATTATAGGCTGAATAAAATATGTAATCAAAGCTTAGTTGGTCTAGTTTCTTATAAAAGAGACCGTGGAAGTAAAGAAATTTCCTATAAAGAGATATTTAAAGTTGTGGGACAGTGTCGGAATGACTCGAAATCCCTGTTCTGTTTTTGGAAAATCATTATAATTTGTACAAAAATAGTTACAAGATAATATTTATATTCTTAGACTCCTTAATGAGTCTAGTTTCAAATGGAATCAAATAGAACACATTATGAATTCTGTACAATGAAAAATTTGATTTGTAGCGAAGAGTGGTCAGATTAGTCAAACAGTGAAACAGGGGAAATTTTAAGAAAAATCTGGTATTGATTGGCCAAACCAAAAATTCTGAAAATTTCATGGGTGGAATATATATGAGTCTATATTCTGAGAAAATTAACGGCAAGTGATTTGGAGTCTTTTAGCTCCGAGTATAAATAATTTAGTGACCATTTCTCAGGAAAACAGCTCGTAGCAAATATGTGATTTTGTTGTAAACATGGATAAAAACTTGTTTTAGTTGCTCATAAGCTATTGATTGATTCCATATTGGAATTCTAAATTGTGATATTGTAAAATGATACATGAGTGTTAGATGGATCTTTGATATCAAAATTTGTGAAATTGTAAGTTTATGAGTATTCGAATATGAAATGATAGTATGGCGTGAAATTGAATTATTCGTTGGAAAATGATTAATGAAGATTCGGCCAAGACCAAGTCTGTACATAATAATATATGTATATAAGGCTTAATGGCCGATGTGATGAATGTGAAAATGTATATATATGTGATAAGGCCTAATGGCCGATGTGATGAATGTGAAAATGTATATATATGTGATAAGGCCTAATGGCCGATGTGATGAACGTGAAAATGTATATATATGTGATAAGGCCTAATGGCCGATGTGATGAATGTGAAAATGTATATATATATATATATATGTGATAAGGCCTAATGGCCGATGTGATGAATGTGAAAATGTATATATATGTGATAAGGCCTAATGGCCGATGTGATGAATGTGAAAGCGTATATCTATATATGTGGTAAAGCCGAATGGCTAATGTGAATGTTGTAACATGTGATCAAGTGTACATGAAATTTGGAAATATGTTCCGGGTGAGACCCGATGACTACGTGTGGAGATTATGTCCGGCACGACCCGATGACTACGTGTGGAGATTATGTCCGGTAAGACTTCGTAATAAGAATTGCTTATAAAATATACGCAATGCGAAAGGTTAAACAGGTATGTACTCCAAGTTTATATATGATGCATACGATATATCTATGTCACATGAGCTCACTTTTATGTGAGAGTTTATCTGCCTGTTATATATGATGAGATGTGCATATTCGGTAAAGGGATGGTATGCCCGAGGGAAGAGGGAAATAAAAATACGAACAACTATGTTATAATTTGATTGTTATCTGTTGACACTACTTAAAACTTACTAAGCATTATAATGCTTACTCCATTTATTCTGTTTCCTCTGCCTTATAGGTCTCATTGCGAAGCTACAGGCTCGGGGATCGTCAGCAACTAGTCACACTATCACTATCCACTGTTTGGTACTGCTATGTTTTGGAATATCTTATGGCATGTATAGAATAGACTAGTAGTGAGAGGATATTTTGGTTAATGTATAGGACTACCCCTTTTGTTGTGGGTCATGGACCCTTTGGATTTGTATAATTTTGGATAGCCATGCGAAAATGGCTTATAAATGTTTTGAGCATAATGTTATAATCATTCGGTATGTATATGCTCATTAAGAGGCATGGAAATGTTTGGCAACGATCAGCCATTAGAATGGTTCATCATGATCATATTTTGGACTATATATGCAAGAGGGTTAGTTGAATCATAGAAACTATGTGTTAGATAAAGTCTACCCTAAAAATAGATGCTGGCAGCAGCAGTGATGTAGATGTGAAAAATCACTAAAAATAGTAGGGATGGAATTAAATAGTGAATAAATTATTTAAATGAACCTTGATGAATCTACTTTCATATGGAAGAAATGAAACAGTCATATGAGTTATATGTTAAGAGATATTTAGGTTTTTGTGGAATAGGGCAAGAACAGTTTCTGGAATCCCTGTTCCGACTTTGGAAATTAATTGTAAATTAACCAGAGATAATTAGGAGTCATGCCATATATGTATAGATTTCTATTTGAGTCTAGTTTCTATAGAAACAAACAGAATCAGTATTGAAGCCCTGTACAGGGAGATATCCAGGTCGTAATGCATGAAGGTCAGTGTAGTCGCACCCTGTAACAGGGGAGAATTTAACTAATAAACTGTACTAATTTTCCCAACCAAAAATTCTAGAAAAATATATGTAGATGGACATATGAGTCTAGTTTTGGGGAAAAATTACGAATCTGATTTTCGAGTTGTGGAACTCAAGTTATGATTTTTAAGGTGATAGTGACGCAGTCAGCCAACTGCCTGGAAATTTTTTTTTTTTTAAAATGGACTGTGAAAGTGAATGGTTTAAGCCGTTAACCCCTCGTGTCCGACTCCGGCAGCGGACTCGGGTACGGGGTGTTACAATTTCTAAGGTTCAAACGGGATTCTTTCTCATATACACATAGCATCTCCATCGTACTTGCTCATAACGTCATGGATAACGACCAATATCATTCATAATTACAAAGTTATCATTAGGCATAGCATACATAATATTGATAAAACATTTATCACATAATGTCAACACATCAAAATGTAATACATTGTCACATTATTTACACGTGTACTTACCTCGGCACAAAATGATGATAATCGAGCCTAATCGTCGTATACTTTATTCTTTCCTCAATCAAGACTCGGTTCACGTTTTTCTTGATCTATAATGCCAAAATTAACTTGTTTATTAATCACATTTTTTCAAATCAATCCATAATTCATGTTTTGGTAAAATTACCTTTTTACCCTAACTTTTCACTTATTTACAATTTAGTCCCTAGACTCTTAAAATGAAATGTATGCATTTTCTTGGTTACCCAAGCCTAGTCGAACCTATACCATGCTCATACCAACCCACATTTTCCTTTATTTCACATTTTTACTACCCACTTTTACACTTTTACAAATAAATCCTTTTTAGGTGTTTTCACTAAAAAACACCTAGTAAAAGATGTTTATCATGCATCAAACATTCATATTCCTCCAATAACCATCAAAATACATGCATATTTTACATGGGTCAAATTTCATACATGAAACCTAGATCAAAATATAGCTAGAAATGGATAGATCATGCTTTAAGGACTTCAAAAATGCAAAGAACATTAAAAACGGGGCTAGGGAGCACTTACAATCAAGCTTGAAATGTTGAACAAAACCCTAGCTATGGCTATTGGAAATTTCAGCTAACACTTGGAGAAGATGAGCACATTTTTGCTTTGATTTTCTCTTTTTATTCTTTTAATTACCAAATGACCAAAATGCCCTTAGGGTCTTTCTTTCAAATTTTTCCTATGCATGCCCATTTTTGTCCAAAACTATAAAAATTGGTCAAATTGCTAATTAGGACCTCCTAATTTATAATCTAAAGCAATTTCATGCTAAAAGCTTCTAGAATGCATGTTTTTCATTTTATTCAATTTGTTCCCTAAAGTGCAATTAGACATTTTATGCATAGAATTTCTTCAAGAAACTTTCACATAAGCATGCATTCTCATAATAGACCTCCTAAGAATCATACAATAATTATTTCTATCTAAAATTTGTGGTCTCGAAACCACTGTTTCGACTAGACCCTAATTCGGGATGTTACAAGCTTACCATTATATCAGCTTACAAGAGCTTATTATTCTCAACTCATATGAGTTTACTGATTCAGCTCACCAGAGCTTACTATTTTTGTTCAATAGAGCTTATTGTCCATTAGCTTAGAAGGATCTTACTGCTGATAACTCGAAAGAGTGGAAAATGATAAGGAATTGATGGATTACTCATTTACTTGTACTGTATGTCACCTGAGTATCCCTCGAGATTCTAACAAGTTCAACGGGTACAAATTCTATTTATATAGATGAAGTATTATTTATATAGACAAGTTATGATTTTCAAACGAATTATTGTTTATATGATTAAAAATGAAGTGTTACCAATGTTGTACATGATATATATAAATTTGGTATGATGCAATGTATATATATAATGGATGATTTCATGTCTTTAGGTGACTAACTTGTGATGAATGCTTGTGTTTAGGCATTTGGTAATTGAATTGAATACACCTTGATTATTTTCCTTGATTTTGTATACATGGTAAGTTTAATTTTAAATTATACGAGCTTACAAAGCTATAAATCTTACTCTGTTTCTTTTTCCATGTTTTATAGAGGTTCGATAGCTCTCTCGTTTTGGACAAGTCAGAGTTACACATCACACTATCCAATTGCTGATTGGTACTTTTGAACTTATGGATAATTGTAAATATGACATGTATAGGCTAATTATGATGGTGATAGTTATGGCTACATGAGATTGTGATTTCGGTACATTTTGTGTTATAAGTCTAAGCGATGTGATTTGGCTAAACTTGATATTATGTTTTGGTATGTTTTGGCAAGTAGTTGATGGTATGGAAATAAGCAAACGTGCTTTGTTATATGGTAAGCATATGAATGGAAAATATGTAATAGTCCAGTTTAGACCCTAGTCATAATAGTAGTTTCGAAACCACAAATTTGAGTCAAAAAATATATAAATATTGTTTTTTGTGCTTATTATATGTGAATTAGTATGTGTGAAAACTTTGTACGAAAATTTGATCGTTTGTGTGCTCAATTTGTTAAAAATGACCTAATCGCGTAAAATGTAAAACTAACCTTCTATTTGTTAAAGTGCTTATTTGACATGTCTTTGTGAATAAAAGGTCCTTATGTTGATATTTGACCACTGTAAGCTTGAGTGGATAATTATGGCCTTTTATATTAATGTTATAAATGTTTATTATTGAGGGCAAATTTGGTATTTGGTAATTAAAGCCATATTAATAAAATAAAAAGCATGAAATTATCCATTTGTTCATGCTATTTCCGAAAGTACAAAAGCAAAAGAAAAGAAAATACAAGCTAGGGTTCGGCTACTTATTTTGGTGATTAAGGTATGGTTTTTTATCTGTTTTCGATAATTTCTACGTTTTTGTGACCGTTGCTTAGTAACGTAACAAGCCCATGTCTTAGTTTCTAATTTTGTTGATGATTTTGAGTTATGCCATTTTTCATAATATGAGCTTTATGAAGTTTTACTATAGTATATGAAAGATATATGTTAGATTACTAAGTTTTATCTTTGAATTTTTGATGAATTTGAGTAAAATGGGCTAAATTGTGAAATTTGTAAATTAAGGGACTAAAATGTGAAAAAAATGAAATATATGGACTTGTATGAACATTATGAGAATTTGGCTAGGCATGTGTACAAAGAAATTTTGTGTATTTTTTGATTTTGTGAATTAAGGACTAAATTATCAAAATATGAAAAATATGAAGGCTAATTTGTAAAATATCCTAAATATGTGTTTTTGAATTGATTTGAATGAATGTGAGTTTGAATAAGTTAAATTTGAATTTATATTGATCAAGAATTAAAGAAAACGGAATTAGAATGGGAAAAGTCAAAAGTCATTGAGTAGTCGATTCCGTCTATCCGAATTTGCACGAGGTAAGTCTATATACAAATAAATGTGTTTTGAATTGAATTACTATTAATTATATGCTATTGATCTATGATGAATGAATATATGAGTTGAGAAAAATGAAATATTCGAGAAAGTATCGACAAGGCTTTGATGTCCGAAAAGCCTCGTACGAACCTTAGGAATAGTTAGGATACATATGTCATGACATAGGATTCAATATGTGTTTTCGTGTAAGACCACGTTTGGGACATTGGCATCGACTTATGATTTACGTGTAAGATGACGTCTGGTACGTTAGCATCGTATTTGATTTCGTGTAACACCCTGTCTAAGACAATGGCATCTATATTTGATTACATGTAAGACCACGTCTAGGATGTTGGCATTGTACGAGCTTTCTAAGTTATTCACGTATCCCTATGATTTCGAACAGTTCAACAGGCATTCCAAGAAGATGAATTATTATGTGAACATGTATCCAATTCAGGTACGTTCGAAATAAGTATCATATTTGATGTTGAAAGGTAAGTATATGTACTTTAGTGAACAAATGTTGATATGTGATAAAGGTATGAGAAAATATGCTATATGTGCTAAAGAATTTGGAATATGTGAAATGTATATGAACATTGAGGTTTGTGATAGTATTTCTCTATGAATTATATGTAATTTGATGATGCTTTTATGTATAAAGTGTTAAGTTTATTTGTATATGGCTTACTAAGATTTTGAAAGCTTACTTTGTGTGTGTTTGCACTGTTTTATAGATATCAAAGCTACGAGAAGCTCGGGGATCGTCGAGAATCGTCACCACACTATTGAACTATATTTTGGTACCTTTTGAAAATGTATATAGTGAAGTATGGCATGTATAGGCTAGAAGTACTTTGATTATATTTTGTGATGTATATATCTAGCCATGTGATTTGGCATGATTATGGTTGAACTTATGGTTTGATTTTGGTATATGATATGTGATGCAGTAGTGGTATGTTTGATGTGTTCATGAATGGCCAAAGAAATTGCTCAAACTAGTAAGTTTTTGAATTGTGCTTATTTGGAGAAAAGGTAAGATTATGGCATGAGATTGAATGATGGATATTAAGGTTATAAAGCATATGTTTTGGTATGTATTTGGCTTATGGAATGATATGATTTGATATGTGTTTCAAACATGAAATATGTGGATAATGAATTGGTATAAATGGTGTATGTTTTGGTTGTGAAATGGTTGAAATTTGATGTGCAATTTGTGCCTATTTGATGATTGTATGGAGGACCCTTAATGGGTAGCAAGTTAGCTTTGTAAATGGCCTATTTTTTCTCACACGGGTAGGGACACGGGCATGTGTCTCAGCCGTGTTGCTTGAGGGCCATTTCAAAATGAGCCTAAGCAGACCACACGGTCGCACACACTGGTGTGTGCTTGATCAGAGGCTAGACACACAGGCGTGTGATCCAAGCCAGTAGCCTCCCTAATTTTCACACGGTCTGGCATACTGGCCCGTCTTGTGGCTGTATGGACAAGTCAGTATGTATGCCCTATTTTGACATGGCTTAGACACACAGGAGTGTCTAAAGTCGAGTGACACACGACCTATTCACACTAGCGTGTGACCTGTACAACTTTGAAAATGTTTAAGTTTTAGAAAAAAATTTTGTATGAACTCGATTTAGTCTTGAAACATTTCTAATTTATGTTTAAGGTCTCGTTGACCTATGTAAGGGACTCTATAATGATGTATGATTATGAATAAATAATGTTTGTAAATTATTTGTGAATTATTCTGATTTGTTCGGTAACGCCTTTAACCCTAGTCTGGCGATAGATACGGGATAGGGGTGTTACAAAATATATGTCATTAGTTAAGCATTGAATATTATATGAAATTGGCATTATATGTGTATGAAATGGCTGCTTATTGTGTTGTAAAAATGTTACCATTTATGCTTGTGTTTACATGTAAAAATAAGGTCGCATAATGGCTTTATAAATAGCCTATTTTTGTCCACACGAGCAGAGACACGGGCATGTGTCTTAGTCATGTGTGACACACGGTCATGTTACATGGCTGTGTGTCCCCTTGTGTTGATATTAAATGAAGTCAGTATGCTCTACACAGTCTCACACACGGGCATGTAACTTGTCCATGTTGCGTAAGTCAGTATACCCTACAGGTTTAGTACGGCCTAGCACACGGCCTGGCACATGGGCGTGTCTGGCCACTTTGAAGGGCACACTGGCTAGACACACGAACATGTGGTTTGCCATGTGATCCACATCAGTATACTCTCTACTTTTCACACGGTCTGGTACAGGGCGTCTTTGGCTGTGTCATGCAAGTTAGTATGTATGCCCTATTTCCACACGGTCTGTGACACAGGCATATCTACTAGCCGTGTGAGGCACACATCCTATTTACACAGGCGTGTGACCTCTGAAATGTTGAATTTTTTCTAAGTTTCCAAAATTTTCATATGATATCGGTTTAGTCTTCAATCATTTCTAAAGCATGTTTAAGGATTTGTAGGCCTTATAATGAGACAAAATGTTTGTGTTATATACTATTTGATTATGAACGTATGAAAATATGAAATATGGATATTAAATGATGTGTTTTGATCGGTAATACCTTGTAACACTACTCCAGCGACGGATACGGGTTAAGGGTGTTACAATTCTTGCTCCCTATCCTTTTAATTTTGTTGTTGTTAATATGAACAAGTATATAAACATTTGTGATGTTGATATGTTTCTTGTTCCCTATCCTTTTAATTTTGTTGTTGTTATTATGAACAAGTATATGAATATTTGTGATGTTGATATGTTTAATTTAATTAATATGGCTTAAATTTAATTCGAGTTAGGTTGATTGCATTTTGTCCACTTAATTTATTAAAATTGTGTTTGTGTTGTTGTAGGCCTCAGTAAGATGTTTGATTAAGTAAAACCATGACTAAGTTATTCTTGCATTACAATTGTAAGGTGACTGATGAATTAATTATTTAAAAGGATTTAAATTGTAATTAATTGACACAATACTTAATCAGTGCATGTTTAATCATCTAAGGTAGCTGAGGGTTAAATTAGCAACGGTATCTAAAGATACATTGGCCTTGCATAACTTGCAAGATTATTGTGATTAAACTGTTTCAAGGTAGAAATACATTGTTACCTCACGTAATCTTTTATGTGCTTATGAGATTGAATTAATTGTTTGAATTGGCATAGAGATATGTATAAGAGATTATTTTAATTTCATAAATCTGTATGTGTATTAACATATTTGCTTATTAGAATTTGTTTAATCAGTTGAATCGGCATAGAGATATAGTCAAGAGATAAATGGACATTGGTAGGTAAGTATGTTCAAAAGTTAGCAAATTACTGAGTTACAGTGAATTTATTTGTGACAACATAAACATGAGTTTAATAATTTGAAGTTAAGAAATGTAATTTATCTAGCACAATTATGTCATCTTGATTAAAATCACCTTTTGAAATCGTGCATTGGAACTTTTATTTTATTTTTATTTATTGTACTTAGTTAAAATCTTAGTTTTTAATCATCTCGTCAAATCAAAATATTTTTCTTCACCAAAGTGTTTTTAATTGCATTCATAAGTAATTCTTTTCACAGTCCCTATGGGTACGATAACTCGACAATTACTTGTCACTTTATTACTTGTTGCGATTGTGTGCACTTGCACATTTCTGTCATTCCAACCTTATAGTCCAAACTGGCTTGGGGTAAAGGTGTTCACAAATGGACAATACCAATATTGGGTTAATTTCCACCTTGATAACTTCCCCGGGTTGTCAGGTCTAGGATTTGTTTTATGTTATTCATTTTCCAAATAGTTGATCCGTTGAGTACCCTTACAAAATAGTTAAACTGAATGGATTAGTTCCTCGTGGATTTCATAAACAACATGGAAAGAATGGAAGAATTAATCGTAGGGAATGAATTGAAATAGAGAGTTTAAGAAAGCCTGATTGGTTTTGATAAATAGAGCAAACCCATAAAAATTGATTTGCTTTACAATCAGGACCTGCATCATGATGTAGCAACTAGTATGTCCCTTTGTACCCGTCTTCAAGGGTATGTCGCAAAATCGTCAACCTATGTCGCTACATTAAAGGAAGTTTCTCACTCTCTATTCTGCACTCTATGTTTAGACATTGGATCCCTTATGTTGTGACATAGCGTCCAGTATTGACCCGAAATGCTCTCTAATGGTGTCTTGCACACTCACAAAGTATGTTAGCTCTCTCTTAGGCCTCATTCGGCATTTAAGGTTAATAAATGACTTGATGTGCACATTGTATTGAATGTAAATAAAATTAAAGAAACTAAATTAAAACATAATGAAAATGCTTGTATTTATGATCCTTAAATGTAAAAACTAGTTTAATCTACTACAGCAAATTACGGTAGATCACCTTCTCTCTGAGGATTATTTTTTATGTTTCTAGGAATACCGGTGTCAATTTGAATTTTTATGTCACGCATCTTTCTCATTAATTGGATCATTTGATCCTCAAGTTTAGTCAATGTTATGTTTTAGTTGGTGGACTCAAATTGCACCTCCTTTACATCTGTTCTTATTGACTACATCTCTCCCTTGATTCTATCCAGTCGTTCACCATATGCAGTATGGTCACTTGGGTTGACCCTATCCTGAGGTTTCTATGAATAAGGAGGTTGATAATTAGTATTTTTGGCTTGATTCGAACTATTACCTCTTCTTGGGTTCCTCCCCATCTCAAATTTGAGTGATCTCTCTAGCTAGTATGGCCCCTTAGGTTGACCCTATCCTAAGGTTTCTGTAAATAATTAGTATTTTTGGCTTGATTCGAACTATTACCTCCTCCTTAGGTTCCTTCCCATCTCAAATTTGAGTGATCTCTCTAGCCGAATTTATAGGTATTTAAATAAAGATTTCTACCCTATTGCTTATATAGTTCACATCCTCAATAGGATTACTGATACAGTGGAAGAGTTGTTTTTCTTCCCCACACATAGATAATTTATTAGAAAATTCGGTACAGTTAAGTCTATCCACTAACGACTAATACATGTCATCTTCCTAGACCACTTTTACCGTAGCAGATTTCTGGCCATATATGATTGTCCAATAGGCCAGTGACAAGAGTTTAATCCCATATTTTCAATTATTTCGTATGCATCCTCAAATGTCTTGTTGATAAGTGCTCCTCCTACAGCTCTGTCTAGTTTTGATCTTGCATTTACATCCAAGCCATTGTAAAATACCTACAATCACATCCACTCAGGGAATCCCTGGTACGGGCATTTCTAAATTAGTGTTTTGAACCATTCCCATGCCTCATGAAAACTTTCTCCTTCCATCTCTCTAAAGATAGCAATCTCTCTTCTTAGTTGAACTACTTTACTAATAGGGAAGAACTTTTGTAAGAACTTTCCAACAAGATCATCCCATGTCGTGATAGACATTGGTGACTACGAGTCTAACATAGAAAAGGCATTATCAATCAACGAAAAGGGGAACAATCAAATATGAATAGCATCATCAATGACCCCGTTATACTTAAAAGTATCACAAAGATGGAGAAACTGTAACAACCCAATTTTTAGTGGTGTTGGAAATAGTGGTTTGAGATCACTAAAATCTGACAAATGAGCTCATAAATTTTATTATTTAGTGTTTATGATATAACGCCCCAAGTTTTATGTTTCTGTATCTATGAATACTTGACACAAATGAGTATCTGCCCCAGTAGTTAAGTGTTCTGGGTGTCTATGAGAGGTCCTAAGTTCAAGCCTTACCTTCGGTAAATTTTGATATTTTCCTAATTTAATCCCTATCGTTGCTGAGTGGGTTTATATTTAATTACTTGCAAATTTATATCAGAATGAGCCTGCTGGTTCGAGTGGTAAAGGATTCTGTGTGTTGGAGGTCCTATGTTCGAATCCCTATGCAAGCTGGGTGATATTTTGTGTGAGTGTTTCGGTGGAATGTAAATTCTGAGAAGTTAGATGTTAGTGGGTTAGTGGGGAGAAATCTAAGGGATTTGGGGGTTGTCAACATGTTTGGATTTATATTATTTTTCTTTTCTTTTTTCGAAATTCCCTCTCCTTCTGACATTCTATTTCCCCCATCACTCTACCAAAATTCCCTTGGAATTTCCCCACTTCCTTTTCCTTTTGTTTCCTTAATTTATCTTTTCTTTTAGCATTGTGAATTACACTTGTGCGGGTTCGGTAATTTTCTATTTCTGATTGTCGTAGTTATGTAATGAGTGATTAAGATTTTGATTTCTACTGCAATTGATGGTGTAGGCGAAGGTTTCAAGCAGTGAAATTCATTTCTTTGGATTAACAACTATTAACGAAGGTTCTTCATCAGTGGTAAGTCAGGTTCCTGTTAGTTCATTATTGTCGGAGTCTGTTAAATCAGTTGCTACATCGATGTTGGATATTCTGGTTTTAGATTTTGGGAAGCTCAGGAGTGCTTTCACTGTAAAACAGTACCAAGTGTGTACCCGAAATGCAGAAAAATGGTTGTTGGCAAAAGCTGAAAAACCTTGATGCCACACGGGTGTGCGTTCACCTGTAAGGTAGGCCGTGTGTGAGAACACAATTGTGTAGTCAATGAAGGCAAGGTCGTGTGTAGTACATGGCCATATGGTGGTTCGGAGTATGGTCGTGTGAGCCATACGAGTAGTCCACACAGGCGTGTTGATTTCTGGGCCAAGCTAGTGATCCACAAGGGCCAGGCCAATTTGGATGTGTGGGCCCATTTACCTGAGTTTTTCCTTAGGTTTGCACGATCATCCCAAATGACTGTGGGCCTACTATAAGGTCAGTGAGGGCTAAATAAACCTTAAACTGTATGATCTAATTGTTTGGTATTCTGATCTGATTGGGATATTGATGCATGTTTACTTGCACTATTATCTGCACATTTGTTATCTATATACGCTTATATGTAAGCATCTGAGCATCTTTGTCTGTTTATCTGCATTTGTATATTTTTGTATCTAATATTGGGGATGGGATGATGTATATTGAAGGAAGTGTTCTAAAAGGCAATTTGTGCCTATTATCTGGCAGATGGCTACATTATATCTACTGTTTGCCATATCGGTACTATGTGGTGTGTAGGACTGAATGGGGGTTTTTAACCCCACATGGTGTGTAGGGATGGTCGGAGATGGTGTGTAGAGGATGGGGGTAGGATTTTGATTTCTAATTATGATCTGCACATTTGTATCTGTATCTGAGATGGGCTTAGGTTCGAATCTGTATTTTCATCTGAAATGAGTGCGGGCCCAAATTTGTATCTGTCTGATGTTAGTTAATCTGTATGTTTGTATGTCTAATTCTGCTGGGTTACACAAATCTGTATGTTTGCATGTCTAATTCTACTGGGTTACACACTGAGTTTACGTAAACTCACCCCTTTTATGTTTGTTCTGTACAAGTAATCCATAGAGTTAGGTGGATCGGTGCAACGGAGGACTCGAAGGTAACCACTCGCTATTACTGTTTTATTTTTTTTATGGTTTTACTTAAGTTTTGGCATTGAGATTTGAGAGGTTTCATTTTCTAGGACTCTCTGGACTCTTTTAAACTATTTGGCTCTGGTTTTGGGTTTTTGGATTTAACATGCTTATTACTATGATGGTTTTACCTAAAACATGATTTTCTAAAAAAGTGAATTGTTTTCCTTAAACACAATGATTTTCCTAAGCTTCCTCTAAAATTATACGTTTTAAGGCAAGTTGACTAATTGAATATTTGTTTTGAAATAAATGAAAGCTATTAAGGGTTTATAAGCTTAAGGTTTTTATGGAGATAGCTCCGTTTTCAAAACCCTTCCATGTGAGTTCGCTAGATTTGGCCATAACGTTTAGGTCGGGTTTGGGTGTTACTTTTAGTGGTATCATAGCCAGATTGTAAAACTTGGCTATGAATTTTGGGTTCCAAAATTTTGTGTCAAAAGAACTGGTTTCCAAATAAACTGAATGATTTGAGAAAGTATGTGCTTCACTGAGTCTCCAGTGTCGATCCTGTAAGTACTTCTGAAATTGAGATAGTTTATTCTGAAAATACTGTAGTTAGTACTTTCTGAGACTGTATTGAGATAGTTAGAAAACTGAAACTTCTAAAAATATTCCTGAACTTCTGATAAATTATGCATGAAATATATGCTAATAAATAATGAAACTGTTGCATAAAATTTTTACTGTAGATAAAACTCAAATTAGACAATGAGTGCTCATGGATTTCGTGGAAGTGGTACTTGTGACCATGGAAAAGGCCGTAGGGGGCTCAAGCTATGTCTTCATCACTAGGTAGTACCCCAAATATGGGTACGAGTGAGACGCTAGTGTCTCCTGTTACTGATACTAGGTTTTAGAGCCGCTCGGCTAGGGACGACGCACTGCCCCAAGCAATACTGAGGATTTTAAAGAGGGTCGCTGGATCCCATACTGGAGCTCGGGGCCATGGGTCGGTAATTGAATGACTGTGGTCTAATGGAGCTGAGCTGTTTAGGAGTGTCATTGGAGTCACCCTTAATATGGCCGAGTATTGGTTGGAGGCCATGGAAAGGATTATGAATGATCTAGACTGCATTCCTGAGCAGAAATTGAAGGGTACGGTCTGTCTACTTCGTGATAAGGCTTTTCAGTGGTGGCTAACTGTTGAAGAGGCTACTCAGCCTGATTGTTTGACCTCAGACTTTTTTAAGACCACTTTCCAGAGCAAGTATGTGGGAGAGAGCTATGTGAATGCTCGTAGGTGTGAGTTCATGAATCTCACGCAAGCTGATAGGTCAGCAGCTGAGTTTCTGAGGTTGAGCTGCTATGCTCAAAGCATGGTGGCATCAGAGTACGAGAGGTGTGTCCATTTTGAGGACGGTCTGAGGGACAGTTTGAGAGTACTAATTGCTCCACAGAGGGAGTGTTAGTTTGCGATATTGGTAGAGAAGGCTAAGATTATTAAGGATGTTAACCGCATGGAGTGCCAAAACAGGGACAGAAAGAGGGGTAAGAACAAGAGAGATTCGGAGCCCTCAAGTTCTATGCAGAGGCCAAAGAAAAAGGTCAGATCTGATGGGCCAGTTAGAGTGGGGCCCTTGTTGCTTCTATTGGGTTACAGCCATGCAATGATTGTGGTAGGCATCATCCAGACGAGTGTTGTAGGAGGATAGGGGCTTGTTTGAGGTGTGGTTCTTTTGAACACCGTATTAGGGATTGTCCACATCGGTTAGATCTGATGCAAGCTTCAGTTTCGGGTTCTGTGCAGCATCAGAGAGTAGTTACGCAGCCACCTAGGGGCCGTGAAGCAGCTAGGAGTGGTAATGGTTTGGGTCGTGGATAGAGAGCACTAGGTAGAGGTGCTGGTCTGACAGAGGTGAGGCAAGCTGGGCTTTTTTATGCTACTCAACACCGAGAGGATAGAGATGCTCTATATGTTATCACCGGTACGTTCTTAAATTCTGAGGTACCATATATTGCTTTGATAGAAATAGGTTCTACTCACTCCTATGTAGCTAGCACAGTATCTAAAAACTTTAGGGTTTCTGTTGAGAGCACTTATAGTGAGATCACTGGTTCGAGTTAATAAACTCTATAGGGATGTTTCGTTAGAGGTACAAGGGATTGTATTTCTAGTAGATCTGATAGAGCTTTCTTTTGGGGAGTTTAACTTAATTCTGGGCATGGATTAGTTGGTCAAGTACTGGGTTAGTTTGGACTGCACGACTAAGAGGGTCGTTTTGAGGACTAAGGAGGATAAGGAGGTGGTGGTGATTAGCGAGCATCGAGATTACTTGTATAATGTGATCTCCACTATTGTGGCTGAGAAATTGGTTCGAAAGATTGTGAGGCGTACTTGGCTTACGTCAGTGTTTTCGGTTTTGGGGACTCTTCTGTAGGGAATATCAGAACTGTAAGGGATTTTTCGGATGTGTTTCCTAAGGAGCTACTGGGTTTACCTCTGAATCGAGAGGTTGAGTTTGGGATTGAGCTTTTTTCGGGTACAGCTCCGGTGTCCATCGCCCCCTACCGTATTGCACTAAAGGAGCTTACAGAACTTAAAGCTCAACTACAAGAGTTCTAGACCATGGTTTCATCCATCCGAGTGTGTTTTCGTGGGGGGCACCAGTTTTGTTCATTAAGAAGAAGGATGGGACCTTGAGGATGTGTATCGATTATCAGCAACTGAATAAGTTGACCATGAAGAATAAGTATCCACTTTCAAGGATCGACAACTTGTTTGATCAGTTTCAAGGAGCTTCAGTGTTCTCTAAGATTGATCTTCGATCTAGGTATCATCAGTTGACAATTAAGGAAGCTGATGTTCATAAGACTGCATTTAGGACTAGATATGAACATTATGAGTTCCTAGTATGCATTTTGGTCTGATGGATGCTCTGTCTGCATTTATGGATCTGATGGACCAAGTGTTCCAGCCTTATCTAGATCAGTTCATCGTGGTTTTTATCGACGACATTTTGGATTACTCTAAGACCGAGGATGAGCAAGATAAGCATCTTAAAGTTGTGCTCCAGATTCTTCGAGAAAAGCAGCTCTACGCTAAGTTTAGCAAGTACGAGTTTTGTTTGCAAAAGGCAACCTTCTTGGCGCATGTAGTTTCTGCTGACGGGATCTGAGTAGATCCTCGAAAGATTGAGGTTGTATTGGATTGGAAATAGCCTAGGAATGTGTCTAAGATTCGTAGTTTTCTAGGTTTGGCGGGTTATTATCATCGGTTTGTTGAGGGATTCTCTCTAATTGCTGCTCCATCGACTAAGCTTCTGTGTAAGGGTGTTTCGTTTGTCTGGACTGATGCACAATAATTGAGCTTTGAGAAGCTCAAGTTTATTTTGACTTAGGCTCTTGTTTTGATATTGCCTGAATCTGAATAAGTAGTTTGTGTTGTATAGTGATGCATCACACATCAGTTTGGGGTGCATTTTGATGCAGGATGGTAATGATGTGGCTTATGCGTCCTGTCAGCTTAAGACACGCGAGTAGAACTATCTGATGGACGATCTTGAGTTGGCTGTAGTAGTCTTTGCATTGAAAATCTAGAGGCATTATGTGTATGGTGAGAGGTGTATCATTTATACCAATCACAAGAGTCTCAAGTATCTCCTCACTCAGAAGGAGTTGAACCTTAGGCAGCAGCAATAGATTGAGTTGCTTAAAGATTATGATTGCACGATAGAGTATCATCCTGGTAAGGCTAATGTGGTGGTTGATACTCTCAGTATTAAAGCGATGATTGATCAGAGGGTGATGTTTGATTACCTTAGTCTGTTTGATGATGGGAGTCTATTAGCCGAATTGCAAGTCAAGTGACTTGGTTTGATCAAATTCGAGTTAAACAGTTAGATTTTGTCAGATTGAGAGTGGCACTGCTTCTAATTTTGGGTTGAATAATGATGGTGTGCTATGTTTTCAAGGTCAGATTTGTGTGCCAAACTATTCAAATTTGAGACTGTCGATTCTGAGGGAGGCGCATAATAGCCCTTTTGCTATGCATCCTGGTGATAACAAGATGTATCGAGACTCTTTGTGAACTGTACTGTGGCTGGGTTTGAAGCGTGAGGTTACTGGTTTTGTTGTTCGATGTTTGATGTGTTAGGAAGTTAAGGTTGAGCATCAGTTGCCTTTAGGTTTGTTGCAGCTAGTTAAGATTCCCCTTGTGACGATAGACTTCATTAGTAGGTTGCCCTTGACACCCACTAAGAAGGATTCTATTTGGGTCATCGTGAATCGATTAACCAAGTCTACTCACTTCATTCCGGTTCAGGCAGACTATTCTCTGCAGAAGCTAGTGAAGCTCTACATTTTAGAGATTGGAAGATTACTTGTGGTACCTGTGTCGATCATTTTTGATAGGGATCCTCGCTTCACATCTCGGTTCTAGAAAAAGTTGCATGAGGATCTAGGTTTGAGATTGGACTTGAGTACTGTGCTCCATCCTCAGACCAATGGTCAATCTGAGAGGGTGATTTAGATACTAAAGTTAATGCTTTGGAGCCGTGTGATTGATTTCCAAGGTAGTTGGGAGGATTATTTACCACTAGCTGAGTTTGCCTACAATAACAGTTTCCAGTCTAGTATTCAGATGGTAGCTTACGAGGCTTTGTATGGTCGTAAGTGTGGCACTCCGTTATGCTAGACTGAGTTAGGTGAACGGCGAGTAGTGTGTCCTAAGTTGGTTTCTGAGATTGAGGATAAGGTCAGACTGATTCAGGATCATCTAAAGGCAGCTTCTGATAGATAGAAGTCTTATGCAAATCTGAAGAGGCATGATATTGAGTACTCTATAACAGACTTCGTCTTTCTGAAGATTTCACCATGGAAGAAGTTTCTGAGATTTAGTTATAAGGGCAAGTTGAGCCCTAGGTTCGTTGGGCCGTATCGAATTCTGAAGCGTGTGGGGTCGGTTGTTTATCAGTTGGAGCTATCTCCAGAGTTAGACCGTATCAATGGTGTCTTTCATGTTTTGATGTTGAGGCGATACCGATCTGACCCATCTCACATTGTCTCTATTGAGGAAATCGAGGTTAGACTGGATTTGACCTTTAAGGAGGAGCCAGTTCAAATGCTAGATTGAGACGTTAAGATTTTGAAGAGAAATTTCATACCTTTAGTAAAGGTTCTATTACAGAATCATGGTACTAAGGAAGCCACGTGGGAACTTGAGGACTCAATGCGTCAGCAGTATCCTCATATGTTCTGATTAAGTAAATTTTGAGGTAAAAATTTCTTTTAGGGGTAGAGTTGTAATGCCCCAAGTTTTATGTTTATGTATCTGTGAATACTTGACACAAATGAGTATCTGCTTCAGTGGTTAAGTGTTCTGGGTGTGTGTGAGAGGTCCCAAGTTCAAGCCTTACTTTTGCTAAATTTTGCTATTTTTCTGACTTAAGCCCTATCCTTGCTCAGTGGGTTTATATTTAATTATTTTCACTATATGAGCTCGCTGGTTTAAGTGGTAAGGGAGTCTATGGGTTGAAGGTCTTATGTTCAAATCCCTGCACGAGTGTGGGCGATATTTTTGCTCGGTTTTATGTCAGTGTTTCAGTCGAATGTAAATTCTGAGAAGTTGGGTGTTAGCGGGTTAGTGGGGAGAAATCTAAGCGATTTGGGGATTGTCAACATGTCTGGGTTTATTTTATTTTTCTATTATTTTTTTGAAAGCCCCTCTCCTTCTAACATTCTGTTTCCCCCATCGCTTTGTCAAAATTCCCTTGGAACTTCCCCTCTTCTCTTCCTTTTTGTTTCCCTAAGTTATATTTTCTTTTAGCAACGTGAATTACACTTGTGCAGGTTCGGCAAGTCATCTATTTCTGATCATCATAGTTGTGTAATGAGTGATTAAGAATCTGGTTTCTATTGCAATTTACGGTGTAGGCGAAGGTTTCAAGTAGTGAAATTCACTTCTTTGGTTTAAAAAGTGTTAACAAAAGTTCTTCGTCGATGGTAAGTCAAGTTTCTGTTAGTTCATTTTTGTCGGAGTCTGTTAAATCAATTGCTAAATTGATGTTGGATATTTTGGTTTTCAATTTTGGAAAGCTCGGGAGTGCTTTTGCTGCAAAACAGTACCACGTATGTACCTAAAATGCAAAAAAAAATGATAGTTGGGAAAAGCTGAAAAACCTTGCTGTTGACGCCACACGGGTGTACGGTCACCTGTAAGGTAGGCCGTGTGCAAGAACATGACCGTGTGGTCGATGAAGGCAAGGTCGTGCGCAGCACACGACCATGTAGTAGTTCGGAGTATGGCCGTGTGAGCCACACGGGCAGTACACAAGGGTGTATGGTTTCTGGGCCAGGCTGTGTGATCCACACGGGTCAGGCCAATCTGGGCATGTGGGCCTATTTATCTGAGTTTTTGCCTAGGGTTGCACGGGTTGTTCGAAATGAATGCGAGCCTACTGTAAGGCTGGTAAGGGCTAAATAAACCCTAAACTGTATGACCTAATTGTTTGATATCCTGATCTTATTAGGATATTGATACATGTCTACTTGCACTATTATTTTCTTTTCTGTTATCTATATACACTTATATGTAAGCATTTGAGCACCTTAGTCTGTTTATCTGCATTTGTATATTTCTGTATCTAATATTGGGGATGGGATGATGTATATTGGAGGAAGTGTTCTGAAAGACAATTTATGCCTATTATCTGACAGCATGGCTATATTATATCTGCTGTGTGCTGCATCGATACTATGTGGTGTGTAGGGCTGAGTGGGTGTTTTTAACCCCACATGGTGTGTAGGGATGGTTGAAGATGATGTGTAGAGGATGGGGGTAGGATTTTTTATTTCTAATTATTATTTGTACATTTATATCTGTATCTGAGATGGGCATAGGTCCGGATCTATATCTGCATCTGAAATGGGCATGGGCCCTAATTTGTATTTGTCTGATGTTTGATAATCTGTATGTTTGCATGTCTAATTCTGCCGGGTTACATGATGAGTTTAAGTAAACTCAACCCTTTTCTGTTTGTTTTGTACAAGTAATCCATAGAGTTAGGTGGATCGTGGCAGCGAAAGACTCGACGGTGACCACTCGTTATTACTGTTTTATTTTTGTTTTATGGTTTTACTTAAGTTTTGGCACTGAGATTTGAGAGGCTGTATTTTCTGGGACTCTCTAGACTCTTTTAAACTGTTTGGCTCTGGTTTTGGGTTTTTGAATTTAACTTTCTTATTACTTTGATGGTTTTACCTAAAACATGATTTTCTAAAAATGTGAACTGTTTTACTTAAACACAACGATTTTCCTAAGCTTCTGCTAAAATGGTACATTTTAAGGCAAGTCGACTAATTTGATATTTGTTTTGAAATAAATGAAAGAAATTAAGGTTTATAAGCTTAAGGTTTTTATCAAGATAGCTCCGTTTTCAAAATCCCTTCCATGTGACATTGCCAGATTTGGCCATAACGTTTAGGCCGGGTTTGGGGTGTTACATTTGAGTAATTTATGAATTTAGGAAAAACTGTGAATTAGTAATTTATGTTTTCGAAATATTCATTAGATTAATTAGTTTCAAAAATGTAGAAACAAGACTGCGATTTCATAAATCGAACCACAAATATTTTTATAAATATTTACGGAGTGTTATTAGGTTAGTATTAAAGTTTTATTAGAAAATTTTAACGTCTTGACAATTAATTAATTAAAAAGGACTAACTTGAAAAAGGTGTAAAACTTGTCAATTAAAGAAATAGGGATTAAATAGCTTAAGTGGTAAATAAGGGAGGACGGAAGCCTGAAACGGTTTGTGCAGAGAAATTTTTTTTGAAATTTTATGACTTAGGGGCAAAATGGTCATATGAGAAATTAAGGTACAAAATAAAAATAAGCGACCAAATCAAATCTAGACATTTCTTCATCAATCTTTAGCCAAAAACAGCCATAGGAGGTCCTCCAAAAGCTGGCTTTTCATATTTTTATTACATGTGAGTTGAATTCTTGCTCTTTTCTTGAAATTTTTGTGTTTTTGAGACTTTTACAATTAGGTCCAACTATTTAATTCATTAGTTTTTTATTTCATGGGTGATTTTGAAAGAAACCATTGATGAGTGCTGGAAGTTTATAGTGAATTAATATGGATTTCAAGCTTTAATTTTATTATATGATGAATTTATCAAGTGGTTTCAATAGAAACTGATTATTAGGACCAAATTGTGAAAAGATTGAATCTAAGGGTTTAACATTAAATTGTGTTTATCAAAGGTTTTGGAATAGCTTAGAATATTTAGGGAAGTTTTAATTGAGAAAAAATAGCTTATTTGGTGGAAAAGTTGTTAAAGGACTAAATTGTAAAAATTGTAAAAGTTGGGGTAAATGTGTAATTTTAAAAATTGAAGGGCATAAATTGTGCAGTGAATTAGATTTGAATTAGATGCTAATGAATGAATAATTTTAACTTAATAGTCCCTGTATTACAACAAATTCTACAAATTGGCATAGGTAAGTTCATATGGTTGAACTTTCATGATTACTTGTTAATTTAGGAATGATATAATGTATTATTTCATATTTTTTTATTGAATTATGATTATTGTAAATATATGAAAATTGAATTGAAAATTCAAATTAAGTGGAACGCAGGATTGAGTACAATCGTTCTGTGACACAAGATAAATTGATGGATAAGACCATGGTTGGACCATGGCAATGTTTGAATGCAAGACCATAGCTGCGCCATGGTATTTTAATGAAAAAACCATAACTGGGTTATGGCACCTTGAACGTAAGACCATGGTTAGACCATGGCAATGTTTGAATGTAAGACCATAGTTGGGCTATGGTATTTTAATGAAAAGACCATAACTTGGTTATGGCACCTTAAACGTAAGACCATGGTTGGACCATGGCAGAATATGTATACGTGTAAGACCATAGCTGGGCTATGGCATCCTGATGATAAGACCATAACTAGGTTATGGCATTATGAGTGTAAGACCATGGCAGGACCATGGCAATTGTGTAAGACTATAGTTGGACTATGGCATCAAGAAAACGATGTACTCAAATCCATAATACATTCTCTAATTTGACAAGGATTGGTAAGTATTACATGGATTAATGTGAAATAAATTCAATAGTTTTTGATATTGATCTCAATTATGTGAATTCATCAATCAAAGTTGTGGTTGGCAAGAAATGTTGTGAAATGCTTAATCTAAATGAATTATTTAGTATGTTTGGTAAGATTTATATTTAAAGCCTATGAACTTACTAAGCTTCATTAAGCTTACTTGTGTTGTTTAATGCTCTTTGTAGATTAGTGTGAGGTTGGAGGATTGGATCAACATATCAAGCCACACTATCCAGATTAATCCGATAGTTTTCGCAATGTAAATTTTGGTTTATATGGCATGTATAAAGTTGGTTTGATAATGAAATAGATTGAAATATGGTTATGAATATTAAATGTTTGTATGCAAGTAGTTAGAAATAAAATTTGATAAATTTGTGGAATGAGTTAAATAGGTAAGTATAAGTAATGGAAATGTTTGAGATGTTATGTCATGTTAAAAAAATGTTTTGGCTTGCTTTGGTTGCGTGGTTGAGTTATATTGGTATATGAGATTGTTGTGTGCAGGTTGATGTTAAAAAGGATAAGAAAAGTGGCCTTAAAATGGCCTATTTTCGTCCACACGGGCATGTGTCTTAACCATGTGTGACACACAGCCTGGTAGATAGGTATGTGGTTTGGCCGTATGCCCCTTGCACTTTAAAATTTCAATACAGATGGCCAGGTTTTTTCACACAGCCTAGCACACGGGTGTGTGGCTTGGCTATGTGAACCCTGCACCTTGCACATGGCCTAGCACACGGGCATGTGGTTGGCTATGTGACATAAGTTAGAGAGTTAAATGGGTAAGAACATGGGCTAGGACACGGCCGTGTGTCTCACATCGAATTCCCACACGGCCTAAGACATGGGCATGTCTCCTAGCCATGTAAGCCACACAGTCTGGCCACACGGGCATGTGTCCCTTGTTTTTAAGAAAATTTTTGACATTTTGCAAAAAAATTTTGAAGTCTTTGGTCAAGTCCCGATTTACTTCTAACGCCTATTTTGGGCTTCGAGGGCCCATATAATAGACCATATGAGTATTATATGAATGAGTTATGATATATGTATTAAAAATTATGAAATGTTCGTAATTAATCCGTAAAGGCCAGTAATGCTCTATAACCCTGTTCCTGCAATGGATATGGGTTAGGGGTGTTACATTTATTAGTATCAGAGCTTCGGTTAAGCCGGTTCTCAGAACTAATGTAACGTGTAAAGTGTCTAGAAATACATGCCATATAAATATGTGATAGTGTGATGTGTATGATCTGATCAAATCATTGTTGTTCTTATAGATTTTAAAGATGTCAGATAAATCTAAACATCCTGAACGTGATGAAGCTAACAACGAAGTACAAACATCTAAGCATGAGACAAGTAGTAGTGTCCCAATTTCTCTGATGCAAGAATAGGAACTCAAAAATATATTTTATGGGTTTATGAACCATGGTTTAATGAATTTATGCAAGGAAGAAATCAGGCTTAGCAACCTCCTCCCCCTAATGCACCATTTGTAGCACCTCCGATTATAATAGCTGATTTTAGCTAAATAAGAATAGTAATTTTGGAACCAAAAATTTGAGGTTAGAAAATTATTTTAATATTATTTTCGGTGTTTACAGTATGTGAATATGCATGTGTGAAAATTTTGTGAGCTAATTTTATCGTTTAATAGCTCAATTTGAGAAAAAGGTCTAAATCATGTAAAATGCAAAAGTTGCATTCCACTTGTTAAAAGTGCTTAATTTCCATGGCTTATTAAATGAAAGGTCCTTATTTTGTAATTAGACCATGGTTAGTGGAGATGGACACAAATGGCCTTGAATTATATGAATTATAATGTTTTAAACAAAGGTTAAAATGGTAAACCATGTATTAATGTAATTGATAAACAAAACAAAAGCATTATCATCTTTATTCCATGATCCATAACTAAAAATAAGAAAGAATAAGAAATCATTCTAGGGTTCTTCATTCGACCTTGTAAATTCAAGCAATTAAGGTACGGTTTTGATTCGTTTTTGATGATTTATATGTTTTTGTGATTGTTGCTTCGAGTACTAGCCAGCCCGTGCCTTAATTTTTGAGTTTGTTAGTGATTTTGAAAAATTCCATTGATTAATTCATGAGTTTTATGATGTTTGATGATGAATTATGCCAGCTTGGTGTTTGATATACATGTTTTGTAAAGTGATTTTTGACAAAAATGTCAATTAGGGATTTAATTTGAGAAAAGTGTAAGTTGAGGGGTTAAATTGTGAAATAAATGAAAAATATGGGCTTCTAGGAACCTATAGAGAATTCGACTCAGCATGGGTCATATTGAATTTTGTGAATTTTGTGAATTTTGTGTATTTATGAAATAGGGACTAAATTGAATAAATGTCTAACTTTAGGGGCCAAAGTGTAAAAATGCCCAAATATGTGTTTGTGGATGAAATTGAATGTGTTGATGAATAAAAGAGTTAATTTTGAATGTATATAGATCAAGAACGAAAGAAATCGGATCTAGATCAGGGGAATCTAAAGTTATCAAATAGTCGATCCAACCCCTCTATTTCGAATACGAGGTAAGTTCATCTGCAAATAAATGTCTTTAAATTGAATTATATGTGTTTATTTGTCATTGAAATGCTATGAATGTTGAACAAGCAAATACGAGCAAGAATCAACGAAGTAACGATATTTGAAAGTCCCGTACGAACCTTAGGAATAGTATAGGATATGAATGTCATGACATTAGGTTACCGAGATGTTATTACATGTAAGACCGTGTCTAGGACTTTGGCATTTTATTGAGATTATATGTAAGACCGTGTCTGGGACATTGGTATCGTTAATCGATTTCGTGTAAGACCCTGTCTGGGACAGTAGCATCGATATGTGATAACATGTAAGACCATATCCGGGATATGGCATTGTACTAGCTAAATATGATTGCCGAGTATCCTTGATGATTTCAAACGGTTCAACGGGCAAAGTCAAGTTGAGAAAGAATATGTGAATGAGCTAAGTGACTCAGGTATGTACAAGATTTACACGAGTATTGAAATGGAAAGTATTTGATGAAACCGATTAATATATTGAATATATGTTCAATGAGAGAGGTTTCTGAATTTGAATGTGAATAGCTATGTTCAGCATATTTGATTTGTTATGTAAATATTCATGTGATGACTTTATTTGTGTAACATCCCAAATTAGGGCCTAGTTGGAACAGTGGTTTAGAGACCACAAATCTGAAGTAGAAATAATTATTTTATGATTATTATAAGGTCTATGATATGTTTACATGATTGTGTGAAAATTTCATGAGGAAATATTATGTCTAAAGTGCTCGATTAGAGTTTAAGGACTAAATTGAATAAATTGAAAAATTGGATTTTTAATTAGAGGGTCTTAATAGCAATTTGACCAAGTTCGGACAAAAATGGGCTTGGATGGATAAAATTTTAAAGAAAGGCTAAAAGGGCATTTTGGTTATTTTGTCATTAAATGGACTAAAAGACAAAATAAAAGCCAAATTTCTTGTCCATCTTCTACCTATGGCCGAATATTGCATGGGAGAAGACATGGTTAGGGTTTTCAAGCTTCCAAGCTCAATAGTAAGTGCATTCAAGCCCCGTTTTTTATGTTCTCTACATTTTTGAAATCCAGATAACATGCTCTACTCATTTCTACAATTATTTGGAGCTAGGATTTATGTTTAAAAATTTACCCATGAATGATATGCATGTATAATGGTAGAATATGAAGGCTTGGTGTGTAATAAATGACTTTTGCTAAATGATTTTCGGTAAAAATGCTTAAAATGGATTAAATTGTAAAAGTTATAAATTACTCGTAAAAGGGTGATTTAGTTGACATTGAGGGCTGCCATAGTTATGAAAATGATTCGGCTATGCTTGAAATGCAAGGAAATTGAATAAAAATCATCTTCTGAGCATTGGGGCAAAAGTGCAAATATGTAAAAGTTTAGAGGTTAAAATTCAAATTTGTAAAAATATGGTTTTTGAACCAATATGAATAATGTGACTATAGTAGGTTAAATGTGATATTATAGATCAAGGAAAACAAGATTGGGGCTTAGAACGAGGTTGAACAAGGTTAAGCACAAACTCGAAATAAATAGTCATACTCGACACCGAGGTAAGTTCATATGTCAATGATAATGCAACAATATTATAGTTCATACTAGAACTGAAATTGATGTGTTAGCATAGTGTGATGGATATTATTTAGTTGATATAAAAATTATATATTGTAACAAATGCCTAAATATAATTGTATGCAATACCATGTTTATTTCATGGATTAATGGCTAAATAAACATGGAAATGTGTTGAATTGGATGTACATTGCATGATCATCTATGCATAATAAGATACTTGATGAAAAGAGAAAAATCTCGATTGAATAAAAAGGGAAATCCGATGGATAAACCATGGCTTACGTGACTTAAGATCCTGTATGTGCTGCAGAAATAGGATTTAGCCCGGACGGGTAATTCGTTGATCTCAAATATAGAAAGGATCTAGCCCAGATGGGTGTTCCTTGAGTGATCGAGCCTCCTGAAGAATATGTGTGCATTGTGGATTTAGCCTGGACGGGTAATCCGACTACGGTTTGAATTTAGCCTGGACTGGTAATTCAGATCCGAGCTCATTACGAGTGTTTGTCGCTACAAGGGATTTAGCCTAGATTGGTAATCCCAAAAATACCCTATGAGTTGATATTACGGGGGATTTAGCCTGGACCGGTAATCCCGCCATAAGATGTGAGGCACGCGAGAGTGCGTACTCGAGATGATCACTTGTATTACTTGACGGTAAATGGATTATCCATCGAGATTTCCAAGAAAATCAACGGGTATTACAATGAATAACGCGATGAAAGTCCCAAGATAGGCGTGGTGATAAATGTAAAGTTAATTTATGCTACGGATAAGTACAGGTACATACATTATACTCATAAGTGATGCCTCATTGAAATGTGATAAATGATGATAAGCAAATTCATGCATATGTATGTGTATACATGATAAACAAGTAAAAAGGTTTGAAAGGTGAACCATCCTTATGCTTATGATTATGTATTGTGTTGTAATATCATGTTAACATACATTGTATAATGAGATATGGGTTTCATGAAATGATGAGTCCATGATCAATGAGCTTATGACAGTTACTATGAATTTGCACTGAAATGGTTTTGGACAGCAGCAATAGTCTGATTTTGAAAATCCACCAAAAATAGTGGAAATTGAGTTACAGATTGAATAAAATATGAAATTAAAGCTTATTGGGTGTAGTTTCAGATAAAGGAAATGGTGCTAGTAAAGGAATCTCATATTATGAGATATCTTAATTCATGTGAGATAGTGTTAGAATGAGTTCGGAATCCCCTATTTTGAATTGAGAAAATCACTAGAAATTTTACAAAAATAATTATGAGTTAGGTATCAGATGAATGAAATTATTAATGCATCTATTTTTAGTAGAAAGAGACAGGAACATTATCCGAGTCTTTTAGTATGAGATAAATAAATTTTAGTGAAGAAAGGTCGAAGCTATCAAATAGTGAAATAGGGGAGATTTTGAATAATAAACTATACTTATTGGCTTAACCAAAAATTCTGGAAATTTTATTTTAGGAAGATAAATGAGTCTAGTTTCAGGGAAAGTTAACGGATTTTAATTTGGAGTTCCGTAACTCCAGAAATAAATAAATTAATAACTACAACTCGAGAAAACATCTTAACCAGAATATGAGTGAAAGTGTCATTATGGTTGATTGCCTAGGGAAAGATGTTATAATGCTTATTACTTTCATATGGACTTACTAAGCTATAAGCTTACTCCCTTCTTTCCATTTCCTTAGTGTCCTCAGGTTGGCTCGGGGTTGGAGATCGTCAGAGGCAGTATCACACTATCAAGCTATCAACTCCAGAGTATTGTCATACGTGTATTAAACACTTTCAAGTGAGTGGCATGTATAAGGACTAGTTTTTACATTAGATGTTGTTATGATTAGCCAAATGTACCAGCTTATATTTATCTATTGTATATAGCCATGAGACATGGCTTATTATGTTTATGGCTTGCAAGCCTAATTATTTCTGCTATGGGTTAATGCATGCCGTGTGATTATGATTAGTTGCTCTGAATAATTAGTATAACACATGTATATGATGAATATCCTAGAACCATTTGAGCTGGTCATGGGCATGGAATGAATATGTGGCCTGGTAGTAAGTTGATAATGGTTAAACATTGACAAATGTAGAATGTGTAGAGATTAAATGCTGGGTAATAAACACATGTAAGACAATATGTAAATTATTTTTTTGAATCTTTCTCAAGGTTGATTAACCATTAAATTGATGCTATAAGTTTGGTCCATGATGTGTAAAGTATGGGAAAGAATTAATGACAACATAAGGCTTGGAAAATAGCCTAAGTGTTGGCCACACGGGCAGAGAGACGGTCATGTGTCTTAGCTGTGTGGAGGACACGGGCCTATGGCTTAACTGTGTGGATTAATTTGTTTGGCTGATGTCATAAATAGAGAGTTACACGGGCTGAGGATACGGGCGTGTCCCAAGCCACATGGGCGTGTGACTTTCTGAAAGCATGAAAATTGGTTAAGTTGTCAAAAGTTTGTCGAAAGTTCTCGGTTCAGTCCCGAACCACCCAATGTATGTTATAGGCTTTGAAGGCCTGTATAAGGGACGATATGCATGTGTTTGAGATGTTTTAATTTTGGGAAAAAATTTGTGGCCCAGTTTTGCATGTTGTTAGTGTTTAAGTCTGGTAAAGCCTCGAACCCTGTCCCAGTGTCGGATACGGGTAAAGGGTGTTACATTTAATGGTATCAGAGCTACAGTTTAGTCAGTTATCAGACCAACCTAACCTGTATGAAAGTCTAGCTATACATGACACAAACCCGTGATAATGTGATATATCCTGACGCGAATGAGAATCATCCTTTTTGGACAAAGGTGCCCTCCAAGCGAGCTATACCGATCATGTTCGATGAGAAGCTAAGGCATTCAGGTAATGTACAGTTATGATAAGCTTAAAATTAGAAAAGTGAATAAAATTTCATGATATGTACACGATAACATATGAGATGAAAGTTTAAACTGTGATGTATTTGTCCATGTTTGTTTGGCCTTTATGAAAAGATATATGCTTGATTTGTTTGATTGAATGAATGAGATTAGTAAGCTGCCCAAAACCCATAGAATGTATACTTAAATATACTTGTTTAAATAAGATAACTGAAAAGTTCTTGTCATACAAACGTGAATAAAAGTTTGTCTGAAGTGAATGATATGCTTTTGAAAATGTTACTTTGATAATGAGCTAGCGATATATGTATATGAGTATGAGAAATGAATTAGGGATCTTACAACCCTACCCCCTTACCAGAGTGGTGTTTTGTGAAGGAATTTCATGAGATTCATATTGAATAAGTTCACAAGCATGATACCGAAGGGTTCGGCTATAGAATGACTATGAACATGATCAGAGATTAAATTGGATTGATAAGTAACGATAGTACTAGTAAGGTAAGTTGTTGGGAAATGTATTAATAGGAAATTTCTTTAGAACTGAACTTCTTTAATAAAAAGCATAATGTGAGATTTACGATGGCAGAAATAATTGAAGGAATAATGTTGAAAGGTAAGATACCAGATTATGGTAGTCCTTTCCGAGGTATTATGCATGTTGAACTGTTATCGAAAATATTTTTACAGTTACTGCCCTACTAAGAAAATCGTTGATTTATGGGAGTGCTTTCTAATCATGATGTATAGACAGAAGTATTGATAGCCTGATTGGTATATAATCTGTATTGCTCTATGTCTCTCTGGCATTCCATTACATTCCATCTAATGGGACTTTATGAAATAATATGCATGATGATATAAATCTATTTCTTCTAATTGGTGCTCTATTCAATATACATATAAGGGAAGGTATATTATCCTTATTGCATTTAATCCCAGTGGGTAGGATTGATGTATTCTTCTAGACCCCTTTTCTCTGAAGAATTATCAAGATCCTTCATATTTTTCTTATAAACATTTTTCTGGGTCTTTCATTATGATATGGTATCTTGGATTTCTGTACCTTGGATATCTTTATCTTGGATTCCTCTGTCTTGGATTTATTTATTTTGGTTTTCTTGTTATCTTCATCTCGTAAATTACCAATGATCACTCGTATCCAAGGTATGTTCTTCAACTTATGATGACTATGTCGATTATGAACGTGCTTCTGGCTTGATTATAGTAACGTGATGACCCCCATATCTGGATTTCTCTAAATCTTTGTGTAAAGAATTGATATCAATAAATATATAAATGAAATTGCAGTTTCAGTTTGTATGGTGGACTCCTTTCCTCGAGTAAGTTAATCAAAGTTAATGCATTCAATGGAGGCATTTTTGTTATCTTGATCTAATGCAATTGAAATGGACTTTGGCTAGTATGATAAGTGAGCTTTGAATGGTTTCATGTCAAACCATCCTATCAACTGAAAAAGTGGATCTCTTAAAATGTCATTTATTGATGATTAATACCGACTCAGTGGTTCAAGTGGTATTGATATTATTTGAAAGATTAAATAAGGTATTCGTGTCTGGGAACAAGATTTTACCTCTCTTCGGGTAAAAGATAGATAATCTGAATGAAAGTGTCTATATCTTAAAAGACCTTGTTACGATTTAAAGTTGTTCTGAATGATAAAGTTTTCGTCTTGTGAAATTTGAATGGTCTATTACATGTCATTATAGCTTTGAATGAACGAGAACGTTATTGACCAAAGTCTTTGAACCGATGGGGTATGCACTGAACAAAAAACTTCTTGAATTTCAATAATATGTTATTGAATAAATTGTGATGTGTTCTAAGTCAATAAAGCAATGGGATGGCTAATGTATCTACTGTCATAAAGGGAATTGAGTGTGAGATTGTACAAATGACTTAAGTCAGTTATTGCCTAATCCTTGAGAAGGGAAAAATGTGGTTACAAGTACTTGAAATAAAAAAATAAAAAAAATTTGGGCTTATGCAGAGAGTTTTCAAGAAAAATCATAGGAGTAATACATTAATGATCGATTTTAAAACTCAACATTTCTGATCTTTGTAACAGAATACATGAAAGGTTATCAGGACTAGTACTAAACATCGGGTGATATCAGAACGATCTTCGTCAGTAGTGATATTAGAATGGAAATGAGAACGAGATGATTATGGATTTCTTGTCAGTATTATTCTTATATTTGAAAGAGAAAAAGGATATATGGATTTCTGGTTGACATATGATGAAATTCGCAAATTGTTTTGGTAAATGTTAAATCTGCCAAATAGGTTAATGGAATCATGTATTTATGAGATTATCAGATTTCTCGGAAAGCTAGTCCTAGTAAATTGGATTGAGATTCGGACTTTTATACATCATGAGTTATTGGGAAAGCTAAATGAGACCCCAAATTTTAATGAAAGGTAAAGTAAAAGTTCTTTAGCACTAATTATGAGATAGTAAAGATTACGAGAAACTAAACCACTCTTCTAGTAAGATTTTCGGGGACGAAAATCCTTAAAGGCAGGAGAAATGTAACATCCCGAATTAGGGCCTAGTCAGAATAGTGGTTTTGAGACCACAAATTCAAAGTAGAAATAATTATTTTATGATCATTATAAGGTCTATGATATGCTTACATGCTTGTGTGAAAATTTCATGAAGAAATTTTATGTCTAAGGTGCTCAATTAGACTTTAAGGACCAAATTGAATAAATTGCAAAATATGAGTTCTAGAATTTTTAGTATAAAATGGAATTTTATTTTTAATTAGAGGGTCTTAAATAGAAATTTGACCAAGTTCTAAAATTTTGGAAAAAAATGGGCGTGGATGGATAAAATTTTAAAGAAAGGCTAAAAGGGCATTTTGGTCATTTGGTCATTAAATGGACTAAAAGACAAAATAAAAGCTAGATTTCTTGTCCATCTTCTACCTATGGTCGAATATTGCATGGGACAAGACATAGTTAGGGTTTTCAAGCTTCCAAGCTCAATAGTAATTGCATTCAAGCCTCGTTTTTTATATTCTTTACATTTTTTAAATCCCGATAACATGCTCTACTCATTTCTACGATTATTTTGAGCTAGGGTTTATTTTTAAAAATTTACCCATGAATGATATGCATCTATTTTGATGTTTAATGGTAGAATATGAAGGCTCGGTGTGTAATAAATGACTTTTCTTAAGTGATTTTCGGTAAAAATGCTTAAAAAGGACTAAATCGTAAAAGTTGTAAATTACTCATAAAAGGTTGATTTAGTGGAAATTGGGGGCTGCCATAGTTATGAAAATGATTCGGCTAGGCTTGAAATGCAAGGAAATTGAATAAAAATCATTTTACGAGCATTGGGAAAAGTGCAAATATGTGAAAGTTTAGGGGTCAAAATGAAAATTTGTAAAAATATGATTTTTGGACCCTTATGAATGATGTGACTATTTAATAGGCTAAATGTGATATTATAGATCGAGGAAAACAAGATTTGGTCCTAGAACGAGATTGAACAAGGTTAAGCACAAACTCGAAATAAATAGTCGTACTCAAAACCGAGGTAAGTTCATATGTAAATGATAATGCAACAATATTATTGTTCATACTTGAACTTAAATTGATGTGTTAGCATAGTGTGATGGATATTTATTTAGTTGATATAAAAACTATATATTGTAACAAATGCCTAAATATAATTGTATGCAATACCATGTTTTTTTCATGGACTAATGTCTAATTAAACATGGAAATGTGTTCAATTGGATGTACATTGCATGATCAGCTATGCATAATGAGATACTTGATGAAAAGAGAAAAATCTTGGTTGAATAAAAAGGGAAATCCGATGGATAAACCATGGCTTACATGACTTGAGATCTTGCATGTGTTGTAGAAAAAGGATTTAGCCCGGACGGGTAATCCGTTGATCTCAAATATAGAAAGGATCTAGCCCAGACGGGAGTTCCTTGAGTCATCGAGCCTCCCGAAGAATATGTGTGCATTGTGGATTTAGCCCAAATGAGTAATCCAACTAGGGACTGAATTTAGCCTGGACTAGTAATTCAGATCCGAGCTCATTACAGGTGTTTGTCGCTACAAGGGATTTAGCCTGGACTGGTAATCCCGACAATACCCTATGGGTTAATATTACGGGGGATTTATCCTGGTCTTGTAATCCCACTGTAAGATGTGATGTTCGCGGGAGTGCGTACTCGAGATGATCACTTGTATGACTTGACAGTAAATGGATTATCCATCGAGATTTTCGAGAAATTCAACGGGTATTATAATGAATAATGCGATGAAAGTCCTGAGATGGGCACAGTGATAAAGGTAAAGCTAATTGATATGCTACGGATATTTACAGGTACGTACATTATACTCATAAGTGATGCCTTATTGAAATGTGATAAATGATGAGTAAGCAAATTCATGCATATGTATGTGTATACATGATAAACAAGTAAAAAGGTTTGAAAGATGAACCATCCTTATGCTTATGATTATGAATTTTGTTTTAATATCATGTTTACTTACATTGTGTAATGAGATATGGGTTTCATGAAATGATGAGTCCATGATCAATGAGCTTATGATAGTTACTATGAATTTGCACTGAAATAGTTTTGGACAGCAGCAATAGTCCGAATTTGAAAATCCACCAAAACTTGTGGAAATTGAGTTAGAGACTGAATAAAATATGAAATTAAAGATTATTGGGTCTAGTTTTAGATAAATGAAATGATGCTAGTAAAAGAATCTCATATGATGAGATATTTGAATTCTTGTGAGACAGTGTCAGAATGAGTTTGGAATCCCCTATTTAGAATTGGGAAAACCAATAGAAATTGTACAAAAATAATTATGAGTTAGGAATCATATGACTGCAATCCTTAATGAGTCTACTTTCAGTAGAAAGAAAAGGCAACATTATCTGAGTCTCGTACTATGAGATAAATAAATTTTAGTGAAGAAAGTTTGAAGTTGTCAGACAGAAAAATAGGGCTAATTTGAATAATAAATTGTACTTATTGGCTCAACCAAAAATTCTAAAAATTTTGATTTAAGAAGATAAATGAGTCTAGTTTCAGGAAAAATTAATGAATCTTAATTTGGAGTTCTGTAACTCCAAATATAAATAAATTAATAACTATAACTCGAGAAAATAGCTTAACCAGAATATGAGTAAAAGTGTCATTATGGTTGATTGCCTAAGGAAACATGTTGTTATAACGCTTACTATTTTCATATGGACTTACTAAGCTTTAAGCTTACTCCCTCCTCTCCATTTCCTTAGTGTTCTCAGGTTGGCTTGGGGTTGGAGATCGTCGGAGGCAGCATCACACTATCAAGCTATCAACTCTAGAGTATTGTCATATGTGTGTTAAACACTTTCAAGTGAGTGGCATGTATAAGGAAAATTTTTTACATTAGATGTTGTTATGATTAGCCAAATGTACCGGCTTATATTGATCTATTGTAAATAGCCATGAGACGTGGCTTATTATGGTTATGGCTTGTAAGCCTAATTATTCCTGCTATGGGTTAATGCATGTTGTGTGATTATGATTGGTTGCTATGAATAATTAGTATAACACATGTATATGATGAATGTCCTAGAACCATTCGAGGTGGTCTTGGCCATGGAATGAATATGTGGCTTAGTAGTAAGTTGATAATGATTAAACACGGACAATTTTAAAATGTGTAGAGATTAAATGTTGGGTAATAAACACATGTAAGACAATATGCAAATTATTTATTTGAATTTTTCTCAAGGTCGATTACCCATAAAATTGATGCTATAAGTTGGGTCCATGATGTGTAAAGTATGGGAAAGAATTAAGGACAACATAAGGAATGAAAAATAGCCTAAGTGTTGGCCACAAGCGCAAAGACACGGCCATGTGTCTCAACCGTGTGGAGGACACTGTCTAGCACACGGGCGTGTGGCTTGACCGTGTAGATCAATTTGTTTAGCTGACGTCATAAACAGAGAGTTATATGGGCTGAGGATATAGGGGTGTCACAAGCCACACGCGCGTGTGTGACCACACGACCCAACCCACACGGGCGTGTGACTCTCCTAAAGTAAGAAAATTGATTAAGTTGTCAAAAGTTTGTTGAAAATTCTCAGTTCAGTCCCGAACCACCCTGATGTATGTTATAGGCTTCGAAGTCCTGTATAAGGGACGATATGCATGTGTTTGAGATGTTTTAATTTTGGGCAAAAATTTTATGGCTCGGTTTTGCATGTTGTGAGTGTTTAAATCCGGTAACGCCTCGAACCCTGTCTTGGCATCGGATATGGGTAACGGGTGTTAGAATTTGTATATGGCTCACTAAGATTTTAAAGCTTACTTTATGTGTTTTTTCCATTTTTTATAGATTATCGAAGCTAGCTCAGACATCGGGAATCATCGGGAAAAATCATCAGACTATCGACTACTTGTTGGTACTTTTAGAGCTTAGTATATATGGTATATGGCATGTATAGGCTAATGTCATTTTGGTATGTTTTGAGTTATGATTTTGACCATTAGATTTTGCTTGTAAATGTTGGTATGTATGGCCATTTAAGTTGGCTTGAATTATGTGTTTGATAAGTGATATATATATGTGTGATGTATAAAATGCCTTATATGTTGGCTTGTTTTGGTATGTTTGCCATAGTTGTTGATATAGCTAAATGGTTGTTCATTTGGTTGGTTATTAGTTTTTGTATTAATGCTTGGAAGTTGGTATATTGTGATTTGATTTTGAGATGATGATATGGATGATAATTTGATGAGTAAATGCATTTAGAAGTTATGTAAGTTTTGATGATTTTGGCATAATGAATTGGTATGTTTCGAATATGGAAATGAGTAGTTGAAATGGTTGAAGATAGATGGCATGATATGTGTGAGATTTGGTATGTTTTGGCTGCCTATATATGTGTTAAAAAGATACCATTTTGATGGCTAGGCGTGTATGAGAAAAAGGTAGCAATTTGGCTTTTCAAATGGCCTATTTTTGTCCACACGGGTAGATACACGAGTGTGTGTCTCAGTCGTCTGCGACACATGGTTATGTTATATGGCCGTGTGTGACACACGGGTTGGCACATGGGTGTGTGGCCGGCCGTGTAACCCAAGTCAGTAACCTCCTCAATTTTCTCATGACCATGGCACACAGGCGCGTCTAGTCAGTATGTATGCCTTGTTTTCACACGCCCTGTGACACGGGCGTGTCTGGTGGCCGTGCACACGGGGTGTGACCCTTTAATCAAAGAAAATTTTCTAAGTTTCCCTAAGTTTTCAAATGTTATCGGTTTAGTCCCGAACCGCTTCTGAGCATGTTTTAAGGTCTCTTAGAGCCTTATAAGGGACATTGTGAATGAGATGAATGGATTTTAATTATGATTGCACAAATGTATGATTTATGTTGTGGTTGATCAGTAATGCCTTGTAACCCTATTTCGGTAACATATACCGATTAGAGGTGTTACACCAATTGCACCTCTACCTCCTTCGGTAATTGAATCTAGTAAACGTAGTCCTATAGAAAAACTTTGAAAGTTTGGGGCCGAAGAATTCTAGGGTAGGTCAAATGATGATCTAGTTAATGCTGAATATTGGCTTCAGAATACAATGAGAGTTTTTGAAGAAATGGCTTGTTCTCTAGATGATTATTGGAGATGTACAAATTTTTTAATGACAGATGAAACATATAATTGGTGGATGACCATTGTGGCTGTGGCACCGAAAGAGAAAATCACTTGGGAATTTTTCCAGAGTGAATTTAAAAAGAAATATGTTAGAAAGAGATATTTGGATAAAAAGAAAATGGAATTTCTTGACTTGCGACAAGGTAATCGATCAGTAGCCGAATACGAAAGGGAATTTGTATACCTTAGTAGATATGCCCCGAAAATTGTATCAAATAAAGAAGAAATGTGTATTCGATTTGAGGAAGGGTTAAATGATGAAATTAGAATGATGATTGGGGGCACAGAAATACGGGAATTTATTGTTATGTCAGATCATGATCAGAAATGGAAGAGGTGTACAATAGAAAAATGCAACGGGAAAGAAGGAATAAAGAATCCTACAATAAAAGCTCTTCCAAATCATTTCCAGCATTCCTAGCTAAAAAGTCTAGAGATGATTTCAGTCGACCCACCTCAATGCCGAAATAATCAAGTATGAATAAGGTGACTCAATAGGTTTTCGGCGTAACTATTAAACCTACAGCTAGTATGGGTAATGTACAAAATGCTCTCCAGCCTAAATGCAAGTATTGTAGGAAAAATCACTTCGGTGAAAGTAGAGGCAAGACAGGAGCTTGTAATAAGTGCAGGGCCACTGATCATTTTATTCGAGATTGTCCTTAATAGCTAAAAGAGGAGGGAGAACAAAAAGAAAACTGATTAGCCACTTCTCAAAAAAGTAGATGTTCATGTCAGAGTAGTGCCACTGGACTACTCATTCAGGTATGAGCGATTCAGCTACCTGGGCAGAGGCAAGCGCACCAGCACGTACTTATGCTATCCGAGAGAGAGAGGCAGATACAGGTTCAGACGTAATTGTGGTACATTTTATATTTTTGATATTACTGTGTATGCATTGATTGACCCTGGGTCTACACATTCTTATGTTTGCACTGCATTAGTGTCAAAAAAGAAATTCTTTGTTGAACCTATTGATTATGATGTTGAAGTCACTAATCCATTAGGTCAATGGGTAATAGTTAATTTGGTGTGTCGTGACTATCCACTGAAAATAAAAGGCAGTGAATTCCCTATTGATTTGATGTTACTACCTTTTTGGGAATTTGATGGTATATTGGGAATGAATTGGTTGACGAAGCATGATGCTATAGTAAATTGTAGAGAAAAATAGATTGATCTAAAATGTCAAACAAGAGAGATTAATGCGAAAGAAATTGTTAGAATTATTTCAGCTTTTTCAGCTTAGAGATTAATGCGGAATGGTAATGAGGCATTTTTAGCTTACATTCTTGATACTCGGGGTTATGAATCGAAGTTAGAATATGTAACACCCCAAACCCGAGACCATCGCCGGTGTCGGACCCGAGGGGTTAACAAGCCAAGTTCACATGTTTTGCCCACCAATTTGACATTTCCAGTCAAGCTGGAAAACTGCGTCACTGTCGCCTTAAAAATCATATCTCGAGTTTCAAAACTCGGAAACTGGTTTCGTAAATTTTCTCTGAATTTACACTCATATATCCATCCATGGATTTATTTCTAGGATTTTTGGTCGGGCCAATTGGTACAGTTTATTAGTTAAAGTTACCCATGTTACAGGGATCGACTGCTCTGACCTTCGCGCGGTATAACTTGAATATCTCTCTGTACAGGGCTTTAATGCTGGTGCCGTTTGTTTCTAATGAAACTAGACTCAAAATGGAATCTGTAAATATAAGGTATGTCTCCTAATTATCTTTGGATAATTTATAGTGAATTTTAAAGTTACGACAGGGAACCCAGAAACCATTCTGGCCCTGTCTCACAATAGCTTTAATATCTCTTAACCTGTAACTCCTATGACCCTTTCGTTTATTCCATATGAAAATAGACTCATCAAGGTTCATTTACATAGCTTATTCACTATTTAATTCCATTCCTATGAATTGTGGTGATTTTTCACATTCACGCCACTGCAGCTGGCAGCATCTGTTTTTAAGGTAGGGCTTACCTATTTGGTAGTCTCCATGAATCAACTAGTCTTGCCATACATAGGTTCATATATGATCATTTTAACCATGCCAATGGCTGATCATATGACCAACATTCCCATTTCCAAGCCATAGCCACATCATGACACCAAATATATACATGCAAACCACAATTAGTCTAAGTTCATGCTTCCTTTTCGAGCCATTTTCGCATGGCCGTACATACTTACATTACAACATATTTAACAAACAAGAGGTAGTCCTATACATGCCATCTCAAGTTCAACCAAAATTTATACCAAAATGGAGGCTTGATAGTGTGGATGACTTCGACTTCAACGATCCCAAATCCGATTGCTTGAGCGAAATCTAGAAAACCGAGAGCCAAAGCAACGGGTAAGCATTTTATGCTTAGTAAGTCTCAAGGAATATAATCAACTCTAATTACAGCAATACATTCACATAACCAAATGCATCATTTCATTAATACACATTCTTACTTCACACTTCATCATTATATAATTTCACAAAGTATCAATCAATTCAATAACTGAAATTGTTAGTCGATTGAGCGAATGTTGCTCAAACATGTCGACTTTCCAATGCACATATAAACGCACCTCATTCTTTGGGCTTTTTGAGTGTACTCATTGAATTTATTACAGCAGCCAACACTCACCTCCAGCCCAAGATTCTTGAACATAACCGGATATAACCATGTGCACAAATGCCTTCGGTCTTAGCCCGGATAGAATGTCTCGCACGAATGCCTTGGTCTTAGCCGGATGTAGCCACTAGCACAATTGCCTTGGTCTTAACCGGATAAAATTTCCAGCATAATTGTCTTGGATTTAGCCCGGATATCATTCGATTTCCATGAACACATACATCAATTACCATTGGACATACATAATTCATTTTCGTTACTAAGGCTCAAACGCAATTACATATCACAAGCATATTCGCTTCGGACTTAGCCCGTAGAATTCAAATACTCATGCATACATAATCAAAAATCAATACACATCCATACTTTATTTCACATAATTCAAGTAGGGTCACTTCTTGAGGACTTACCTCGGATGTTGTCGAACGGCTTTTTCGGCTATTCGATCACTTTCTCCTTCCCCTTGTCCAATTGTGGCCCTCTAAGCTCTTGAGCTAATTCAAACAAATTCAATTTATTAAAACCTCATTGTGCTAGCTTTTGGCCGAATATGACAAGGAGTTTAAATGGTCATATGGCCACCCTTTAGCTTGAATACACAATGGTCATGCACATTTTATACTACATCAAGCAATTCAATACAATTTATTCGAGCATCAAGGAAATGCTAAGGCCTTCAATAGGCTACCCAAGGCCGAATATTCATGTACATGTTGAGGTCAATTTTGCACTTAATACCTCACAAAAACAGCATGCAATTTACTAATTAATGCTTTGCACATTGTGGCCCAAAACTTATAATATAGCATCAAGCACTTATATGTGTGCTAGGTCAATTGTGCTTGCAATTTCACAAGCATTCTTCCACATCTTCTTCTTTAAACCCATATATTCATCACTTAGTTCATAACCAAACATAATGTGCAATCATATATATGCATATATGAGCATGGTCAATTTCAAGGTGTCCATAGCCATCCAAAACACAAATTTTAACTAACATGCAAGAAGCATGAATCATGCTCAAGAATGCATCATGGCGAATATGACAATCATGCTCCTTTTCAACTTCAATCATGATAAAACAAAGAGAAAACTCAAAATCTTACTCAAGAGTAGACAATCCATCATTGCATGCATCATCATCAAGCTTCACACTTAGCATGCAATGGCTTTATCACCATAACAACTTTGGCCAAATACCATTTCCATGGCATAACAAAGATTTAAGCCATGGCTAACATGCACATCAAGTTAGCAACCAAAACATGCATGAAACTCCCAACACAACCTCATACATACCTTAATCTTGATGCAAATTTAGCCAAATCTCCTTCTAGATCTCTTCTAAACCAAGCATGAAGCAAAAATCCTCCCCTTTTTCCTTAGTATTTTCGCCAAGAAGTGAAAATGGATGAACAAAATTTCCCTCTCTTTTCCTCTACTCACGGCAACAAGGGCATCCAAGCTCATCTTTCTTTTTTTTTTTCATTTTTATGCTTATTTTTATTATAATACTTCCTACATAACTCACTAGCCAAACATGTTGGAAACATGTTTTCCTTGCCCATCATGCCCACCTTGGCCGCCATCGTAGTCAAATTTGGGGAATTTGACATGCAAGGACAACATTTCTAGTGTGCATCAATAGGCCACTTCCACATTTGCCTATCTCAATTCTAAATTTTCTCACACAAGTCCTTTCTAGTGAAATTCTCCTTTATAACACTAAATCAATCATCATAAAATGTCATACATGAGCACACACATATTATAGGCATCAAAATAAATTTTAATTATTTTTATGCCTCGGTTTTGTGGTCCCGAAACCACATTCCGACTAGGGTCAATTTTGGGCTGTCACAACTCTCCCCACTTAGGAAATTTTCGTCCCGAAAATCTTACCGGTAAATAGGTTTGGATATCGTTCTTTCATAGAGTTCTCGGTCTCCCAAGTAGCTTCTTCTATCCCGTGCTTGAGCCATAACACTTTCACTAGCGGAACCCGCTTGTTTCGCAACTCTTTCACTTCTCGTGATAGGATACGAATCGGTTCTTCCTCATAACTCATATTAGCTTGAATTTCAATTTCTGATGGACTAATCACGTGCGATGGATCGGATCTATAGCGTCGAAGCATCGAAACGTGAAAGACATCGTGAACCTTTTTGAGTTCAGGGGGCAAAATCAAGCGATATGCCACTGGACCGACTCGCTCTGATATCTCATATGGTCCAATGAACCTCGGGCTCAACTTGCCCTTACGGCTGAACCTGAGTATCTTTTTCCAAGGCGATACCTTGAGAAACACTTTATCACCCACCTGATACTCGACATCCTTACGCTTCAGATCCGCGTACGACTTCTGACGATCGGAGGCTATCTTCAGACTTTCACGGATTACTTTCACTTTCTGTTCAGCATCCCTAATCAAATCCACCCCGAAAATCTTGCTTTCACCGAGCTCAGTCCAAAACAATGGCGTACGGCATTTACGACCGTACAAGGCCTCGTAGGGTGCCATCTTAATACTTGATTGAAAGCTGTTGTTGTAAGCGAATTCAATCAACGGCAAATACCGTTCCCATGAACCACTAAACTCGAGGACGCAACATCTTAACATATCCTCAAGTATCCGAAATTTCCGCTTCGGATTGACCATCGGTTTGGGGGTGAAAGGCGGTCTGAAATGCAACTTGGTACCCAAAGCTTCTTGCAACTTTTTCCAAAATCGCGAGGTAAATCTCGGATCTCTATCCGACACAATAGAAATAGGCACCCCGTGCAATCTCACAATCTGAGAAACGTACAATTCCGCTAATTTGTCCATTGAAAATCCGTGACGACGGGGACAAAGTGGGCCGACTTAGTCAATCGATCTACCACGACCCAAACCGCATCCTTCTTACTTGCTGACAATGGCAGTCCGGATACAAAGTCCATTGTGACTCGATCCCATTTCCACTCGGGTATCGTGATTGGCTGAAGTAATCCTGAAGGCACTTGATGTTCCGCTTTCACTTGTTGACATATTAGACATCTCGAAACAAAGTCGGAGATGTCTCGCTTCATACCATGCCACCAAAATCGGCGTTTCAATTCATTGTACATCTTCGTACTCCCCGGGTGGATTGCCATTCGGCTACAATGGGCTTCATTCAAAATTATCGAAATGAGTTCCGAATTCTTTGGGACACACAGACGACTTTTGAACCTCAAACAATCGTCATCGTCGATTTGAAACTCCGAGTCCTTGTTCGGAACACATGCAGCCCGTTTTGCAACCAACTCGTCGTCGACTTTCTGAGCTTCTCGAATTTGGTGTGTCAATAATGGTTTGGCTTTCAATTCAGCCACTAACACACTGTCGGATCGGACAGACAAGTGCACATTCATCGTCAGTAAAGTGAATAACGATTTACGACTCAAGGCATCCGCAACCACATTCGCCTTTCCCGGGTGATAGTCAATGATCAGCTCATAATCCTTTAACACTCGAGCCAACGTCTTTGTCGCAGATTTAAGTCTCTTTGGGTCATCAAATATTTGAGACTTTTGTGATCCGAGTATACATGGCACCTTTCACCAAATAAGTAATGTCGCCAAATCTTTAAGGCGAATACGATGGCGGCCAATTCGAGATCATGAGTCGATAATTTTTCTCATGTGGCTTTAATTGCCTCGACGACAGGCCACAACTCGACCTTCTTGCATTAATACTAACCTAACCCAAGTAGAGAGGCGTCGCTATAGATGACAAACTCTTTGCGGACTCGGGTTGCACTAGAATTGGGGCTTCAATCAAATAAGTTTTCATTGATCGAAACTTTTTGGCATTTCTCCGTCCATTCGAACTTAACGTCCTTTTGGAGTAAGCCGTCATCGGCGTGGCTATCGTTGAGAAGCCTTTACAAATCGTCGGTAATAACCTAGCAAGCCCCAAAAGCTCCGAACCTCAAGAATATTTCTGAGGCTTCCAATTAAGTATGGCTGAAATTTTATTCGGTCGACTCGAATACCCGATCTGAGATACCACATGACCCAAGAAGCTAACCTCTCTTAACCGAACTCACACTTCTTGAACTTAGCATATAATTGCTTGTGCCGTAAAATTTGCAAGACTAATCTGCAGTGTTCAAGATGTTCGGTCTCATTTCTTGAATAGACCAAGATGTCATCAATGAACACGACTACTAATCGATCCAAATATGGTCTAAAGATCCGATTCATTAAATCCATAAATACCGTAGGGCATTAGTGAGCCCAAACGGCATCACTAGGAACTCATAGTGACCATATCTCGCTCAAGGCGTCTTGGGCACGTCCGAATCTCGGATTCGCAATTGATAGTAGCCCGATCTCAAATCTATTTTCGAGAACACCGAGGCTCCCTTCAGTTGATCGAACAAGTCGTCAATACGTGGCAACGGATATTTGTTCTTTATCGTCGCTTTATTAAGCTGACGATAGTCGATGCACAGTCGCATGGTTCCATCCTTCTTCTTCACGAACAACACCGCGCACCCCAAGGCGAAAAACTCAAGCGAGCAAAACCTCTATCCACCTATTCTTGCAACCGAGCTTTCAACTCCTTTAATTCCGTTGGTGCCATACGACACGGAGCTATCGAAATTGAGTGGTACCGGTACCAATTCGATGCCAAATTCTATTTCCGAACAGGTGGTAAACCCGCAATTCTTGGGAAAACATCCGGTATTCACAAACCACGGCACAGATTCGGGTTTCTTCTCGATTCCTTGTCATCGAGCACGACGCAAGGTACGCTTCGCACCCTTTGCTTACATATTTTGGGCCAACATCGCGATATTACGGTGGCAACCCTTTAAGTCCGTGGACTCAACCCGAATTATTTCATTATTCGCGCACCTCAAATCGATAGTCTTGCTCTTGCAATTTACAACCGCATCGTGCATGGTCAACCAATCCAAACCAAGAATAACATCGAACTCATCGAACGGCAAAAGCATTAAGTCCGCCGGAAAACAAGAACCTCGGAACACTAGGGACTTTTCTTGCACACTTTGTTAACAAGCACGTAATGACCCAAGGGTTTGACACCGAATTACAAACTCAAGAGACTCAATAGGCAAAGTCTTATGGATGCTAAGGTTTCACATATATATGAATGAGTAGAACCAGGTCAATCAAAGCAATCACATTTGTATTGAAAAGAGTGAAAGTACCGTAATGACATCCGGAGAGGCAAGATCCTCACGCGCGCAGATGGCATAAGTCCTTGCAGGAGCACGAGCCTCAGATCTGATGGTAGCATCTCTAGATCCTCTCTGACCGCCACTGACATTGCCCATATTTCTAGGTGGCCTACCTCGAGCAGTGGTAGCACCCGGGTTTCCACTCTGACTCATATTCTGTTCAAGCATCCTCGGGCAATCCTTCATAAAGTGGTCGGCCGATCCACACTTATAGCAGGAGCGATCACGAAACCAACAGCTCCCCGAGTGCCATTTGCCACAATGTGGACACTCCGCCCTCTCTCGGCGATCATTTCCACCACTGGCGATCGAAGTGACTCGTGTGGTCACGGGGTCGATCGTGTCCTCGTCTAGAAAAGCCCAAACGCCTCTAGACCGGCTCAGATCATCTCGAAATCTCTTCGATGCTTGTTGAAGAGACTTTCCGAGGACCTCTTCGAATTCTCCAGTTCCCACATCAGCTTTTTGTTTCTCCTTTCTAAGCTCTTGACTTTACAAGCTTGCTCAACAAGTACCACGAACTCTCGTATCTCGAGAATGCCAACAAACATCCTTATATCATCATTCAGCCCATCCGGCTGCGTTTACACATAATAGCTTCGGACGAAATGCATTCTCGCAGCGTCGGCTAAGCCTCACAAACTTTCGTTCGTAGTCGATAACGGACATAGAACCTTGCTTAAGATCAAGAAATTCCTCCGCTTTTGGTCGATGAATCTCGATCGATATACTTTTTTGAACTCGGTTTGAAAGAATTCCCAAGTCACTTGCTCTCTAGGCACCACGAAGTCGAGTACTCCACCAATAGTAGGCGGACTCGCGTAGCAAGGAGATGGTACACTTTAAGCACTCATCGGTGTACAGGATAGCTCATCAAGCACCGGATAGTGTTATCTAACCAAAATTCAGCTCGCTTCGGCATCATCATCATCCGTAGCCTTAAATTCAGTGGCCCCATGTTTTCGAATCCTATCGATCGGGGCTTACTTGACCTTATTTGGTCATCAACGGAGGTATTGTAGGTGCGGGGTTGCATTTGTCGGGAATGGAGGTTGTGGAAGTACCGTGTTGGTTAGAATGTATTGATTAAACCATTCGTTCATCACACTATAAAAGGCTTGCCTAGCCTCGTCATTAGGATTGCTGGCCATAGGTTGAGAGCCCGCTGGCGCTGTCCCTTGCGCGGAGCAGCGCCACACTCTCCACATCATCAGCTATCGCTCGGTTGGGATCGGGATCCATTGCTACAAACAAACACAAAGTCGAATTGTCGAAATCATCACACTATCGATTCATCATTTAATGGCATGTATAGCTAGACCCCAAACACATCACGGTAGTCCTAGAATCGACTAAACCGTGGCTCTGATACCAATAAAATTGTAACACCTCAAACCCGAGACCATCGCCGGTGTCGGACCCGAGGGGTTAACAAGCCAAGTTCACATGTTTTGCCCACCAATTTGACATTTCCAGTCAAGCTGGAAAACTGCGTCACTGTCGCCTTAAAAATCATATCTCGAGTTTCAAAACTCGGAAACTGGTTTCGTAAATTTTCCCTGAATTTATACTCATATATCCATCCATGGATTTATTTCTAGGATTTTTGGTCGGGCCAATTGGTACAGTTTATTAGTTAAAGTTACCCATGTTACAGGGATCGACTGCTCTGACCTTCGTGCGGTATAACTTGAATATCTCTCTGTACAGGGCTTTAATGCTGGTACCGTTTGTTTCTAATGAAACTATACTCAAAATGGAATCTGTACATATAAGGTATGTCTCCTAATTCTCTTTGGATAATTTATAGTGAATTTTTAAAGTTCCGACAGGGAACCCAGAAACCATTCTGGCCCTGTCTCACAATAGCTTTAATATCTCTTAACCTGTAACTCCTATGACCCTTTCGTTTCTTCCATATGAAAATAGACTCATCAAGGTTCATTTACATAGCTTATTCACTATTTAATTCCATTCCTATGAATTTTGGTGATTTTTCACATTCACGCCACTGCAGCTGGCAGCATCTGTTTTTAAGGTAGGGCTTACCTATTTGGTAGTCTCCATGAATCAACTAGTCTTGCCATACATAGGTTCATATATGATCATTTTAACCATGCCAATGGCTGATCATATGACCAACATTCCCATTTCCAAGCCATAGCCACATCATGACACCAAATATATACATGCAAACCACAATTAGTCTAAGCTCATGCTTCCCTTTTCGAGCCATTTTCGCATGGCCGTACATACTTACATTACAACATATTTAACAAACAAGAGGTAGTCCTATACATGCCATCTCAAGTTCAACCAAAATTTATACCAAAATGGAGGCTTGATAGTGTGGATGACTTGACTTCAACGATCCCAAATCCGATTGCTTCGAGCGAAATCTAGAAAACTGAGAGCCAAAGCAACGGGGTAAGCATTTTTATGCTTAGTAAGTCTCAAGGAATATAATCAACTCTAATTACAGCAATACATTCACATAACCAAATGCATCATTTCATTAATACACATTCTTACTTCACACTTCATCATTATATAATTTCACAAAGTATCAATCAATTCAAAAACTGAAATTCGTTAGTCGATTGAGCGAATGTTGCTCAAACATGTCGACTTTCCAATGCACATATAAACGTACCTCATTCTTTGGGCTTTTTGAGTGTACTCATTGAATTTATTACAGCAGCCAACACTCACCTCCAGCCCAAGATTCTTCGGAACATAACCGGATATAACCATGTGCACAAATGCCTTCGGGTCTTAGCCCGGATAGAATGTCTCGCACGAATGCCTTCGGGTCTTAGCCCGGATGTAGCCACTAGCACAATTGCCTTCGGGTCTTAACCCGGATAAAATTTCCAGCATAATTGTCTTCAGGATTTAGCCCGGATATCATTCGATTTCCCATGAACACATACATCAATTACCATTGGACATACATAATTCATTTTCGTTACTAAGGCTCAAACGCAATTACAGTCACAAGCATATTCGCCTTCGGGACTTAGCCCGGGTAGAATTCAAATACTCATGCATACATAATCAAAAATCAATACACATCCATACTTTATTTCACATAATTCAAGTAGGGTCACTTCTTGAGGACTTACCTCGGATGTTGTTGAACGGCTTTTTCGGCTATTCGATCACTTTCTCCTTCCCCTTGTCCAATTGTGGCCCTCTAAGCTCTTGAGCTAATTCAAACAAATTCAATTTATTAAAACCTCATTGTGCTAGCTTTTGGCGAATATGACAAGGAGTTTAAATGGTCATATGGCCACCCTTTAGCTTGAATACACAATGGTCATGCACATTTTATACTACATCAAGCAATTCAATACAATTTATTCGAGCATCAAGGAAATGCTAAGGCCTTCAATAGGCTACCCAAGGCGAATATTCATGTACATGTTGAGGTCAATTTTGCACTTAATACCTCACAAAACAGCATGCAATTTACTAATTAATGCTTTGCACATTGTGGCCCAAAACTTATAATATAGCATCAAGCACTTATATGTGTGCTAGGCCGAATTGTGCTTGCAATTTCACAAGCATTCTTCCACATCTTCTTCTTTAAACCCATATATTCATCACTTAGTTCATAACCAAACATAATGTGCAATCATATATATGCATATATGAGCATGGCAATTTCAAGGTGTCCATAGCCATCCAAAACACAAATTTTAACTAACATGCAAGAAGCATGAATCATGCTCAAGAATGCATCATGGCGAATATGACAATCATGCTCCTTTTCAACTTCAATCATGATAAAACAAAGAGAAAACTCAAAATCTTACTCAAGAGTAGACAATCCATCATTGCATGCATCATCATCAAGCTTCACACTTAGCATGCAATGGCTTTATCACCATAACAACTTTGGCCAAATACCATTTCCATGGCATAACAAAGATTTAAGCCATGGCTAACATGCACATCAAGTTAGCAACCAAAACATGCATGAAACTCCCAACACAACCTCATACATACCTTAATCTTGATGCAAATTTAGCCAAATCTCCTTCTAGATCTCTTCTAAACCAAGCATGAAGCAAAAATCCTCCCCCTTTTTCCTTAGTATTTTCGGCCAAGAAGTGAAAATGGATGAACAAAATTTCCCTCTCTTTTCCTCTACTCACGGCAACAAGGGCATCCAAGCTCATCTTTCTCTTTTTTTTTTCATTTTTTATGCTTATTTTTTATAATACTTCCTACATAACTCACTAGCCAAACATGTTGGAAACATGTTTTCCTTGCCCATCATGCCCACCTTGGCCGGCCACTATAGTCAAATTTGGGGGAATTTGACATGCAAGGACAACATTTCCTAGTGTGCATCAATAGGCCACTTCCACATTTGCCTATCTCAATTCTAAATTTTCTCACACAAGTCCTTTCTAGTGAAATTCACCTTTATAACACTAAATCAATCATCATAAAATGTCATACATGAGCACACACATATTATAGGCATCAAAATAAATTTTTAATTATTTTTATGCCTCGGTTTTGTGGTCCCGAAACCACATTCCGACTAGGGTCAATTTTGGGCTGTCACAGAATAGTTACCAGTTGTTAATGAGTTTACTGATGTGTTTCCTGAGGAATTGCTGGGTTTACCACTGGATCGTGACGTTGAGTTTGTGATTGGTGTGGTTCCAAGAATAGCTCCAATATCAGTAACACCGTATAGAATGGCACCAGCTGAGTTGAAAGAATTAAAGACACAGTTGCAAGAGTTACTAGACAAATGGTTCATCAGACATAGTATGTCGCCTTGGGGTGCACCTGTCTTATTTGTGAAAAAGAAAGATGGTTCTTTGAGATTGTGTATAGTTACAAACAGCTGGAAAGGGTCACAATCAAGAATAAATATCCTTTACCTCGTATTGATGATTTGGTTGACCAATTGAAAGGTGTTGTAGTCTTTTCAAAGATAGACCTCAGATCTGCGTATTACAGTTGAAAGTTAAAGAATGTGATGTGCAGAAAACTACTTTCAGAACTCAATATGGTCATTATGAGTTTTTGGTAATGCCTTTTGGTTTGACTAATGCTCCTACTGCTTTTATGGATTTAATGAATCAAAGTTTTCAACCATATTTGGATAGATTTGTGGTTGTGTTTATTGATGATATACTGATCTATTCTAAGATTGAATCCGAGCATGCACAACATTTAAGAATTGTGTTACAGATTTTAAGGGAGAAATAGTTGTATGCAAAGTTCAGTAAATGTGAATTCTGGCTTCATGAGGCTAGATTTTTGGGTCATATTGTGTCAGTTGAAGGGATTCGAGTGGACCGGAGCAAGGTACCTACAGTGGTAAATTGGAAAATTCTGAAGAATATAATAGAAGTGCAAAGTTTTCTGGGTTTAGCAGGATATTACTGTTACACCATTTACTCGTATTCAACGCCAAAATAGGGTTACGGAGCACTACCAGATGTACAACACAATTAAACAAACATTTCTCATACATTTTCCATTTCAAATATAAAACATTCACATACATTCATAATGTCCCTAATATGAGCCTACGGGGCCTTAAACATGCATTCGGGGTGGTTCGAGGCTAAATTGATAACTTATGAAATTTTTGGAAAACTTATAAAATTTTTCAAACTACAGGGGACACATGCTTGTGTGGCCCGGCCGTGTGTCTCACATGGCCAAAAACACGCCCGTGTCACAGGCCATGTGGACATTTGAAATGAAATCATATGGCTATGTCCTAGCCCATGTCCAACCCTGTGTAACTCCCTGACTTGGGTCACACGACCAACCACACACGCGTTTGACCAGCCCATGTGCCCTTTTGAAATGGCCTCACCTGCCCGTGTGCCAGGCTATGTGCTAGGCTCTGCCAATCCTGTAGGGTATACTGACTTATGCCACACGGCCAAGTCACACATTTGTGTGCTAGGCCATGTGGAGCATACTAACTTGTTTTCTAATTCAACACCAGAGGTAACACAGCAGTGTAACCTGACCGTGTATCACACAAGGCTGAGACACACACCTGTGTCTCTGTCTGTGTGGACAAAAATAGGCTATTTACCAAGCCATTTTTCCACCCAAATTTGCATACACCTACACCAAACCCAAATGACACACAATATGGAAAAAATAGGCATTCATCCAATCTCAAATAAACTTAATTCATGCCATTTCAATACCAACATATACAAGGCACACAAATACCACAATATGCCATTCAATTTTCATACCAAACTTCACTTTCTCAAATCATCAATATAACTACTTTCGAATATGCATTATTTTGTCTAGATTCACTAACATATCAATATTCAAAACTCAACCATTTGATATCCATATTGCCTATTCATAAAAAGCATCTTTTATCACTAATCAACCACACATCACAAGATTAATTACACATATATATACATGAGCAAAACATGCCAAATACAAGCCAAATCACATGGCTAAAATCATAATACATCCATCATCATTTACAAGACAACTCAAAAGGGTAAATCTATTACCAAAATATTTCAAAATGACCAAACTCCTATACATTCCATATAACCAACTACATAGATTCAAAAGTACCAAAGTGATAGTTGGATAGTGTGATGAGGTCTCCGACATTTCCAAAGTCTGAGCTAGCTTTGATTTCACCATAAAACATGGAAAAATAAACAAAGTAAGCTATAAAGCTTAGTAAGCTCATATGAAAATAACTCAACTTACCAAAACTATACAATTCAAACATTTGATTATATGAATATACAACTCATATAAACACACAAACCTATAATATATTCAATCACAAGGTTAGATGTGAACTTCACAAGTTTCTTCAATTTCAAACTTATACGATTCATCAACATACTTGTACCATCTCATATCAATCTCATACATATCCATATCTTTCATATACCTATAAAAACATTTGTAATACTATCAGATACTCAAGAAATCTCACACTCCAAGTGTCACATACATAGCTGAAGCTATCTCAATCTCATATCACATATAATGCTCATTCTCGAGCTATCAATGGGTCTGCTCACACAAGCTAATGGTCATGACGAACCTACATGATTTTGCTCACACAAGCTGACAAGAATCCACAACACATGCCGAATAACTTAGCCACCGGTAGGACGTACGGACCAGCACCCAAATCACATAACCCCTAATGACATGTCATTTGTATCCTAATCTATTCCTAAGGTTCAACGGAGATTTCAAACTTGTTGAATCATCATCGAATATATTCGCAAGGTCGTAGTTAGAATTTATGCAATATTAAAGCATTTAAAATACAGTTATAATAATGCTTATTACATACGAACTTACCTTGAATATAAAAATGACAAAGTAGATCGACTAATCCAACATCTTGTTTTTCCCCCAATCTAAATCTGAAATTTGCTTTTTTTGATCTATATAATATCAAATTTAGCTTATTTAATCATCAATCAATTTAATTTAGTCCAAAATACACATTAAGGTAACTTTACACTTTTGCCCCTAATATTTCTACATTTTTACAATTTACTCCTTATCTCATAAAAATACAAATTTATGTTTATGCAATTAACCTACACCCATGCTAGTCAAATTTCAATTAAGTCCCTAGCATCCCATATTTTTCATTTATTTAACAATTTAACCACAAAATTTTAACATTTCTCAATTAAATCCCTAAATGATAATTTTGTCAAAATTCACTTTACAAATGTTGTTTATCTAACGACAAGCATACATTTTCTATCATCATACATCAAAATACACCTATATTCATCAATAAACCTTTAAAAATTTTGCAAAATAGTCCCTAGGCTAGCTAGATTAAGCTGTAACTATCTTAAAAACATAGAAATTAATTTAAACGAGACAAAAACCATTTACAATGCAAAGAAAATAGCTTGGCTGAACCTTATCTATGGCTTCCCTTGATAATTTTAGTTGAAGATGATAAAAATGAAGAAGATGGACACATTTTTCTTAAGTTATTTTAACTTTAATTTCTAAATTACATAATTAACCTTAAGTTAAAACATTAAAATTACTTAATGCATGTCCATAAATGTCCACTAACATTAACCATAGTCTAATTACCACATAAGGACCCCCACTTTAACATTTCATAGCTATTAGACACCTTTAACTAATAGAACTCAAATTTTGCACTGTACGCGATTTAGTCCTTTTATCAAATTAAACATTCAAATGATAAATTTTTTTAACAAAAATTTCACAGAATCATAATATCATGCTACAGACATTAAAATAATAGTAAACTCATTATTGCAATCTTAGATTTGTGGTCCCAAAACCACTGTTCCAATTTGACTAAAAATGGGTTGTTGCATTACTGTCATTGTGTCAAGAACTTTTCGATGATCCCTTTGCCGATGACTTCAGTACTATAGAAAAATATTGAATTTTTTTTGGTCTGATGAGTGTCAACAGAGTTTTGATCAGTTTAAGAAAATGCTAACAGAAGCTCCATTTTTGACTCATCCCAAATCGGGTGTACTGTATGTTGTTTACAGTGATGCATCTTTAAATGGATTAGGTTTTGTATTGATGTAGTCGAGAAAAGTAGTGGCCTATGCTTTTCAGTAATTAAAACTGCTTGAGAGCAATTATCCTACACATGATCTTGAGTTAGCTACAATTGTGTTTGCTTTGAAAATTTGGAGACACTATTTATACGGTGAGAAATGTTATATGTACACAAATCATACAAGTCTAAAATATTTGATGACTCAGAAGGAGTTGAATTTGAGACAATGATGGTGGTTAGAGCTACTGAAAGATTATGATTTGGTTCTTGATTACTACCCAGGAAAGGCTAATGTGGTTGCGAATACACTCAGTCAAAAGTCGTCTTTGTTTGCACTTTGAGTGATGAACGCTCATTTGTCTCTTAATGAAGATGGTTATGTATTAGCAGAATTAAGAACAAAACATGTGTTCTTTCAACGGATTTGGGAGTTGCAAGATGATGGCCCAAAATTGGTGTTGAAAAGATAGATGGTTCAGGACAAGTTGAGTTCAGAGTATAGCATTGATGAAGATGGCATGTTGCATTATCATAATAGAATTTGTGTCCTGAATAATTCAGATTTGAAAACTGATATTCTTTCTGAAGCTCACAGTAGTATATATTTCATTCATCCGGGTGGCACGAAGATGTATTGTGATTTGAAACGGATGTATTGGTTGCTGGGTATGAAACAGTAAATCTATAAATCTATAATAAAGTGTTCGATTTGTCAGCAAGTAAAAGCAGAACATCAGGTACCAATGGGTTTGTTACAACCTATCATGATTCTTGAGTGGAAATAGGAACATGTCACAATGGATTTTGCATTTGGATTACCTCTGACTCTGAGAAAGAAATATTCAATTTGGGTGATTGTGGATAGATTGACTAAGTCAACACATTTTATCCCAATCAGAGCAAATTTCTCACTTGAGAAGTTAGTAGAATTATATATGTCTAAGATTGTAAGACTACACGGGGTTCCAACATGTATTCTTTTGGATCAAGATTTGAGGTTTACATCGTGGTTTTGGACTAATCTACAAGAAGCCCTAGGTACTAAGCTAAATTTTAGCATAGCATTTCATCCTTAGACTGACAGGCAATCAGAACGAGTGATTTCACTACAAGAAAATAAGGCTTTAGCGGCGCTTTTAGCGGCGTTTTATCAAAAAAACGCCGTAAAAATTGTAAAACGCAGAGCAATAGCGGCGTTTTACCAAAAACGTCGCTAAAAACAGAGCAATAGCGGCATTTTTGGTAAAACACCGCTAAAAGCCAGAGCATTAGTGGCGCTTTTGGTAAAACGCCACTAAAAACCAAAGAATTAACAGCGCTTTGCGTAAAACGCCACTAAAAACCAGAGCATTAGTGGCGCTTTTGGTAAAACGCCACTAAAAACCAAAGAATTAGCAGCGCTTTGCGTAAAACGCCACTAAAAACCAGAGCATTAGCGGCGTTTTTGGTAAAACGCCGCTAAAAGTCATTTAACCCCTAAAACCCTAAACCCCAAAAAACCGCTAAAAGTCATTTAACCCCTAAAACCCTAAACCCTAAAAAACACAAACACTAATCTATAACCCCTAAAACACTAAACCCCTAAACACTAAACACTAAACTATAACCTTTAAAACCCTAATTAAACCCCAAAAAACATCATATGGATGTTTATGTGTATATATACATAGATATTAATGTAAAGGTTATGTTCATAATAAATTATGGAAGCAATATTACTTAATAATGATTAAATTTATTTTTGGGTTGAGGGTTTAATATTTAAGGTTTAAGATCTATGGTTTAGGGTTTTATGGTTTAAGTTTAATGGCCATGGGTATATAGTATATTAATCTCAAGTGAATCACATTCAATAATTAAATTAATCCTAAACCCTATAATTAATTATTGTTATCGATAATAGATATCTTGATTTTGATAAAAAAATATATTTTATATATTAATAATGTGTTATATTTTGATGGATTGAAGGGATATTTTGTGGAAAACGTTTTAAATTATAAGTTTACCTTTAAATTTTTTTAATAGTTTTAAATGATAGTTTAGGGTTTATGGTACTGTATGGTTTAAGGGTTGGAGATTATAAGGTTTAGAGGATAGGGGTTAAGTGTTAGGGGTTTAGGGTTTAGAGATCGATTATATTTTATGATTCATGGTTCAGGGGATAGGGTTAGGGGTTTAAGATTTAGAGTAACTAGTGTTTTGTAATTTATATATTAAATAATTTCTTATATAATTGTAAAGAGATAATCTTAATTTTAATATATTAAAATTATGATTATAGTTTAAATTATGTAAGAGATAATAGATAAATTTTATACAATCAATTAATGCTTTTATATTTAAAAATATTTAATCTAAACCATTTAAAATATTTAAATATTAGATTTAAAAAATTGGATTTAGCGGCTAGGAATAAACGCCGCTAAAGGGTTTTCTATTATACAAGACGACACCGTTTTCTTTGGATTTTTAGTGGCGTTTTAGGTTAAAAGCATACAATAGGGTTGATTTAGCGCGCAAGGTTATAAACGCCACTAAGGGTTATTTTGTTTAGATCAAAACGTGTAGTTTTTATGGATTTTAGTGGCGTTTTGGTTCAAACGCCACAATACGTTTGATTTAGTGGCGCTAAGGTATAAACACCACTAATGGTTAATTTGTTTATATCAAAACGATGTAGTTTTATTCGATTATTATTGGCATTTTAGGGTAAAACGCCGGAATAGTTTCGCCTTTAGCGGCGCTTGGTGATAAAACGCCACTAAATGTTATTCTGTTCATATGAAAACATCGTCGTTTTTTTTGGATTTTTAGTGGCGTTTTAGGGTGAAACGCCGCAATTGATTTTCCTTTAGCGGCACTACAGAAAAACACCACTAAAGTTTATTCTGTTTATATCAAAACGGTGTCGTTTTGTTTTTTTTTTAGTGGCGTTTATGTTAAAACGCCGCAATTGGTTTGCCTTTAGCGGTGCTAGGTGAAAACGCCGCAAATGTTAATTTATTTTATGCTAAACGATGTCGTTTTGCTCTCTTCTTTTTTACCCACACCGAGTTCCCCCTTCTCCCTGGTTTATTTCCCCTATTTTCCCTTCTTCGAATCCCTAAAATAATCACCCCCTTCTCCTTATTTTATTCCCTCCATTTTCCCTAATTTGAAACCCTAAAATAATTACCCCTTTCTCCCCAATTTGAAATCTAAAATCCCTAGTAAATGTTCAGTTAAAGGAAGCGGTAGTAAGAAAGGGGAAGGAGCACATTTGAAGCTAGGAACGGCTTGAAAGAAATTTGGTAAGTTCTTTTTTGGACTGTTTTTGTTATTTTCATGGCTTGAAATTAGACTGGTTGGATTCTGGTAAGTTGTAGGGGAGGAAGGGAATGGGGTTTTGGGGTTTAGGCTTTGGGGAAGGAGGTGGCATTTGATGGTGGTGGAGCGCGGGGAAGGGGGCAAATGTCGGCGGGTAGAGGAGGGGAGTAGGTGGGAAGGGGCAGCCAAAGACTGCATATTTTGTTCTTCACAGGTTGGTTGCCTTAATGATGGCTTTTGGGGAGGGGATAAGGGAACACTGTAATTCTGATTTCTATTTGTGAAATTGGGCTTTTATGAGCCATGCTTTGCCCGTTATTTTTTGTCTTGATCATTATGTTGTTAACATGGTCATTAACGGTGTTCACATACTCAAGCTATTGCTCGTGTTTGTATGAGTTAGTTGTTCCTTCTCATTTTCATTTTTGATTAGCAGGCCAAAAAGTGCATCAATCTCTAATAACATCCATGCATCAGAACTAAACTCTCTAAGGTAAGCTTCTTTACATACATATATATATATTGTCTGAATGGTTTATTAGTTCTGCTCTGTATGTTGCAATTGGTTAACTCAATGAAATGTTTGCTAGGTTTTATATTGATCAGTTGATATCTCTAATCCTGTTATTAGATTGATACTATTCCGGCTCGACAATTGTTGTGTTGAATGTGGTAACAATGTCAACTCATTAATCCAAGGAACATTTTTGTTATTTCCTCAAACGTTTTTAGCTGTTTCGATGGATAGATTGAATAGCATGTAATGAATTTGTTACTCATTGTATAAAGGCTTATTCCTTTTTAATAATAGCATTGGCACAGAAGGAGTTGTAGTTAGGTGGTTAGAATAAGGAGTAATCATAAAATGGTAGAACACAAAATGATTCTCCTGCAATACAGAAGGGAGCTATGTGCATTTTGTTAGTTGCTTGTTTAGAATGATCTGCAATTTGATGTTGTTGAGTGTACAATCGAAACAAGTACATTTTAAAATAAGGGGTTAGTTTTTATTTTTTTTCCGAAATAAACTACTAATATTTTTAGTCTATTATTTCATTAAAAAATAATTTGCTAAATTTTATAAGGTTGTGCTAAATTTCATTCCGTGTTATGGGTTATTATTGCTGAATTTTGACTATTGAATGCCATATGCTTTGATCTTTAGGTGCATTATCTATTGACAAAAGTTGCAATAAAGCTGATTGTTGAAACACAGGTAGACAGTTCTTGTTGAAGTCTTATTTTTTTAATGTCTATTATAGCTGTTGAGTTATAAAATCTAGTTTTTTCTTGTTACAGGATTGAATTTATCTTGGACTCGAGCCAAATTGATCTCGGACTCTGATCTGTTACGATCTTCGACCTTCTCGTGCTCACATTTTGTCGGATTCATATTTTCTGAAGTTTGGATTTTTTCTAACTCCCTTTGTTACAGGTTCGGGTTTTCTCAAACTCTAGTTAGAAGTTTTGACTATTTAATTCAATTTTTATTATTTATTTTAGTTTTGATTCTAAAATTTTATTCTTATTAATAAAAATAATTATTATTCAAAGATATACAATTAGTTATTTTATTTATTTAATAACATATTACTAGTTCATGTAATATAAAACAATTAAGGTATTTTATAATATGATATATGTTTACTTATAAATTTTAATAGTTTCAATTATTAAAAAAGTGTAATTAAATATTATCGATTTAAAATGTTTTATTTTAATTTTTTGCTTTAATGTATTTCAATATTTATCAATTTTAAAATGATTTGCTTATATTTCATTTATCAACATTTTAAATATATTTCAATATTTCAATATTTATCAATTAATATAATTTCATTTATCATTTAATTTTTAAATAAATTTAAAATTTTCTATTATATTGATCCAAAATTTGAAATATTTTATTTTATTTCACTTTAATTTAATTGCAATATGATAGCAACTTGAATTAAATTAAATTGTATTTAAAGTTTTATTTTAAATATTTTATTTTATTTCACTTTAATTTAATCACGACATATATATTTTGGATAAATTTATTTAAATTTTAAATTACATATTTTTGGATTAATTTATTTTGGATTAATCAGACACAATTTTTTAAATTACGACATATATTTTGCAATTTAATCACTACACAATTTTTAAATTACATATTTTGGATTAATTAAAATAATTTTTTAAAGGGATATAATATTTATTATATATCATATAATAACTTACATAACTTACAAAACTTACATAATACATAAATATATATCATATCATAACTTACACAACTAACATAATACATAAATATATTTCATAAATATGTATCATATCATAACTTACACAACTTACATAATACTCCAAATATATATCATAAATATATATCTTATCATAACTTACACAACTTACATAATACATAAATATATATCATATCATAACTTACATGCCTTACATAAATGTATATCATAACATAACTTACATAACTTACAAAGCTTACTTAACTTACGTAATATATAAATATACACTTGAAAATCCCCCTGAATTAGTTTGCACCTATTAGATAATTTATACTTGATATATATTATCTATTTTAGTAAACATAATTTATTGTTAACTTTAGATTTCAAGAACTATGAAATGGATAGGAGTTGGATGAAATTTTCAAGGGTAAGCAATGCCTATCGAAATGGAGTACAAACTTTTCTAAATTTTGCATTTCAAAATGCAAGCCAAGAGAATATGATTCTTTTCCGTAAGAAGTGTGGCAACATTAATTGGCATTTTCGTGAAGTTGTCTCTGAACATCTAATTGTTGACGGCTTTATTCGGGGTATAAAAATGGATTTTCCATGGAGAGTGTACATCTAGTGGAACTTCTTCAACTATTAATCTGACTTATTCTGATAATACTTACCATCAGTATGTTAGACAATATGACATGGAAGGTATGTTGCGGGATGCATTTAATATGCACAATCATGGTGAACAATCGTTTCCACCTAACTTTATTGCATCCGACGATTGTAATATTGGTGGAAATGTTTTTTGCGAAACGGGAACAAGTGCACCTGATGAGGAGCCAAATGAAGAAGCGGCGAAGTTCTACAATTTACTTAACGAAATGAACGAAGAACTTTACGAGGGATCAAAATATTCAAAATTGTCCTTCTGTATTTGTCTCTTTCACTTAAAATGTTTGGGAGGGTGGACCGGAAACTCTTTTACAATGCTGCTAGAGTTTCTGAGAGAAATGTTTCCGTTTGCAAAAATCCCCCAGTCTTGTCAAGATATGAAGAGACTAATAAAAGATTTGGGCCTTGGGTACGATAAAATTCATAGTTGCCCAAATGACTGCATGTTGTACTAGGGTGATCAGAAGAACCAACAGCCTTGTCATGTTTGTGGTAAGTCTCGTTGGATGAACGGGAATACAGAAGATGTGAATGGGGATGAAGGTGGGGCACATTTAAGAAAGAAGCCAGTCAAGGTTATGCGATATTTTCCCATAATACCAAGACTTCAAAGGCTTTTCATGTCGCCAAAGACGGCAGATTCTATGAGGTGGCATAATGATCAACGAACCGATGATGGATTATTAAGGCATCTTGCTGATTCTTTAGCTTGGAAATCGTTTGATAGTAAATTTTCAAGCTTTGCAAGTGATCCTCGGAATGTGAGGCTTGGGCTAGCAGCTGATGGCTTTAATCCTTTTAAAATCATGAGTACTTAAATGCGATTACTTGGCTTTGTAGTGCTTGTTCCTTACAATTTGCCTCCATGGATTTGCATGAAGCAATCTTCATTTATTTTATCAATGATTATCCACGAGAGAAAGGTCCGAAAATGATATTGACATCTATTTGCAGCCACTTATTGAAGAGTTAAAATAGTTATGGTCGGGTGTTGAGACATATGATGTATTAAGAAAGGAGAACTTTAATTTATGTGCAGCTTTATTGTGGACAATTAATGATTTCCCGGCTTATGCTAATTTATCGGGTTGGAGTACTAAAGGACGTTATGCCTGTCCTTGTTGTGCTACGCAAACTTGTTCGAAGTGGTTGTATAATGGGAAGAAGTTCTCTTACATGGGCCATCGTCGGTGGTTAGATGAAAACCATAAATTTAGATTTTAGAGGACTTTATTTGATGGTACTGAAGAGTACAGAGGAGCTCCTGAGCAGACCGGTGGATCTGAAATCTTGTTTATGTTAAAAGATATCAACTTTAGTTACGGGAAGATGAATCAACCACCTATCACGCAAACAAGGAGAAGATCGAGGGATGAATCTGACAAAGAGGATGATCCTAATGAGGCGAACTTGTGGAAAAAAAGGAGTATTTTTTTTGAGTTGCCTTATTGAGAGCACAACATTTTACGCCACAATCTTGATGTCATGCATATTGAGAAGAATGTCTGCGAGAATATAATTGGGACAATTTTAAATGTCGATGGAAACTCAAAAGACAATCTTCAGAGTTGACTTGATTTAGTTGACATGAGAATTCGGCGTGATCTTCATCCTCAAGTACTTCCGAATGGGAAGTATCGATTGCCGCCTTCTATTTTTTCAATGTCAAAGAAAGAGAAAGAGGTGTTTTGTATGGTGTTGAAGGATATAAAGGTCCCAGATGCGTATGCGTCAAATATATCTCGATGTGTGAGTCTTAAAGATTGAAGATTATATTCATTAAAATCACATGATTACCACATCTTGATGCAAGATTTACTCCCAGTTGCTTTACGGTCCTGCATGTCAAAAAATGTGACGTCCTGTATAATTGAACTATCCAATATAATGAAAGCTATTTGTGGCAAAGTTTTGGATGTTGAAGAACTTAAGAAAGTACAGGATCGAGCTGCTTTGACTTTATGCAATTTGGAGAAGATTTTTCCACCTTCCTTCTTCACTATTATGGTGCACTTGGTAATCCATCTCCCTCACGAAGCAATACTTGGTGGACCGGTTTTTTATCGATGGATGTATCCTATAGAAAGGTGCTACTTTATTTCTCAAGTATTTATTCATTCGACTCTATACATTTAGTTACAACTTTTAATAAATATTGTATATCGTGTTTAGGTTCCTAAGCAAATTGAAATCTTATTGTCGCAATAAGCGTTATCCAGAAGGATCAATTGCTGAAGGCTACTTGGCAGAGGAGTGCTTGACCTTCTGTTCTAGATATTTAGAAGATGTTGAAACACGATTGAATAGACCAACTAGAAATGCTGGGCTCAATGATCATAACTTGGCCGAAACTTATTTATTCCAAAGTTACGGAGAATCAATCGGCAAAGTTGAAATTGCAGAATTAGCTGATATATCGTGGATACAAGCACATCGATACGTACTTTTTCACCATGATTTAGTTGAACCGTTACGCAAGTAAGTTCTAAAATTTCATCACATATTCGTCGTTTTGATTTGTTTATCTTCTAACAAATTAAACTTGTTTTTAACATAGTGAGTACAAACAAATTTTGAGATCTCGTGCACGCTCTCGAAGATTACAACATCGAGAGATTAATAAGTTATTCACAGAATCTTTTCATGAATGGTTAAGCCAAACGGTATGTAACTAAAGTTAATAAGTTACATATATTCACAAAATTTAGTTAATCAAATAAGAATGTTTTTACATAATACATTTATAATTATTCATTTTACTTTCGATCCAATAGGTTTGGAGTGGGAAGGACGTCAATGACGAAGTTAAATGGCTTTCCCAAGGTCCGAACAGAGTAATAAAAATATATAGTGCCTTCCTTATCAATGGATACAGATTTCATACAAAGTATCACGAGAGAATGAGGAGAACTCAAAATTGTGGAGTTGTTGTTAATTCTTCAATTACAAGTTATGCTAGTGCTAGGGATAGTAATCCGGTTGAGGGTAATGTGGAGTATTACGGACTTCTTACTGACATTATTGAGTTGGATTACTATGGCAGATGGAAAGTTGTCTTATTTCGGTGTGATTGGGCTAATGTTAATACTGCTCGAGGAATTAGAAAAGATCAATTTAGTTTTACAATAGTGAATTTCTCTCGCTTGATTCACACTAGACAACAATTAATGGACGAGCCATATGTATTTTCCTCTCAAGTGAAACAAGTTTTTTTTTCGAAAGATCCAACTGATGAGGGTTGGTATGTTGTACTCCGGAACACCCCTAGAGACTTGTTTGAGATGGGTAATGGAAATAGAGATGACATTGTCGAAAGATCAGAAACATTGCCTTTTCCAGAACAAAACTTAGATGAAAATATCCCTAGTACTAGTACACAACATCAATGGGTTCGACATGATGTGGATGAAGATATTTACGAATAATGATGTAGTAAGATTTTATGATTTTTTAATTATATGTAATATTATAATTTTAATCTTGGTCAAGTTATATAATTTAACTATTTTATATGTACTATTATTGTTGTAATTTGTTACTAAAACTTTAACTATTTTATGTGTATTGCAGGAAAAATGCGTAGAAGAAGATTACGAGATTTAAGTATTGTCCAGAATACTCCAAATTCAGAAGAAGGAAATAGTGAACAGCAGACAGTTGTTGGATCTTCGAATGTACCGGAGACACTTGACGAGCGTGAAGAATTTCAAAGTAATGTTAAGTTCATTTTACATGTATTGACTTTTATTATTGATTTATTTGTCAATTTTAATATAATAATAGTATATCATTTTTCAGCTGAAAGTGGTGGGACACGCAGAGTTCGAGGACGTACGCTGCTTAGAGATCTATACAACTTAGATCCTGTTGAGCGTGTCAAAGTAAGTAGAAATACTCATGGTCAGCCTGTTGGATCTGAAGCTCGACTTTTAGCAGGCTATTTGGGCATTTTAGCACGAAATGCCAATATGTTGCCCATCAACTATGAATCATGGCATCACATGCCTGATAGTAACAAAAATCAAGTTCTCGCTAATATTAAGGTAAATAAATGTTAATGTAATTTATAATACTTTGGTTTAAGTTTTATTTATTTTTACATTCTAAACTTGTGTTTTTTTAGGAGAGATTTGCTTTTGAGGTCTCCGATGATTATATCAAGAAGGCATTGGGTAAAAAATGGAGAGACAATAAAAGCACTTTAAAAAAACAATATTTTAAGAAAGACATAAGCCTCGAGGAAAAATTAAGAAATGTCCCGCCGGGAATGCTGAGGTACCAATGGGAAGATGCGGCTCGATTCTGGAATTCAAAGAAAGGAGAGGTATTGCGTATTTCCAAACTCTTATATATAGTGTTTACTATATACGTAATAATAATTTCATTATGTAGGACCGTGAGCGTGTTGGAACAAGCAGCAGGCAAAAACAAAAATACACGCACACGGCAGGGTCGAGAAGTTTTGCTTCTGTAGCTGAGGCCGAGGTATTATGAATTTATTAGTTCTTTCAAATATTAATAACTTTCTACTATTAAATAATATTTTTACTACTATATTGTAGGAAGTCAAATCTGGACAAAAAGTTGGACGCCTTCAACTTTTTGAAATTATGCATAGGAAGAAAGATGGATCTCCTATGACATCCGAAGCTGGAGAAATTATGGTACATTTACTTAATATTTGATTTATTCTAAAGATTTATAATCTTTAATTATAATTGTTTAATTCAATTCATCGTTAGTAGTTTTAAATAATGTTAAGTTATGTTGCATTCATTTTTATTATATATTTCGTTTCTAACTGTTTACTTGCTTTTTTAGGAGAAACTAAAGGAGAAGAAGGCGGAATATGAAGCGATTGCTTCGACTGATAGTTTTGTTAATCTTGAGAACATTGATAATGTAATTATCCTTTGAAGTTTTGGGTCCTGAAAGGTACGGTCGGGTTCGATTTCAAGGATCTGGTGTTACCCGACCCAATATTTTGGATCCGCTCCAAGAATACATGCCTTTGGAAGTCAAGCTCAAGTCAAGTTCAGAGGTTAAGAGACCAGATAGCTCAGATGCAAGCGAACACGGTTGAGCAAATTTCCGAGGTTCAACGAAAATATGAAGAACTCCAGCAACAACTTAGAGCGGAGGCAGCAGCAGCAGCGAGGGAGGCAGCGACAGCAGCGAGGGAGGCAGAGGCACGAGCGAGGGAGGCAGAGGACGATGACCTCCAGCTACAGCTTCAGCAGATGATGCAGATGTTTCAGCAATCGCAAAAGCCGCCATCTTAGACATTAGTTTTCTCATTGTAAGAATATTTTTAACTTTGTCACGTTTAACATTATTGTAAGAATATTTTAAATTATACTTTATTTATTAATTATATCATATATCTTTCGTTAAATTTGAAGTATAGTTTAGAATTAATATTTTTGGTTGTATTTTTATGCTAAATTTGCTATTTTTGGCTGCATTTTATATTATATTTGTTGTATTTGGTTGGATTTTAATGTAGGAAGGGCTGGATATTGGTGAAAAAAATATATAGCAAATCTGTCAAAATTAGCGACGTTTGCCATAAAAACACCGCTAAAGGCCATGGCTTTTAGCGGCGCTTTTCCAACAAACGCCGCTAAAGGCCATGGCTTTTAGCGGCGCTTTTCCAACAAACGCCGCTAAAGGCCATGGCTTTTAGCGGCATTTTTTTAAATAAACGCCACAAACCTTTGTGTCGGTACCTATAGCGGTGTTTTCTGCGGCGTTTTGAAAAGTTAATCGTTAAAAAGTTTTAGTGGCGCTTAAAAGCGCCACTAAAGGCTAAAAAAAGCGCCGCTAAAAGTCTATTTTGCTGTAGTGTTTAGATTTTAGAAGACATGTTGAGATGTTGTATACTCAAGTTTGGAGATAGCTGGGAAAGGTATTTAACCTTGGCCAAATTTTCCTATAATAATAGTTATTAGTCCAACATAAAAATGACACAATTTGAAGCTCTTTACGGAAGAAAATGTAAGACTCCATTGTATTGGTCCAAATTAAGTGACTCCAAGTTAATGGGAGTTGATTTGATCTGAGAAACTGAAGAAAAAGTTCGAATGATCCGAGACTATTTGAAAGTTGCTTCAGACTATCAAAAATCATACGTAGATTTGAAAATAAGAGATATAGAATTTTTAGTTGGTGATCGAGTGTTCTTAAAGGTTTCACTATGCAAGAAAGTATTACGGTTGGGCAGAAAAAGGGAAGCTCAGTCCAAGATTTATTGGACCTATGAAATTGTAGAAAGAATTGGCCCTATAGCTTATCGGTTAACTCTACCTCTGTTTTGTTGGCTAAGTTTAAGGATTGAATCTACCATCCAAGCTTGAGTTCCAGATTATTAACTTCAACCATGCTGTCACAATCATCAAGCATTCGACATTAGATGTCACTGTGAACTCTTCTAAAAGTGTTGTGTTTTGGTCATTTAATTCTTCCTCAATTAGATCATCTAGCATATTAATAATATGACATTCTTTTTTGTCCTTGCATTGAATAGATTCAAAAACACTGAAGCTGACTTGTTCATCATTGAGTCGCATGGTTAGTTCACCTTTATAAACATCAATTAGACTTTAGCCAGTGGCTAAAAATAGTCATCCAAGATTATGGGAATCTCCTTGTCTGCCTCATAGTCAAGTATGATAAAATCAGCCAGAAAAACGAATTTATCCACATGAACTAAGATGTCTTTTATTTTCCCTTCAGGTTGAGCGAAGGATCAATTGGCTAGTTCTAATGTCACTGCAATATATTTCATGTGACCAATTCCTAACTTTCTAAAAGTAGATAGTGGCATTCAGTTAATGCTAGCTCCCAAGTTGCATCAAGCCTTACCCAAATAATGACTTCCAATTGAACATGGGATGGTAAAGCTCCTAGAATCTTTCAATTTAGGGGGCAACTTCTTCGTCAAAACAACACTACAGCCTTATGTGAGTGCAATAGTTTCAATATCAGTGAGCTTCTTCGTATTGGACAAGAGGTCTTTTATAAATTTCTCATAACTCAAAATTTGTACCAGAGCATCTACTAAAGGAATGTTGATTTGTTGTTGCTTCAGTGTTTCCAGGAACTGCTGATACTACTTGTAATGCTCATTCTTTCTGAATCTTTTTGGGAAAGGTAAAAGGTAGAGATATATCTGCTTATGCCGACACCTTTGATTGTATCGACAATTTTGAAGGTCGGATAGTAAGCATATGATTGACAAATTGTGGAGCATCTTTGTCTGAGGCATCGGCAAATTCTTCAGATTCAACCTTCTCACCAGTGATCACTCCATCCGTATCTTGAGATGTTACAATAGAGTCGATAATCGCTTCGCTAGTTTGTTTACCACTCCTAAGAGTGATAGCCTTATAGTGTTCTTTTCCCCTTGGAGTAGGATTTTTTGTGTCAGTAGGTAATGAACTTGGTGGTCGAGTATTCAAATTTGAAGCAAGTTATCCGAATTGTGCTTCTAATGCTTGAATGGAAGATGAATTCCTTTATACGATAGCTTCCGTGCAAGTAATATGCTCTCGCATTAATGCCTCAAGAGTTGCTAACGGGTTAGAAGTAGAAGCTTAAGTGTGCGGTTTCTATCGATGTTCTCGAACATGTTAATTTGGTATTGAAGAGTGTTGTGGCGCCAAATGTGTCTATCCTTGTTGTGGTTGCATCTGAGTGTGCTAATTGTAGCTCTGCTGCTGTTGATTATAATTCCCTTGTCTGAGATTATAATTGCCCTAAGTAAATTTATTCCCATATCTGAATGTCGCAGCATTTTGTCCAACATTCTGAGTTTCCCAAAATGGTTGGTTGCCTCCAGAGTGTAAACTGAAAAATATGTAGGATTTTTCCTATGTAATTTATAACCTTTTTACTTAAATTCGTTGTTAAAACTAAGTAATTGTTTAATAAATTAATGAAATATGTGGAAATATGAAATTAGGACATATAAATTATTAAAATGTGATTTTATGCTTTATTTTATAGTTTTCATGCATAAAATGGCTTATTTTATATTTATTTGAACATATTATATTTTTAAGACATAAAATGGGCCATGCATGATTAAATTAAATAATAAAATATAAAATTATATTTAATAATTCATTTTAAAATATTTCATTAATAATTTGGGTTTGAATTAATTATTTAAATTGGATAAATTTTGTTCTTTGGTCCTTTAGTTTATCTATTTATTTTGGATAGGTCTGATAGCTTGCTGGATTACAAAAACAACCGTCCAAATTGAAGACCAAGTCAACCCAAATTTGGCTACACATGGTTGTCACATAAACTACTTTTTGGTTTAATTACACAAGGTCCTTGCAATGTTGAAGAAATTAGAGATTTGCCTGATGATTTACATTTAAGCGAGTCTCAGTCTGAAGTTGTTATGACATTTAAATTGCTTAAAAATCAAGCAAAATTCAACTTAAATCCACTAAGCACGGCCGAACACTCATTGGAAAAGCTTGTAGAGACTAAACCTCTCTATTTTTAGCAAACTACCCTCATCTCTTCACCTATAAATAAGACCTCATTTGATCCCTCATCCATCATCCATCATCCCTCATCCCTCATCATTCTCTCTGTTCTTTCAATCCTCTTTAGCATTTTTCATTCCCCATGCCTAACATCATCTCTTCATATAGATTTTAGCAATTAAGCCTCTTAAAGAGCCCTCAGTCACTCACTTTGGAGAGCCATTAGCAAAGGAGCAAAGCGAAGGAGGAAAAGAGCCTCGTCGGTCAGAGTCTTGGGTGACAACCACTCTGATTTAGGTTTAATATTTCTTTTCTTTAATTTAATCAAAAAACTGTTTGCTATGTGTTCTTTGTTCTTGTTTACAACAATGTTACCCTAATTTTATTTAAGCTAGGATGATACTTTGATTAAATAATATTTATTTGATTCATACTTATTATGTTTGTGCCTCAATTGATCATGTTTTCAATTAAAATCAAGTTTTTATTTCCTTCATACGTGACTGAAATGCACTTGAATTAGCTAAGCGATCCTAATCAAACGACGGCTAGTGGACATATAACTGAAATGTACATGCTCAATTTAGATCCTAACCCGATTAAATTGCAGGTTGCATAACAACTCTAACTAAGCGCTATTATCTTCATAGTTTTTAGAATTATGTGATTAAACTGTTTCAAACGTAACACGTTCTTGTTACCTAACACGAATGCTAAGAAATCCTTAGTAAATAAGGATCAATAAAATGCATATTTACTAAGTAAAGAATTCTTGTAACATCCCAAAATAGGGCCTAAATGGAACAGTGGTTGCAAAACCTTGAATTCGAGATAGAAAGTTTTATTCTGATTAATTTTTATAATTTACCGTGTGATTATATGCATGTGTTAGAGTATCAATTGGAAAAAATTTATAGATAGCATGCTTAATTTACCTACTAGGGCTTAAATGCAAAAGTTGATAAAAATGAGTTTTAGATGCTAAAGGATTAAATTGAAGAGTATAATTGATGTAGAGGTCCTTAAATGGTAATTAGACCATTAGGTTTTCATGGGCAATAATGGACATACATAGATAAAAATAACTAAAGTTTTAATGAAGGGTATTTTAGTCATTTGGTAATTAAAAGATTAAAAAAGGGAAAAAGATGGGAAAATGTGCCCATCTTCTTCATTAGGTTGAAATTTTAGTTCTTCATAGCTAGGGTTTTGTCAAGCTTCCAGGCTTCATAGTAAGTGATTCCAAGCCCCGTTTTTAATGTTCTTTACGTTTTTGAAGTCTTGGTAACTTGATTTAGCTTATTCTAGCAATAATTTAGCCTAGGGTTCATATATGGAATATACCCATAGGTGAAATGTGTTTATTTTGATGTTTTATGGTAGAATATGAAGCTTGAAATTATGTTAAATGACTTGAGCTAAGCGATTTTAAGCGAAAACGAGTAAAATAACATAATTGGTAAAAATATCTAATGGTCATAAGTACATGTTAGAGTGGGAATTTGATGTTGTCGTAGGTAAATAAATGATTAGCATGTCATAAAACATAAGAATTAGGGATAAATTTTCATTTCCGAGCCTTGGGGAAAAAGTATAAATATGCAAAAGTTTAAGGCAAAATCATAATTTTGCCAAAGTTAGAGTTAAGGACTGTTTTGATAAATGTGAATATTAAATAAGTTAAATTTGCTATTATAGATCAAGAAGAACGAAATTTAGGGTTAGACCGAGGAAAGAAAAAGGTTGAGGAATAAATCAAAATATTTGATCGTATTTTGTATCGAGGTAAGTTTGCAGTAAATAAATGTAATTTTTTATTATATATAATTAATGATGTTATTTTTCAGCATCTGTATATTTATTTTGTAAATTTATTCCTTGATGATTCAAGCAAGAATTGATGGAGAAATGATACTTAAAAGTCCCGGTTGAACCTTAGGAATGTATAGGATACAAATGTCATGACATTAGGGTTTAAGGATAATACCACACCAAGGCTTGTCATTGGTATGTTTTACAAGGCAAGGAAACCATGTGAGAGCATGTCAGGACATGGCATTGATAAACTACGATAAGGCAAAGATCCCATGTAAGACCATGCCAAGGCATGACAATGGTGAGTTCATAAGGCAAGGATACCACGTAAGACCATGTCAAGACATGGCAATGGTATGTTTAAAAAGAAAAGATACCCGTGTATCCTTAGTATTCCAAGTGGTTCAATGGAAAATTTAAAGAGTGTACCAAAGGGAAGGTAAGATAAGTCCATGTTCGAAAGGTTCAGGTTATCTTGATAATTCATTTAGAATGTTGTTATTTATTTATATGCAAACTTACTAAGCTTTATGCTTACTCCCTTTCTTTTCTCTCTTTTTTATAGTATCGCAAACCCATCTTGGAAAATGTTAAGGACGTCGAATATCGCCTCACACTATCAGCAATTTATCTCGGTATTTTATGACTAAAAATACTTTAAGTTATGGCATGTATAGGGACTTGGCTATTTTGTGTGTATGTCCTTATGATATGATTAAAGAATGGCATGTGAATACTTGGTAATGATTAGCTTATGATATAACTAAATAAGAACATGTTTTGGTATTATGTATGCCTAAATGAGATTTGATGCAAAGAAATTATGAAGGAGTAAAAGTTGGTCATGGAACAGTTAGGAAACAACAACAGTGACATGGTTTTGGAAAATCACTAAAAATTGTAGAAATGGAATTAAATGGTGAATGAGATATAGAATTAAATCTTATTGAGTCTATTTTCCTAAGAAGGAACGGAGCAAGCAAAGGAAGTTTATATTCTGAGATATTTAAATTTTTGTAATAGTGGTTTAGAGTGACTCCGTGATCCCCTATTCTACATTTGGAAAATCAGTAGAAATTGCATAAAAATAATTATAAGCCATTGTTTATATGTATAGATTAGAAACAAATGGAAACATTATCTAAATTCTATATAAGGAGATAATCAATTTTTAGTGAAGAGAGGGTAGGTCCACTGAACTGCGAAATAGAGGAATCTTTAGTGAATAAACTGTACTAATTGGCCAAACCAAAAATTCAGGAAAACTTATAGTAAGAATATATATGAGTCTAGTTTCAGGGAAAATTTACAGATTTGAATTTTGAGTTTCCTAACTCGAGTTATAATTAATTTAGTGACTGTTACGCAGATGGATAGTTTTTATTATGAATAGTGAAATAAATTGTTTTGATTTGTGTAAGTAATTGGAAAATTTTTAATGTTCCCGGTTTGGTCCCGAACCGTTCCAATTGCATGTTTTATGGCCTCGAAGGCCCTTTTTATGGATTTATTGGATGAATGGGAGCGAATTAATTTTTTAAAAGTGAAAAAAAAAATTTATGCCCCAAACAAGTAAGATAAGTCTGGTAACGCCTCGTGCTCGACTCCGTCGACAGTCTTGGGTAAGAGGTGTTACATTTATTGGCATCAGAGCAAGAGTTTAGTTAGTTCTCAGAATATTCAGTATGAGCAAGTGTAACACCCCAAACCCGGCCCAGACGTTATGCCCGAATCCGGCGTGCTACATTGAAGTTAAAAGTCCCCGTTTTCGTTTTAGTGTTCTAATAAACCGTATTTGTTACGTTTAACCAAGTGAATGGAAGCTGTGCACCAGGTAGGTATCCAAAACAAAGGAGGTGAGCCATGAAGGCTGCTTAAGTACCAAGCTCTTCGGTTGGATCCAATCCTAGACATGCCCACAACCATTGCCAGCTTGGATATAACGAGTTGAAATTTATTTGAGTGGATATCTTTGATAAATCGAAAAATTGTGATGTTGCGTTATTTTGAAAACGAGTATCATTTTGAAAATGCGCCCTAAGTCTAGCCCATTTGTATTGTCATCAGTAAAATTTAAAGTTATTGAAAAATAAAATAATCCCAGAAAGAGAATAAAGTTAAAATGGTCTTATTACAACCCAAAAGTAAATATTAAATAAGATAAACTAGAGAAAACCAAATACTTATTTTAAAGTCCAATAGCGATCACCGTGGCCACTCTGAATCCCCTCCGGCTCCAAGTCCCCAAATCAAGGCTCACCTGCAAGGTTAAGGAAGGGGGTGAGTTTGGAAACTCAGTGTACAACAAGCCCCTTTCAGAGCCCAAAACAATATCAGCATACTGGGCCTAAGCCCAAAATCAGTCTCAACATATACTGGGCCTAAGCCCAAAATCAGTCTTTCATTAAACGATTACTGGGTCGAAGCCTTTTCATAATTCATATCACTGGGCCAAAGCCTTTACTGTAAATGGTATGGCCCATAGGCCCAAATCAATACCACATACACTATTAATGGATGTATGCAAGCCCGTTTGGGGAGACTACTCAACCCACCAACCGCTACTCTCCACCCGTACCAACCAAGCTCTCCATGTGGGGAATATCTCAACCACCCAACCAAACTCTCCACTGGCAGCATAGCTGTTTTATCATATAACTGGAGGCCTAGCCTCTTTTAATAACTGGGGCAAAGCCCTTTTCGGTAAACTGGGGCAGAGCCCTTTTTGGTAAACTGGGGCAAAGCCCTTTTGCACTTCCTCTATTCATATAAAACCCAACCCATGCATATATGTATATATCATGGCATATCATGTGCATATCATGGCATATTATGTACAAATCAATATCACATGCATCTCAATTATAACATATCCCTAGGGGTACAATAGTCATTTTCACCTAGGGGCAAAAAGGTCATTTTCACATTATAAGGGTAATTTCGTAATTTTACCAAAAAATTAGGGTTTTCCATGTTCATTAACAATTATCAATAACTCCAAGTGTTTAAACAATGATTTTAATGCATTTTATCAAATTCGGGCTTTTGGGCCTAAATCCCCTAATGGGACCTACAAATGCCGATCTAGCCCTTTAAGCCCTCATAACCCAAATTTTACATCTGATCCACTCGTTTAACAAGCAATATATCCAAGTTCCATTTTCTATCAAATTTACCCCAAATGGGCCCGGAAGCCCATTGGGCCCTATTTTAGCCCCTCGAGGCCCATCTCACCATCGTGCACAAAATCGTACCCTTACCTGTTCCAACGATCCTAATCATCGAACTTAGCGAATCCAACTAACCTATGAGCGTTCGCGTGCTCACGAGTCCTCAGAATGCCAAAATTTCGGCATTTCGGCATTTCGGCATATATTGATTTAAGCTACGAAAGTGGGTTCGTTACACACCTTTTTTGTGACATTCACCAACGAAGTCTCCCATGGCAACCTACAATTATCCACCTCCACTTTTAGTGTACAAATCATACTTATCAAACCCAAAATCTACCTTACCACATTCGGCCAAAGGCCCCTAATGGCCATAGTTCACTTACCTTCACAAGGTCTGAGATATGATCCAAGATTATTCAAATCGACACCCCAGGCCTTGCTACTCCTCCAACGTAACTATGCCACTATACAAACCATAAAATCAAATGAAGAAGCCCAATAAGGCTTATATCTCTAATCGGCCACCTCCCTAAACTAGAGGGGTTTCGGCTTTTGTCAACAGTTACTACGGAATCGATTTAGAGTACAAATACTTACCACAGTCTCCCTTCTTGAACCGTTTAAATCTTAGAAGATAAAGGGATTGGCCACCAAAAAGTGAAGGGAAAAAGAAGGGTTGCTGGTCAACAAGAAATCGACACCACCTAGCTTCACTGGTTTCGACTTTTGCGGCTTTTCGACAGATGTGAAGGTAAAGAAAGAAGTAGTAGATGAACAGAAGGGAGTAGTGGGCTGGTTTTGGAAAAAGAAAAGGAAGGAATGATGAATGGAAGGGTGGTAGGTTCGGCTAGAGAAGAAAAAAGAAAAGAAAATACTAATCCTAAAGAAGAAAACGGCACAACCTAAGTCCCTAATGCCGAAAATACTAACCTAATACCCCTCTGTCGAAATTCCCTCTCTAATCCCCTCTATTCGGATAACTCTATCTTGACTGATTCAAACTCTCTCCCACAGAGTTCCATTCGACTACAACTCATGCATGCTCAAAGCATAAAAATAACACCACATTTGCCATCACAAGGAATCGAACCCAGGTTTCCCCCAACCACTTACACGCCACCTCTTTAGTTCCTTAGTGGCGTCACTTACCCACTTTACCAGAGGCTCTTTTGTGATACTTTTTACCTACAATTTCTAATAAGGCCGCCTATCCAAAGCCCCTAACTTCTTAAGTCAAAAATTCAAAAATTCTACTGAGTTTTGGCCATCACATTGGCCATGTATAAGCCCATTTACACACTCCCATTATGAATTTCACAACCAAATATCAAATTTTAAAAAAACTTCACCAAAATCTCGAGAATCATGAAAAACCCGAAAATCAGGATGTTACAGCAAGAGTCTAGCTATACATGTCATACTTATATTTTGATAGTACGATGACTCCTAACGATTTTAAAATGTTTTTCTTTTATAGTTATGGATCCCGAACGAGTTGGTGCAGATGATGTATAAAGTAATGCGCGCACTCCCCTATAAGAGACGGTGCCACCAGATAGAAGTGAAAGGCCGTTCATTAGTCGAGGAGGAGGGCTCGAAGCCTTCTTCCAAGCTATGAATGAAAGGTTTCTTGAGTTTGTTAAATGCGAATCCGCCGTTAGACCTCCACCCCTCATGATCCTTAGACTACCCATGTAGCTTCCCGATCCACGATCTGATCGAGAAGAGAGAAGCCACCAGTTGATAAAATTAGAAAACAAGGGGCTAAAGAGTTTCGGGCTACTAAAGATGACGATGCAGAGAAAGCTGAATTTTGGCTTGAGAATACTATCAAGGTCTTTGATGAGTAATCTTGCACACCTGAAGAGTGCATGAAGTATGTTGTATCACTTTTATGAGAATCGGCCTACCATTGGTGGAAGACACTTGTGTCAGTAGTACCGAAAGAGAGGGTTGCTTGGGATTTCTTTCAGAAGGAGTTCCATAAGAAATACATTATTCAGAGGTTCATCGACCAGAAAAGAAAAGAATTCTTTGAACTAAAGTAGGGTAAGATGACAGTGATTGAATATGAACGTGAATTTGTCAGACTCAGTAATTATGCTCGAGAGTGTGTGTCTACTAAAGCTATTATATACAAGAGATTTGAAGATGGGCTCAATGATGATATTCGACTGCCAGTCGGTGTTTTAAAAATAAAAGAGTTTGTTATTTTAGTTGAAAGAGCTTGTAAGGCAGAGGAGTTGCTGAAAGGAAAGGGTAAAGCTAAAATTAAGATGCAAGACACGAAGAAAAGACAGATGAGCTTGTCATTTCAGTCTACATCCAAGAGGCCTAGAGAGTTCTCTATGACATCTAATTTTTTAGCAGGGTATTCTAGCCAAAACAGAGGTAGAAGATTTATGGGTCAGAAAGCTCAGACCACTTCAATTGCAAATGTTGGAAGTATTTAGCCAGATAAACCCGAGTGCCGTCAATGTGGTCGATGTCATCCAGGTCAATGTCGAGCAACTGAGACTGGTTGTTTTCGATGTGGTGCACCGGATCATTTCATTCGGGAGTGTCCTGAGATGGTTAAAAGAGAAGTAATACCAAGTGTAAGTTCAGACAATGCCCCCGTTAGAGGCATACCTTAGAGAAGTTTGAGAATAGGGGCAGGTAGAGGTGCATCTAGAGATTCAGCAGCAAGACTAGATGTTAGAGCACCTGCAAGGACCTATGCTATCCATGCTCGTGAAGAGGCATCGTCCCCCGATGTAATTACGTGTACATGTTCTCTTCATGATGTTAATGTTATTGCTTTGATTGATCCGGGTTCAACCCATTACTATGTTTGCGTGAAATTGATGCCTAGTATGAACATGTCCATAGAGTCTACGGGATTTGTCATTAAAGTATCAAATCTATTGGGTCAGTATGTATTAGTAGACAAAGTATGTAAAACTTGCCCTTTGATGATTAGAGGTTACTGTTTTTCAGTCGATCATTGCCATTTGATGAGTTTGATGTGATTCTTGGTATGGATTGGTTGACTACGCATAACGTGATAGTAAATTGTGGAAAGAAATTCATTGAGTTGAAATGCGAAAATGGTGAAATTCTTTGGGTTAATTCAAATGAGTCAGATAGTTCAATTGCCATGATTTCTATTATGTTTGCTCAGAAATGCTTGAGAAAATGATATGAAGCTTATCTTGCTTTTGTGTTGAATATTAAAGATCCAGGTTGAAAACTGAATCAGTGCCTGTGGTATGTGAGTTTCTTGATGTGTTTCCGGAAGAACTATTAGGTTTGCCTCTTATCAGAGAAGTAGAGTTTAGTATTGAATTGGTTCAGGGTACAACACCCATTTCTATTGCTCCTTATAGAATGAATCCAATTGAATTGAAAGAATTGAAAGTTCAGTTGCAGGAACTAACAGAGAAAGGCTTTGCAAGACCTAGTTGTTCACCATGGGGTGCACCAGTGCTATTTGTGAAAAATAAAGATGGTTCGATGAGATTGTGCATAGATTATCGGTAGCTTAACAAGATGACTATTAAGAACAAGTATCCACTGCTTAGAATTGACGATTTGTTTGATCAATTGAAAGGAGCTATTGTGTTCTCCAAGATAGATTTGAGATCCGGATATTATCAATTGCGAGTTAAAGAGTCAGATGTTTCGAAGACTACTTTTCGGACTAGGTATGGACATTATGAGTTCCTTCTGAGGCCATTTGGCTTGATTAATGCTCCTGCCATTTTCATGGACTTAATGAATCAAATTTTCAGACCTTACTTGGATAAATTTGTAGTTGTGTTCATTGATGATATCTTGATTTATTCTCATGATAACACTGAGCATTCAGAGCATTTGAGAACAATTTTACAAACTTTGAAAGATAATCAGCTTTATGCCAAGTTTAGCAAAAGTGAGTTCTGGTTACGAAAAGTTGGTTTTCTTTGACATATAGTCTCAGATGAAGGTATTAGAGTTGATCCAAGCAAGATTTCAGCCATTGTTGATTGGAAGCCTCCCAGGAATGTACCAGAGGTCAGAAGTTTTCTTGGTCTCACTAGTTATTATAGACAATTTGTAGAGGGATTCTCCATGATAGCTACTCCATTGACAAGATTGCTACAGAAAGATGTCAAATTTGAATGGACTAAAAAGTGTCAGCAGAGTTTTGACAACTTAAAGGCATTGTTGACTGAAGCTCCTATCTTAGTATAACCAAAATCGGGTAAAGATTTTGTGATTTATGGTGATGCGTCCTTGAATGGACTAGGCTGTGTACTTATGTAGGAAGGAAAGGTAATTGTTTATGCCTCTAGATAGCTAAAGCCACATGAGAAAAATTATCCGATACATGATTTAGAACCAGCTGCCATTGTATTTGTGTTGAAAATCTGGAGACATCACTTGTATAGTGAGAAGTGCCAAACATTTATTGATCATAAAAGTTTGAAATACTTCAGGACTCAGAAAGATTTGAACTTGAGGTGAAGAAGATAGCTAGAGTTGATTAAAGATTATGAACTAGTGATCGATTATCACCCGGGTAAGGCAAACGTAGTTGCTGATGCTTTTAGTAGAAAATTTTTATTTGCATTAAGAGCTTTTAACACTAGTTTAACCTTATCGGATGATGGTTCTATCTTAGTCGAATTAAGAGCGAAGCCAATGTTTCTTGAAGAAATTTGTGAAGTTCAGAAAGATGACAATGAGTTGCAAGCCAAAAGAGCTCAGTGTGAGTCGGGTATAGAGTTAGATTTTTAGATCAGTTTTGAAGGTTGTTTAATGTTCAGAAATAGGATATGTGTACCAAAGAATGATGAGCTTATTTTTAAGATTTTAGAGGAAGCACATAGCAGTTCCTTGTCTATTCATCCAGGTAGTACAAAGATAATGATTTAAAAAAAATGTATTGGTAGGTAGGAATGAAGAGAGATATCTTAAAGATGCTTGATCTGTCAGTAGGTAAAAGCCGAACATCAGGTACCTTCAAGTTTATTGCAGCCTGTGTTAGTTCCTGAGTGGAAATGAGACCAAGTTGCCATGGATTTTGTGACAGGATTGTTGTCGACACCGAGAAAGAAAGATGCAGTATGGGTTGTGATTGATAAGCTAATGAAGTTGGCTCATTTTATTCCAATTCGTATGGATTATTCAGTTGAAAAGTTGGTCGAGTTTTATATTTCAGAGATAGTCAGATTACATGGAGTACCATTATTGATTATTTTAGATAGAGACTGAAGATTCACTATGTGGTTTTGGAAGAAGTTATAGGAAGCTTTGGGCACAGAGTTGAGTTTTAGTACAACTTTCCATCCTCAGACCGATGGTTAGTCAGAGAGAGTTATTCAGATGCTTGAGGATTTGCTCAGATGTTGTGTCTTAGAATTTCAAGATAGTTGGGAGAAATATTTGCCGTTGGTAAAGTTTACTTTTAATAATAGTTGCTAGTAGAGTTTGAAAATGGCACCTTATGAAGCTTTGTATGGACATAAATGTCGCACACCTTTGTATTGTACAGAACTTAAAGAAAATCAGATTTACGAGGTTGATTTAGTTAAAAAAACTGAAGAGAAAGTGAAAGTTATCAAAGATTTCTTGAAAGCAGCTTCAGATAGACAGAAGTCTTATGCAGACTTGAAAGGAAAAGAGATTGAGTATCAAGTTGGTGACAAAGTGTTCTTGAAAGTATCCCCCTGGAAGAAAGTCTTTAGATTTGGCAAGAAAGGCAAACTAAGTCCACGTTTTATTGGACTGTTGGAGGTGACTAAAAGAGTTGGACCATTGGCATATCGGCTAGCTTTGCCGCCAGAGTTAGAGAAGATTCATGATGTGTTTCATGTGTCCATGTTACGTCGTTGCCGTTCTGATCCTTCACATGTGATTTCACCGACAGAGGTTGAGATTCAGCAAGATATGAGTTATGGTGAAAAACCGGTAAAGATTTTAGCTCAAGAGGTCAAGCAACTAAGGAACAAAAGTATTGCACTTGTGAAAGTATTATGGAATAGGCATGGGTTAGACGAGGCTACATGGAAGCCTGAAGAGGTTATGCAAAAACAATATCCAAATCTTTTCACAGGTAAGATTTTTTAGGACGAAAATCCCTAAAGGGGGAGAAATGTAACATCCCAAAATAGGGCCTAAATGAAACAGTGGTTGCAAAACCATGAATTTGAGATAGAAAAGTTTATTTCAATTAATTTTTATAATTTACTAACTGATTAGATGCATGTGTTAGAGTATCGATGGAAAATTTTATAGATAGCATGTTTAATTTGCCTACTAGGGCTCAATTGCAAAAGTTGTTAAATATAAGTTTTAGATGCTAAAGGATTAAATTGAAGAGAATAATTGAAGTAGAGGTCCTTAAATGGTAATTAGACCATTAGGCTTTCATGGACAAAAATGGACATACATAGATAAAAATAACTAAAGTTTTAATGAAGGGTATTTTAGTCATTTGGTAATTAAAATATTAAAAAAGGGAAAAAGATGGCAAAATATGCCCATCTTCTTCATTAGGCCGAAATTTCAAGGGTTATTATAGCTAGGGTTTTGTCAAGCTTCCAAGCATCATAGTAAGTGATTCCAAGCCCCGTTTTTAATGTTCTTTACGTTTTTGAAGTCCCGATAACTTGATTTAACTTATTCTAGCAATAATTTAACCTAGGGTTCATATTTAGAAAAATACCCATAGGTGAAATGTGTTTATTTTTATGTTTTATGGTAGAATATGAAGCTTGAAATTATGTTAAACGACTTGAGCTAAGCGATTTTATGCGAAAACGAGTAAAACGACATAATAGGTAAAAATACCTAATGGCATAAGTATATGTTGGAGTGGGAATCTGATGTTGCCATAGGTAAATAAATAATCAGCATGTCATAAAACATAAGAATTAGGGATAAAGTTTCATTTTCGAGCCTTGTAGAAAAAGTGAAAATATGCAAAATTTTAAGGGCAAAATCATAATTTTCCAAAGTTAGAGTTAAGGACTATTTTGATAAATGTGAATATTAAATAAGTTAAATTTGCTATTATAGATCAAGAAGAACAAAATTCGGGGTTAGACCGAGGAAAGAAAAAGGTTGAGGACTAAATCAAAATATCTGATCGTATTTTGTATCGAGGTAAGTTTGTGGTAAATAAATGAAATGTTTTATTATTTATAATTAATGATGTTAGTTTTCAGCATCTATATATTTATTTTGTAAATTTATTCCTTGATGATTCAAGCAAGAATTGATGGAGAAATGATACTTAAAAGTTCTGGTTGAACCTTAAGAATGTGTAGGATACAAATGTCATTACATTAGGGTTTAAGGATACCAAGTAAGACCATGCCAAGGCATGGCATTGGTAAGTTTTACAAGGCAAGGTAATCATGTAAGACCATGTCAAGACATGGCATTGATAAACTACGATAAGGCAAGGATCCCATATAAGACCATGCCAAGGCATGGCAATGGTGAGTTCATAAGGCAAGGATACCACGTAAGGCCATGTCAAGACATGGCAGTGGTAAGTTTAAAAAGGAAAGGTACCCTTGTATCCTTAGTATTCCAAGTGGTTCAACGGAAAATTTAAAGAGTGTACCAAAGGGAAGGTAAGATGAGTCCACGATCGAAAGGTTCAGGTTATCTTGATAATTCATTTAGAATGTTGTTATTTATTTACATGCAAACTTACTAAGCTATAAGCTTACTCCCTTTCGTTTCTCTCTTCTTTATAGTATCGCAAATCTAACTCGAAAAATCGTAAGGACGTCGGAGAAATCCTCACACTATCAACGAGCTATCTCGGTATTTTATGACTAAAAATACTTTAAGTTATGCCATGTATAGGGACTTGGCTATTTTGTGTGTATGTCCTTATGATATGATTAAAGAATACCATGTGAATACTTGGTAATGATTAGCTTATGATATAGCTAAATAAGAACATGCTTTGGTATTATGTACGCCTAAATGAGGTTTGATGCAAAGAAATTATGAAGGAGTAAGAGTTGGCCATGGAACAATTAGGAAATAGCAGCAGTGACATAGTTTTGAAAAATCACTAAAAATTGTAAAAATGGAATTAAAAGGTGAATGAGATATAGAATTAAATCTTATTGAGTCTATTTTCATAAGGAAGAAACAGAGCAAGCAAAAAAAGTCTATATTTTAAGATGTTTAAATATTTGTAAGACTGGTTCAGAGTGACTTCGTGATCCCCTGTTCTAACTTTTGAAAATCACTAGAAATTTTAAAAAAAATAATTATAAGTTATAGTTTATATTTCTATATTCCTTAGTGAGTCTACTATCATTAGAAACAAACAGAAACATTATCCGAATTCTGTATGATGAGGTAATAAATTTTTAGTGAAGAGAGGTCAGGTCTGCTGAACTGCAAAATAGGGGAACCATTAATGAATAAACTGTACTAATTTTCCAAACCAAATATTCTGGAAAAATTATGGTAAGAATATATATGAGTGTAGCTTTAGGGAAAATTTACAGATTTAAATTTAGAGTTTCTTAACTCGAGTTATAATTAATTTAGTGATTGTTACGCAGATAGAAAGTTTTATTATAAATAGTGAAATAAATTGTTTTGATTTGTGTAAGTAATTGGAAAATTTTTAATGTTCCCGGTTTGGTCCCAAATAGTTCCAATTGCACATTTTAGGGTCGAAGGCCCTTTTTAGGGATTTATTGGATGCATACGAGCAAATTAATTTTTTGAAAGTAAAAAAAAAATATGCCCTGAACAAGTAAGATAAGTTTGGTAACGCCTCGTGCTCGACTCTGGTGACGGTCTCGGGTAAGGGGTATTACAATTCCAAAAGGACCTAATGTGGTTTCCAAACTCATGAAAGATCATGTTGCCATGAAATATTTTTTTCGAATGTTATTAAGCATGTTGATAATAAATTGAGTTTCATTAAAATAATTGTCCTAGTTTATTTATGTTATAATTTTTGTAAATTGTGTTTAATTTTGCTAAAATCTATTCCATTCATAAAGTTTGCATACTTAGGATAATTTGCATTAGGGATTATTTCATTTAGTTTAATATATTTTAATCATCACTTCTCAACCATATTGTGTTTTTATTTACCAAATTGTTAAGGGTAATTTTACTGTAACATCCCGAAATAGGGCCTAAACGGAATAGTGATTGTGAAACCACGAATTTGAGGTCAAAAAAATTTATTCCAATTAAGTTTTAAGGTTTATTCATTGATTGAATAATTGTGTGAAAATTTCGTGAAGAAATTTTATGCATAAGTGCCTAATTTGATAATTAGGACTAAATTGTAAAATTAACAAAATGTGTGTTCTAGATAATAAAGGGGATTTAATTGAAATGGGTTCTTAAATTGGAGGTCCTTATTTACTAATTAGAACATTATATTTAAGTTTGGACAAAAATGGGCAAGAATAGGACAAATTTGAAAGAAAAGCCTTTAAGGGCGTTTTGGTCATTTAGTAATTAAAAGAATTAAAAAGGGAAAATAAAGCCAAAATTGGTTCATCTTTTTCATGGAGGAAGCCATGGTTAGGGTTTCCAAGCTTTCCAAGGTCAATAGTAAGTCCGTTCTAGCCTCATTTTTAATGTTCTTTACGTTTTTGGAGTCTTGGTAACTTGATTTGGCTTATTCTAGCAATAATTCATGCTAGGGTTCATATTTCGAAAAATACCCATAAGTTAAATGTGTTTATTTTGATGTTTTACGGTATAATATGAAGCTTGAAATTATGTTAAACAACTTTTGCTAAGCGATTTTAAGTGAAAACGAGTAAAACAACATAATCGGTAAAAATACCTAATGTTCATAAGTACATGATAGAGTGGGAGTTTGATGTTTCCATAGAAGGGAAAATTGTTCAGCGTGTCATAAAACATAAGAAAAATGAATAAATTTTAATTTTCGAGCCTAGGGGCAAAATCATAATTCTGTAAAGGTTTAGGGGCAAAATTGTAATTTTTCTAAAGTTTGAGTTAGGGAATGTTTTGAATAGTACATTAATTAAATAAGTGAAATATGATGTTTTAGATCCCGAAAAGTGAGATTTGGACCTAGAACGGGAGAAAAATCGAAAATCGAGAAAGTTAGTAAAGTATCGAGGTAAGTTCATATTTTTAATAAGTATTTAATTATGCATATTTGAATGATAAATTGATATTTTGGCCATAAATACTTTAGTATTAAGTTTCAGATATAATGATTAATGTTCGATAATAATTCGATGTTGGAAAGAGAACTTGTATAATTTATATGTAAGACCATATTTTGTATTATGGCTTTGTATGATAGCAAGAAAGTATTGACTAGCATAGTTTGATGAGAATAAGTTAAGTTGATGATATGATGAGATTAAGAATGTAAGTATGTAAGATGAGTAGCATTTTATTATTATGCAATTATTTTTATTAACATTGTTATTATTGAGTCATGTGACAAACCTTGAGAATTTGAGCAAGTATGTTTGAGCTATGACCTGACAAGGCATTGATTTCTCAAAGTCCGTGGTTGTACCATGGTAATTAAGGAAGAATTGACGGAAAATTCCATGTTCATAACATGACATTTAAGGAGGAATTGACGGTTAAGGATACCATGTAAGACTCTGTCAAGACATGGCATTGGTAAGGCAAGGATCCCGTGTAAGACCATGTTAAGACATGGCATCGACATTGATTAAGGACTCAATGTAAGACCTCATTAAGATGTGACATTGGCACTAAGACAAGGATACCATTTAAGACCATGTTTGGAACATGGCATTTGGTAAGAAAAGGATACCATGTAAGACCATGTTTGGAATATGGAATTTGGTAAGATAAGGATATCATGTAAGACCATGCCAGGGCATGGCATTGATAAGTTCTATAAGGCAAGGAAATCATGTAAGACCATGTCAAGACATGGCATTGATGAGTTACTATAAGGCAAAGGTCCCATGTAAGACCATGCCAAGGCATGGCATTGGTGAGTTCATAAGGCAAGGATACCATGTAAGACCATGTCAAGACATGGCTGTAACACCCCGAACCCGAGACCATCGCCGGTGTCGGACACGAGGGGTTAACGAGACAAATCCTCTTAAAGTACCGACCAATTTGGCATTTCCAGACAGGCTGGAAAACTGCGTCACTGTCGCCTTAAAAATCATATCTTGAGTTTCAAAACTCAGAAACTGATTCTGTAAATTTTCCATGAATTTAGACTCATATATCCATCCATGGATTTATTTCTAGAATTTTTGGTTGGGCCGATTGGTACAGTTTATTAGTTAAAGTCACCCATGTTACAGGGGTCGACTACACTGACCTTTACGCGTTACAACTTGAATATCTCTCCGTACAGGGCTTTAATACTGGTACCGTTTGTTTCTAATGAAACTAGACTCAAAATGAAATCTGAACATATAAGGCATGGCTTCTAATTCTTTCTGGATAATTTATAGTAAATTTTCAAATTCGCGTCAGGGGACCCAGAAACCGTTCTGGCCCTGTCTCACGAGAACTTTAATATCTCTCGGTATACTGTTCATATGATCGTTTCGTTACTTTCATATGAAAATAGACTCGTCAAGGTTCGTTTGCATAACTTATTCACAATTTAATACCCTTCCTACAAATTTTGGTGATTTTTCACATCCACGTCACTGCAACTGGCAGCATCTGTTTTAAGGTAGGCCTTACCTATTTTGTAGTTTCCATGGACCAACTATAGTCTAGTCATACATAGGTCCACCTATGATCATGTTTAGCCATTCAAATGGCTGATCATGTGACCAACACTCCCATTCCAATCCATAATAACATCATGAAACCATATAAAATTACAAACCACAAATGGTCTAATTCAGTACTCCACTTTTACGAACCATTTTCGCATGGCCGTACACATATACATCACAAAAGCACTTGAAAACAACCGAGGGTAGTCCTATACATGCCATATCCAAAGTTCAACTAAAAGAGTACCAAAGGGGGTTTGATAGTGTGGATGACTTCACTTCAATGATCCCGAATCCGATCGCTAGCGAGCAAAATCTATAAAACAGAGAGCCAAAGCAGCGGGTAAGCATGTTTATGCTTAGTAAATCTCAAGCAATGAAATCGGCTTTAACTAAAGCATTACATTCACATAGCCAAATGAATCATTTCATTTATACACATTCACATAATCATACTTACTTCACACTTCATCAACATATACATTCACAAGATATCAACCAATTCAAGAGCTGAAAATTCGTTAGTCGATTGACGAATATTATTCAAACGTATCGACTTTTCCATTGCACATGTAAACATACCTTATCCTTTGGGCTTTTCGAGCGTACTAATTAAATGTATTACAGCAACCAACGCCACCTTCAACCCAAGCTTCTTGAATACAACCGGACATAACCACACGCACGAATGCCTTGGTCTTAGCCCGGATATAACAACTCGCACAAATGCCTTGGGTATTAGCCCGGATATAACAACTTGCACGAATGCCTTGGTATTAGCCTGATAAAGTCACTAGCACAATTGCCTTGGTCTTAACCGGATATCATTCAATTGCTCATGCACACATACATCCATAATCATTACACATTCATGTTTCATTTTCGTTACTAAGGCTCAAACACAAATATAATCACTAGCGTAATTGCCTTGGGACTTAGCCGGTACCATTCAAATACTCATACACACGTATATTAGTAATCATTACACATCCATAATTTCATTTCACATAATTCAAGTAGGGTCCCTACTTGAAGACTTACCTCGGATGTTGTCGAACGGCTTCAACGGCTATTCGATCACTTTTTCCTTCCCCTTATCCAATTGTGGCCCTCTAAGCTCTTGAGCTAATTCAAACAAATTCAATTTATTAAAGTCTCGCCGCTAGCCTTGGCGAATACACACATCATTGACTCAACATCACATAACTAAGCACTTTAGTCAATTTTCTTTAATTACGCACACATTCGCCTTAGCTCACAACAAGGTAGCCGATTACCTAAGTCGAGAATAGGCACCATTAAGCTTGCCTCTAACCGAATGCATGCACAATAATTCCCCTCATGTGGCCGATTATACTTAGTCATACTTGCACAAAATCAACAATAAATTGCAAGATTTTCACATCATATGTGTACTAGGCCGAATGTACTTGCAATTTCACAAACATTCTTCAACACTTTCTTCTTTAAACAAACATATTTATCACTTACTTCATAACCAAAACATCATGTGCAAACATATATACACATATAGGTGCAAGGTCAATTTCAAGGTGTCCATAACCATCCAAAACACAAATTTTAACTAACATGCAAGAAGCATAAACCATGCTCATGAGCATACCATGGCGAATACATCACACACCATACCCCTTTTAATTTTTTTGGTCATGGTTAAACAAAGGATTCAATGTCTTACTCAAGAATGCTAAAAGAAATTTCAAGAGTAGTCAATCCATCATTGCATGCATCATCAACAAGCTTCACATTTAGCATGCAATGGCTTTAACACAATATCAAACTTGGCCAAATACCATTTCCATGGCACAACAAGGATTTGGACCATGGGCTAACATGAACATCAAGTTAGCAACTAAAACATGCATGAATCTCATGACACAACCTCAAACATACCTTAATCTTGATGCAAGTATAGCCAAATCTCCTTCTAGATCTCTTCTAAACCAAAATGGAGCAAAATCCTCCTTCTTCCTTAGTTTTGGCTCAAAGAAAGGATGAACAAATTTTTTCTTTCTTTCTCTACAACTCACGGCAATGGGGAATACCACACTCACACACATTTTTTTCATTCTTTTCTTACCCATACTCCTTTGTTTATTATTTCTCCCTAATGCACCAACAAAACATGTTTATGACATGTTTTGCCCATCCTCTCTTGCCATGGCCGCCACCACCTATAAAAGGGGTATTTGACATGCAAGTCCATTGTTTTGCATGCATGCTTTAATTAGTCATCACACATTTCCCTATCATACTTTCAAAGTTTACTACTAGGCCCTTTCTAGTGAAATTCACATTTATAACACTAAATCAAATCATCAAAAATGTCACACACAATTTAACACATATCATAGGCATCAAAATAAATTTTAAATTATTTTTATGCCTCGGTTTTGTGGTCCCGAAACCACATCCCGACTAGGGTCAATTTTGGGCTGTCACAATGGCAATGGTAAGTCCAAAAAGGAAAAGGTTCCCGAGTAATACAAAAAGTGAGTCAAAGAAACGACAAGGTGAGAACATGAAGAAAGAGTACAGGTATGCATTTAAGGCTTATTTAATATTGAGATTGTAAGTAATTGAGATTATCAAGTAAGTGATGAGTTTTCAATTATGCTTGTGACACTTTATGACATGATTGGCAATATGCCTATATTATGAAAGAGTACTCATGTGTTAAGTGAGATGTTGCAGGTATGTAAGAAAGATATTAAGTAAGGTGCCTTTTGTATTTTGAGCCTTTGTTAAGGTTACCGATGAGTAAGATGGGAATGTAAGAACTAAACATTATTTAAGCAAATTATGACAGCATAGTAGTAAGCTAAATTGATTACTAATGCTTATTATTTTACATGTGAACTTACTAAGCTTTATAAGCTTATGTGAACTTACTAAGCTTTATAAGCTTACTTCTTTCACTTTCCCATGTGTCAGAGTACTTAAAAGCAAGCTCGGGTTGGAGGTCGTTGGAGATCACTTCACACTATCGACTACCAAGTTACCAAATGGGTATCTTTGTTTACAAACATTCTAGTTTATGGCATGTATAGGGTCTTAGCTATTTTGTGTGTATGTCCTTATTATATGGCTAAAGAATGGTATTTAAATATTTGATAATGATTAGATATTGAAATGGCTAATGAAGAACATGTTTCGGTGTTATGTATGCCTAAATGGTAGTTAATACATAGAAATCATGAAAAAGTGAAATTAGCATTAAAACAATATTGAACAGCAGCAGTGATGTGAACATGAAAAATCACCAAGAATAGTAGAAATGGAATTAGGTGATGACTGAGATAAACAATTAAATATTATTAAGTCTATTTTCATATGAAAGAAACATAGTAAGCAGAAGAAGTGTATATTAAGAGATATTTGAATTTTTTTGAGACAGGGTCAGAGCAATTTCTGAATCCCCTTTTTTGATTTTATAAATTAACTAAAAAATTTACAAAAATAATTATAAGTTATAGTTTATATTTCGAGATTCCTTAGTAAATTTACTTCCAATAGAAACAAACGAAATGGTTATTTGAATTCTGTACAGGGAGAAAATTGATTCGTTGTGAGGAGAGGTCAGAGTAGTCAAATAGTGCAATAGGGGAAAATTTAACTAATAAACTATACTAATTGGCTAGACCGAAAATTCTGAAAAAAAATTACTAAGAAGATATATGAGTCTAGTTTCAGGAAAAATTCCCAAATTTAAATTTTGAGTTTTGTGACTCGAGTTATGATTTATTTAGTGACTATGACACAGGTGGGCAATTTTATAAGGAATAATGAAATAAATTGTTTTGATTTGTCTAAGTATTCAGAAAATTTTTAATGTTCCCGGTTTGGTCCCGAACCTTTTTAATTGCATGTTTTAGGTTCTCGAGGGCCCTTTTTAGGGGCATATTGAATGAATATAAATAAATTAATTTTAAAATCAAATTTTATGCCCTGAATTAGTAAGTTAAGTTGGGTAACGCCTCGTGCTCGACTCCGGCAATGATCTCGGGTAAGGGGTGCTACATTTACAATCAAGTGATTTAACACAAATAGAATCCCTGTGGAGACGATAACTCGATACTTACTTATTACTTGATAACGACTGTGTACACTTGTACAAACCTACACTTTAAGTTTTTGGCGCCGTTGTCAGGGATTGTTAACTGTTTCCATAGTCATTTTTTGTGAAATTATTTACTTCCAAGTTGGTTTATTTCTAACATTACTAACTTATTCTTTTTAATTTTGTAATTTCATTTTCAGGTGTTTATGAGCATAGATTGGATTATTGATTTACTCCCTGTAGACCCTGAAATTGAGAAAACTTTCAGATGAAGAAGACGTGAACGAGCAGCTCAAAGACAAGTCGAGATGGACCTTGGAAATCAGAATCAATACCAAAGTAATGAAGCCAATCGTGTACAAAATCACATCCTCATTGCCGATGATATAGATCGACGCATCAGACAATATGATGTGCCACTTTTCAGTGAGTTATATCCAGGAATTAAAAAGCCAGATATTGAGGCAACCCAATTTGAATTGAAACTAGTGATGTTTCAAATGCTCCAAACGGTGGGCCAATTCAGTAGTATGCCCACAGAAGATCCACATCTCCATCTTCGATTGTTTATGGAGGTGAGTGATTCATTCAAGATCATCGGTGTGACTGAAGATGGGCTAAGGTTGAAGTTGTTTTCATACTCGTTGTGAGATCGAGCACGAGCAGGGCTCAATTCTTTGCCACCAAATTCCATATCTACATGGCAAGAATTAGCAGAGCGATTTTTGGTTAAGTATTTTCCACTTAGAAAACACGCTAAGTTGAGGAACGAGATCACAACTTTTCAATAATTGGATGACGAGTCTTTGTATGAGGCTTGGGCGCGATTCAAAAAGTTACTTCGTAAGTGTTCTCATCATGGGATTCCTCATTGTATCCAGTTGGAGACATTCTATAATGGTCTCAATGCACATACAAGATTGATGGTAGATGTTTCTACGAATGGTGCAATTTTGTCTACGAGAGGATCGCGAGTAATAACTATTAATAGCCAAAATATCAAATAGCTTCAGGAACACTTGTAGTCAGAGTTCATGAAGTTGATGCCCTCACTTCGTTTTTAGCTCAGGTATCGTCTATTTTCTCTATGTTAAAACATTTTACCACTAATAGTGCTAATTTTGCAGTTCAACCACCAAGTCCGTTTGAAGTAGTTTCCTATATGTACCGTGGGGAAGGTCATTCTTTTGAGAATTGTCCATCAAATTCTTGAATGATTGTAATATGCAGGGAACCAACATCAAAATAGGAGTGGACAAGGACCCCAGTCCAACTTCTACAATCTTTCATGGCATAATCATCCAAACTTTTCTTGGAGCAACCAAGAAAATGGACCGAACAACAACTTATTGCAGGATAGAATCATCGAATCTCAAGGGTTTAATCAGGAAGCTCCAAAACCACCTCAAGCTGAGGCATCAAACAGTTTGGAGAACTTGTTGAAAGCGTACATGGCAAAGAATGATGCTTTGATCCAAAACCAAGCAGCAACATTGAAAAATTTGGAAAACCAAATGGGTCAGTTAGCTATGGAGCTTTGTAATAGACCGCAAGGAACCTTGTCGAGTGATACTAAGAATCCAAGAAATTTGGGTAAAGAACATATCAAGGCAATGGCATTGCGAAGTGGTAAAATTCTGGAACCCTAATTGATTGCTGACAAAGATAAGCCCGTTGAAAAGAATCAACCAACTATTGAAATTCCTACACCAAAAGAGTCAAAATCTACAAAGACTGATAGGGTAAATCCTAACTTAGTGAATTCAAATACTGTAACATCTTCTTTGGATGCAGATTTACCTACTCAAAAGAGTTATCCGATTCAATCAAAAGTTCCATCACCTCTATATCTACAAAGATTGCAGCAACACAAGCAAAAATAAGAGGTGCAATTTAAGAAGTTTTTGGATGTTCTGAAGTAATTACAAATCAATATTCCATTGGTGGAGCCTTTAGAACAAATGTGTGAAGTTTATGAAGAATATACTATCCAAGAAGAAACAACTGAGTGAGTATAAGACTGTTTTCTTGACAAAGGAGTGCAGTGCGTTCTTACAGAGCAAACTGCCACTGAAATTGAAAAACCCAGGAAGCTTTACTATACCCTGTAACATTGGTGAATCTTACTATGGTAAAGCTTTGTGTGATTTAGGAGCGAGTATCAACTTGATGCCTAAGTCTATTTTCAAGATGCTAGGGATAGGTGAAGTAAGACCTACAATTGTGACATTTCAGCTAGCAGATCGATCTTTAGCACATCTCAAGGGAAAGATCGAGGATGTTTTGGTAAGAGTCGAAAAATTTATTTTTCCTGTTGATTTCATTGTCTTAGATTTTGAAGCAGATAAGGAAGTGTCGATCATCCTTGGGAGAGCTTTCTTAGCCACGGGAAAAGCGTTAATTGATGTGCAGAAAGGTGAACTCACTATACGAGTTCAAGACGATCAGGTAACCTTTAACATTCTTAAAGCGATGAAATTTCCCAATCTAACAGAAGAATGTTCAGTTATGGAAGAGATAGAAACCTAGGTTTCTATGGAAAGAAATATTGAAGAAGATTCATTGGAGAAAGCCTTAGATCTTGACCCTTTGGAGGATGAAGAGGGTGAAGAAAACATGGCTTTGATAGAAGCCAATATGAGCAATTTTATTCAATCCACACGATTTGAACCGTTGGAGTTAGAAGTTAGAGAATTTGTGCAAACCAAGTTTTCAATTTAAGAACCATCTAAACTCAAACTAAAGGTACTTCCTTCCCATTTGAAATACGTTTATTTAGGTGACTGTTCCACTTGGCCTATGATTATTTCAGCAGAACTGACAAAAGATCAAGAGGAGCAACTAATTACTGTTCTAAAGAAATTTAAGAAAGCAAATGGTTGGACCATAGCTGATATTCGAGGTATAAGTCCTTTTTGCATGCATAAAATTGAAAGAGGTCGAATAGATGGGAAAAGGAGGCTCAATCCTATTATTAAAGAAGTTGTGAGAAAAGAAGTGATCAAATGGTTAGATGCAGGAATCATCTATCTTATTTCAGATAGTTCGTGGGTAAGTCCGGTGTAGTATGTGCCGAAGAAAGGTGGAATCACGATTGTTGAAAATGACGTAACGAGTTGATTCCAACAAGAAATATTACTAGTTTGAGAATCTGTATTGATTATAGAAAATTGAATAAAGCCACTTAGAAAGACCATTTTTCGTTGCCTTTTATGGATCAGACGCTACATCGACTAATAGGTAATAAGTTCTATTATTTTTTAGATGGTTATTTGAGATATAACCAAATAGTTGTAGCTCCGGAGGACCAACATAAAATAACCTTTAATTGTCCATACGGTACGTTTGCTTTTAGGTGAATGCTTTTTGGTTTATGCAATGCACCTACAACATTTCAACGATGCATGATGGTAATATTCATTGATATGGTTGAAAATTTTGTTAAGGTTTTCATGGATGATATTTCTATTTTTGGTAACACTTATGATATTTGTTTGAGTAATTTGGCTAAGGTACTGAAGAGATGCAAAGAGACGAATCTTATTCTTAACTAGGAAAAATGCCATTTTATGGTTAAAGAAGGGATTGGCTTAGGGCATAAAATCTCAAAGAGAGGAATTGAAGTTGATAAAGCAAAGGTGGACGTAATTGAAAGATTACCAGCCCCAAATAATGTGAAAGGAGTCAGAAGTTTATTAGGCCATGCCGGTTTTTACCGAAGGTTTATCAAAGATTTCGCGAAAATTTCTAAACTGTTATGTTTGTTGTTAGAGAAATATATAGTGTTTGATTTCAACAAAGCATGTTTGGAAGCTTTTGAAGATCAAAAAAATTATTAATCTCAGCCCCAATATTCGTTACACCTGAGTGGATCTCACATTTTTAGTTAGTGTGCGATGTAAGTGATTATGCTGTTGGAGCTGTGATGGGTCGAAGAAGAAACAAAGTGTATCACCCTATTTACTATGCAAGTATAACTTTGACGGGAGCCCAACTCAATTATGTGACAACTAAAAAGGAACTCTTTGCTATAGTTTTTTCTTTTGAAAAATTTCGCTCATATCTTAGAGGTACCAAAGTTACAGTATTTACTGACCATGCATCCATTAAATACTTGCTCGTGAAGAAAGATGCAAAACTGAGGCTATTTGTTGGATACTTTTACTCTAAGAATTTGACCTTGAGATCCAAGACAGAAAAGGTGTCAAAAATCAAATAGCTGATCATCTGTCGAGGTTGGAACAAGACGAGGTAACTCGATCATGTGTGCCTATCAACGAGAATTTCCTAGATGAACACTTATTTGAGGTAGGTTGAATTCATGAAACACTTGGTTTGCTAATTTTGCCAATTATCTTGCATGTGGAATAATTCCTCGAGAAATGACATACCAACAAAGGAAAAAATTCCTTCATGATAGTCGGTATTATTTTTGGGAGAATCCATTTTTGTTTAAACAATGTGAAGATAATATAATTCGAAAGTGTTTAGCTGAAAGTGAGATTACTAAGATCTTGTATGATTGACATTCATCTCCAAGTGGGGGACACTTTGGTGGTTCACGGGCTGCAGTAAAGATTTTGCAAGTAGGTTTCTTTTGGCCTACACTATTTAAAGATGCTTATGCTTATCTGAAGAACTGTGATAAATGCCAAAGGACCGGGAATATATCAAGGAGGAATGAGATACCCTTGACAAAAATTTTGGAGATTGAATTATTCGACGTATGGGGCATTGACTTCTTAGGCCCATTTCCTTCTTCATATGGGAACAAATACATCTTAGTTGCTGTGGACTATGTATCCAAATGGGTTGAAGTTGAAGCATACCCTACAAATGATGCTAAGGTAGTCATGCGATTCCTACATAAGCATGTGTTTACAAGATTTGGAACACCAAGGGCTATTACTAGTGATGAAGGTTCTCACTTCGTGAACAAATGGCTTAAATGGTTGCTTGACAAATGTGATGTGAAGCACAAGATTGCTACTGCCTATCACCCCTAGTTTAATGGGCAAGTTGAAAGAGTGAACCGTGTAATCAAAGACCCTTGATTTTCTATGAATTCGTTTTGTAAATAAATAAATAATTAGAACTTATTTTCCTAACTTATTACATGTAGTTAATTCTATCTAAGGAGATTGGAACTTAAGAGGGACCACTGTGACCCCTCCAACCTTTCTTGGGAATTAATTTAATGTAATTTGTTAAGAAGAAATTTTTGAATTAAGATTTAAAATTTTTAAGTTTCATTTGTTTTGTTTAAATTTTAAATTTTTATGTTAATAAAGGGGGTCAAATGTGGCCCAAGTACTAATCAGGTTTTTTTTTAGTAGGTTTATAAATACAATCCAAGTTTGAGGCCCAAGATAGCAAAAAGGAGGAAAAAACCCATCTCTGCCGCCACTCCTATTACTTGCTGCCCAAGTAACCCTAATATAGCTAAATTTTTGCTACATGTTGCCCTAATTCTTCCCTATATAAACTCCTCTTCATTCTACTATTTTTCATATTCCTCAAAGCAATTTCCTTAACTCTAAAAATCCTTCAATCTCCCTCTTGTGCCACTAGCCTTAACTCTCGAAAGAAACCCCAGTCTTTCTTCCCTTTTTGTCGAAGTCACTTATTACCGCAGCAAGAAGATTGCCGAAGCACCAATGTTGCTGCTGTACACTTTCATTGCTGTCGCATGCTATCGTTTCTGCCGCACCATCTTTGTTGTCACAAGATTTTTATCGTAGCAAGTCCTTACCCACCTTGCCAATTTCTCTTTTCCCCTTTGTGCAGAAACTTTGCCAAATTCTTAAGAAAAGATACCATGTCTCATGAGCGAACTAGATCTTCAAATACTACCCTTGAAAACCTGATTTTGATCGATGAAGAAGTGAAAGAGAGATTTGATTCAATCTTCAAGCATCAACCTATGATGCCAGAAAAAAAGGTTTAAACTTGAAGAGTCATGATTTGATGGCTGTTCCTATACCAGTTAGAAAGAAAATCAACGCTCTCAAGTGGGAACAGTTTTGTGATGCCTGTTCACTTCTCGATGATGAACTAGTTCGAGAATTCTATGCTAGTTTGACTATGCAAGATGCTACTGATTTGTTTACTTCTAATTCCATCAATGATTTGTTTAACTTACCTAATGTTGAAGAAGATAAGTATTACCCGATGATGAAAAATATCAATTGGGATTTTCTTCAACAAGTGCTTGATGTTATGACAAATACGGGATCTCAATAGATTATAAGAAAGTATAGGAGCTATTCTTGCCAAACGAAATACCTAAAACCAGTAGCAAAGGTATGGTTTCATTTTGTTCGCTACAGTTTTATGCTTATCTCACATAGTTCCACCATCTCAATGGAACGAATGCTTTTGTTGTATGCAATCTTGACAGAAAAGTCCATTAATGTTGGGAAAATTATTCTCAAGGAGATTCATGATTATGCTAAAAAGAATATAGGAAGTGCTTGTTTCCCATCATTAATCACTTCACTTTGCTTAATGGCCCATGTTAAAACACAAGCACATTTGAAGGGGCAATATGTTGAAGGGTGAATTATAAATAATGATCTTGAAAGGTTAGTAGAGAAGGTGCATGAGCTGAATCAAGGCGAGGAAGAAGACCCAACTGAGCCACATATCGAGGAGTCAACAAAGGAAACTGAAATAGAAGCTAATTCAGTTATAGAAACTGAAGAAGAAGAATCTAACTAGGAACCGAACAATCCTAAATTCGTTGAAGGATTTGCAACCTCTAAACTAGAGGTTGAGCCTGAAAAAGAAACAGTCAAGCTAAGTGTTGAACCTGAATTTACAACTCCAATGCCAACTTCTGTAAGTGCTTCAAAGAAATTGAAGTTGTCAATTATGATGGATATGTGCAAGTTCATGCACAATCAACAACAAACTTATTGGAAATATGAAAAAAAATTAGAGATGACTCAATTCGAAATACTTTAAAGAATATCTCTAATACTTTTTTTCCTGAGTTCCCAGATGCTATCTTTAAGACATGAACGGAAGATAATGACTATGCAGCGGAGATGGAGCTAAAAAAGACAAGGGCTATGAGTCAGAAAAAATAAAAAGGAGGGATTCTTGTCTTGATTTATTTAATTATTTTTAGGTATTTAGGAATTTATTTCTTTTGTAATTAAGATTTAATTTCTGTAGAATAAAACATAACTAGCATGAATAAACTTAGAAAAAAAAAGGCTAAGTAATGTGGTAATGGGAATGATAGGATTGGGTTATTAGGAAATATTTGGTATTTAAACAGTTTTAATGACTCAACTCTCTTTCTTTTCAACCCTACATGGTGTTCAGTTTTCATTCATTACTTTGTTCTTGCAATAAGGACGTTTCTTCTTTTTAAAAAGCGGTAAGGCAAATAAATTGCTTAAATTTTTAAATTAAATTTCTCAAATTTTTAAAATTTTCAAGTATGTTTCAATCATTTCTTTCATAAGTATGTTTTAATAAATGAATGTTTGGAGAAATTTTTTGTTAATGAGATAGTTTGTATGCAAGTATGAATGATGATTTTATCTGAGTGAAAGTATGTTATCATGAATAATGGAATGCTTGTATGATCTTAGCCTTAGTAATGTTTTCCACGAAAACTTAGTTTCTTGAGATTAGACATGCATGAAGGTTTATATCTTTAGAATTCACCTAGTAACTTTCTTGAGGCGAAATCCTAGGGGACATAAAAATCTAAAATGATATAGCCACTATTTCTTTGGATCGTTTGAGCCTTTTCAAGCCAACCCTATGATATTAGACCCTTGAAATTGTAATTTTGAGCTTAAAGGCTTCTTTATTGCAATGAACCTACATTATAAGCCATATTACCATATTTTTAAGTTATCCTAATTTTGTGCACCCATCTTAACTAAAGTTGTCTTGGTTATCAACATTTGAGAAAATTTTCAAAAAGATGTATGTGCTCATGCCAAAAAAAAAAAGATAAAAGAAGAATGAAAAAAAGTTTGCTCAGTCTCCAAAAAAGGAAAAATGTATGAGCTTGAGTTCAAAACAAGTTTGGGGTGTTCCAAAGGTTCACTTAAAGAAAAAGACTATATTTCGAGAAATCCAAGATAGTTAAGGGTTAAGATTTTGAAACCGAAATGTCTCATCTCTTAAAAATCCATACCTTTAACCAAGCCCCAATTTGATGATTATGTCACCTACATTAGTGGAGAGGAAGTACTAAGTTCAAGATATGAAGATCATAAATAAGCCTTATGATTGTTTGCTTGATTGATAAGAAATTATGTTGAATTAAGAATGTTATCTGTGGTTGTGACATACATACAAACTATGATTCATGTTGGTATATTTTGAAACTTAGTATAAAACTTTAAAAATATTTACATATGAATTACTTGTTAATAAAGGAGATCTATTGTAACAACCCTAACCCGTATCTGACATCGGAATAGGGTTATGAGCATTACTGTAACACCCCAAACCCAGCCTGGAAGTTTGGCTCGAATCTGGCGTGTCACATTGAAGTGTTTTTCGAAAACCATGTTTCCATTAAAAACCCTTCTGAATAATTAAAAACTTATACCCTTTTTAAACCTCATTAGAAAACCTCAGCTGAATAACATTCTTAACAACTTTGTAAAATTCCTGGCAGTTGCGGAAGCTTAATTTAAAAACAATTGCGGTTATGTGATGTTTTGAATAACAGTAGTTGCTTTGGAAAACTGTGTTCTAATACTAGCAATTATAAGAGCAATAAATAAAATTCTAAATTTGAAATCCAGAAAATTAGAACGCCTTTACTACAACCCATATAAAAACATTTAAAAGTAATAATCAAAATTGTAACATAAACAGTGTGTGTGGCTTCCTCCGAGCCCCTCGCAGCCCCGATCCGTCTAAGGCTGGAAATTACCTGAAAGGTTAATAAACGGGGTGAGTTTACGAAAACTCAGTGTGAAATCCCCTACTATAAAAGGAACAGTCAGTCATATAAAAGAATATAAAGTCTGGCCCAGCCTTACTTACAGTTTCAATACCAATTGGGCCTTAGCCCATTATAACAGATAGTACCAGATGGGCTTTAACCTATTATAGAATAAGAAACATTATCAGAACTAGAATCAGAATCAGAATCAGAATTAGGTGACAAAATCAGAATCAGAATCAGTATCAGGTAATAGAATCAAAATCAAAATCAGTATCAGGTAACAGAATCAAAAATCAAAATGTGAATGCAATCCCAACCCAATCCAGCCTATAACCAATCGCTACACTCCACCCGCATACCACAGTACACTCCATGTGGGAATAGCTCAACCCACCCACCCTACACTCCACAGTTAAAGATTGTCGCTCGGTTATCGATATTGTGACAGAGTCACCAGATCTGAATATTGTGGCGAGCCACGAAGCAGATAATGTGGCAAAGCCACTTAACAGAATACATGGCACAAAGCCATCGAAAACTGCATTATGTTAGGCACATAGCCATCAACTAGAGTAACATAACCGGCACACAGCCCTAGGTAAATGTGATCGACATAGAGTCGTCAATAACCATATATTGGCACATAGCCTTAGGCAAATACGTTTGGCACACAGCCATAATCAGGTTGGCACAGAGCCATAATCAGGTTGGCATAGAGCCATATGTAGGTTGACACAAAGCCATAATCAGAAGGCTTTAAGCCATCGGTAGCTGTATCATGTTAGGCACATAGCCATCAGTGACGGTAATATAGTCAGCACACAGCCTCGGGTAAATATGATCGACACTCAGCCATTGATCGGTCCATAGTCGTCTTGGGCGACCCGTACGACCTTATCAAATCAGTACGAATATACAGCTCTTAAGCCTTCGGTGGATCCACAGTCGTCAAGCAACCATGCGATCCTAACAGATCAGATCTTCCTCCATACAAAATCCCAACCCATGCAACATGTCATGTATACAGAATATCATGCCCATATTTGAATCAAACAATCACAGTCAAGTCATTCATATACCAACATATATTCACAATCAAATTCGTCAACCACACAGTCCAAGTTAGTCACTTGGCCACAAGGGCAAAATAGTCATTTAACACCTTAGGGGCAAAATGGTAATTTTACCCAACAAGGTATCTCGGTAATTCCACCCTACATGTGACAGCCCTAAATTGACCCTAGTCGGAAAGTGGTTTCGGGACCGCTAAACCGAGTCATAAAAATAATTAATCGTCATAGTTGATGCTCATTATATGTACATATGCATGTGTGAAAATTTCATGTTTGGATTTTGTTAATTGTAAGTGAATTTTTATCAAATAGGACTTGTGTGAGAAAATTTAGAAATGTGCTAGGCAAAGGTAAAGTGGTCTATTAATGCATGTTGTGAAAATGATGGGTTTGCATGTCAATTTACCCAAAATTTAAGCATGGTGGCGGCCATGCTATGAGTGGAAACATGTTGCAAACATGTTGGGTTAGTGGTTATGTTAGAAAGAATAAAATAATGAAAAAAAAGGAATATGATGAAAACAAAGGAAAAAAAGTGTCCATCCTTTCACATTTTTCTTCCTTGGCCAAATGTTCTAAGAAGAAGGGGGGGGAGCTTGAGAAAATCAGCTATGGTAGTTTGCTAGACTAAGGTATGTTTGATGTTGTCCATGAGATTCATGCATGTTTTTAGTTGTTAGTTTGAGTTCTACCTAGCCCATGGTTTAAATCTTTGCTATGGGATGGAGATGATATTCGGCCATGGGTGTTGTCTTCTTGGTTGATGTTTGATGTTGTGGTGATGAGGCATGAAGATGAGTTAAGTTTTGGCTAAGGCGGATTTGTGTTGATGTCATTTGCATGCTAAGTGTGAAGCTTTGTAATGATACATGTGTATGGTGCTTTTGATGTTGTGAATGGAAGTAGTGGAAAAGTAAAAGAAAATTTATGTAGAAATGTGGTATATGTGGATTTGTAGGATGTTATAAATATATGTGAAGCCATGCTAGATTAGGAAGAATTCGGTCAAGTGTTCATGAGATGAAATTTTGTGTTTAGGTGAATTAAAGATGATAGTATAGTTGATATCATGTATATATGTATGCATATTCGGCCATCAAATTAAGAGCATAGGTGATGTTGAGTCTAAGCTTTGCGATTCGGACATATATATATATATGCATGTGTGATTGAATTATTGATAGTAGGGCGATAGCATATGGTTATTAGTGAATAGCTAAGAACATAAGGTAGCAAGATAAAAATTTTACCATGCCGTTCCGTATGTCATAAAATCATTAAAATGTGAATACCAATATATGTAGCAAAGCGGTTGAATGAGTTAATTTATTTGTTTAAGCTCAAGATCCTAAAGGAGAGGCGTCCAACAAGGGGAAATTGAAGGTCATCGAGTAGCCGACTTGGAATTATTTTACCCAACACAAGGTAAGTCATTAAGCATATAGTTGGTGTTGATTTAAATGATCGTAATACCTATGCAATTGTGGTTAATGAGATGAAATGTATACAAATGTATATGTATGTAGAGATGAAATTCTCGAATGTAAAAAGGAAGTGAAACGTATAGAGTGGCTGGTTTTCGGCACTAAGTGTGCGTGCAATAAGTGTTCACGGTTGTGAGATTGGCACTAAGTGTGCGGGCTTGAAATGTATGGCACTAAGTGTGCGAGTTTAAAGTACATGGCACTAAGTGTGCGTGGTTGATTATTAAGCACTATGTGTGCGAACCCATTATATATATATTTTTTGTCAATTATTTATATTAAGGGTGCGACCTTACCGAGTCGATTTCGGACAGCGGAAAGGGTAAGTACCTTGAGTTCATGGCTAATAGGTGCTATGTTTATATTTGGAGTTGAGCGTGGTAAGTTTTGAACCTATGTGATGATTATAATTGAAGTCACGTACATAAGGTTCATCATGGAATAGGTGAAAGTTCGCTTAGTTGTATGATTGTAACGAAAATAAAATGATGTATGGAAATGCCTCAATTATTCTATTGAATAGCGTATGAAATGTCAATGTAGGACTTGGAATGAGATTGAATCGTAAGGTCTAAGAAACTATGGCATAGTTCGGTATGGATGGAGTACTTAGCCTCATTTCATTGTTTCCTCTTGTGAAAATTTTATTAATGGATGGTAGTGTAATGCTTACGACTTACTGAGTTATATACTCATTCGGTGTTTGCTTGTCACCTTTTTAGGTTTCTTGGACTCGACTTTTTGCGTATTCGGGACCGTCATCGAAGTCATCACACCGACTAGCAACTTTTGGTATTTTCTTCTTAGTTGGTCTAGGAGAACATTTCGGCATGTATAGGCTATTATGTTTTGTTGAAATTTGGTATGTAAAACTTTGGATAGCCATGCGAAAATGGCTTATATACGTTTTGAGCATAATGTTATAGTCATCTTGAATGTATATGTTCATTAAGAGGCATGGAAACTATGTAATAGGTAAAGTCTACCTTAAAAATGGATGCTGATAGCAGCAGTGACGTGGATGTGAAAAATCACTAAAAATAGTAGGAATGGAATTAAATAGTGAATAAATTATGTAATCGAACCTTGACGAATCTATTTTCATAGGAAAGTAACAAAATGATCATATGAACAATATATTAGGAGATATTTAAGTTTTTCCGAAATAGGGCCAGGACGGTTTCTGGATTCCCTGTTCCGACTTTGGAAAATCATTATAAATTAACCAGAGATAATTAGAAGTTGTTCCATATATTTAAAGATTCCTTTTCGAGTCTAGTTTCTATAGAAACAAACGGCATCAGTATTGAGGCCCTGTACAGGGAGATATCCAAGTCGTAATGCCTGAAGGTCAGTGTGGTCGAACCCTGAAATAGGGGAGATTTTAACTAATAAACTGTACTAATTGACTCAACCAAAAAATTCTAGAAAAAAATTTTTAGATGGATATATGAGTCTAGTTTCAGGAAAAATTTACGGAACTGGTTTTCGACTTTTGGAACTCGAGATATGATTTTTAAGGAAACAGTGGACGCAGTTAGCCAGCTCGTCTGAAATTTAAAATGGACTGCAATAAGTGATTTAAGTCTGCGAACCCTCGTGTTCGACTCAAAAGCGGTCTCGAGTGCACGGGTGTTACAATAAAGTTGGTATCAGAGCTATGATTTAGTCGGTTCTAGGACTACCATAGCGTGTATGAGTCTAGCTATACATGCCTTAATGTTAGTGCTTAATAATGTGATGACTTCTGACGGTTAAAATTTTTGTTTTGATTAGCAAATGGAACCCGGGGTAGAGAGACCCTTAGCGGATGACGTTGAAAGTGTAGCGGCTGCTCCTGCGCAAGGGACACCGCTTGTTGAACCTCAGTCATCTGCAAATAATCAGGATGAGGGGGCAAAACAAGCCTTCTTCACCATGATGAATGAGTGGGTCGCATAATATGCCCGAACCATTCCTACTGTCCAACCATTCCGAATTTGAATAATCCACCCCAAGAGCCCGTAATGCCATCGCCATCGATCCTGTAAGGTGAGTAAACCACGTAGACTTGATTAGGAAGCGGAGCCGAGGAGTTCAAGGCCATAGTTACCGATGATGCCGAAAGGGTGAGTTACGCTTGATAACACCATTCGGTGTTCGATAAACTATCATGCACACCGATGAATGTCTAAAGTGTGCTATATCCTTGTTGCGAGACTCACCTACTATTGGTGGAGGACCTTGATTTCCATAGTCCCAAACGAACGAGTTACTTGGGATTTCTTCCAAGCGAATTTCAAAGAAATATATTAGTCAACGGTTCATCGATCAAAAGCGTAAGGAATTCTTGGAACTCAAGCAAGGCCGTATGACAAGATCTCGAATACGAACATGAGTTCGTAAGACTCGATCGGTATGCCCGGAGTGTGTGGCTGATGAGGTTGCTATGTGCAAGAGATTTGAAGAAGGATTGAATGAAGATTTAAAGCTACTAGTGGGTATTTTGGAGATAAAAGAATTCGTAACACTAGTTGAACGAGCTCGCAAGGCGGAAGAACTTGGAAAGGAGAAGAAGAAGGTGAATTGAAGCTAGAGACTATCGTAAAAGATCGATGGGTAAAGCTCCATTCTCGGCTGTAAAGAAGTTCAGGGAGGACACTAATAAATCGAGGACGACTGCGGGAACTTCCATTAGAGCACGACCATCGATGGACTCCCGAGCTACTTCGGCAGCTAGTGTGGGCAATAATCGCCAAGAGAAACCTGAATGCCCCCAATGTGGAAGACGACACATAGGTGAATGTTGGGGTAAGTCTACTAACAGGGCCTGTTACGGATGCGGTTCGAAGGACGACTTCATTAGAGATTGCACGGAGCTTGATGAGAAGAATAGGATGCAAGGTGCAAGACCTAGTGGAATGACAGCTAGAGGTAGACCACCGAGAATTTCAGGAGGTAGGGGTGGCAGTTAGAAAGGGGCCTCGATACTACTGTTCGAACCGAGACCCGTACTCTGCTAGAGCATATGCCATTCGCAGACGAGAGGAGGCATCCTCCCCGATGTTATCTTTGGTACTTTCACTCTCTTTGATACTAGTGTGATTGCATTGATTGACCCCGGCTCTACTCATTCATACGTATGTGAAACCTTAGCATCCAAGAAGACTCTATCTGTCGAGTCTCATCGAGTTCGTAATTGAGTGTCAAACCCTTTGGGTCAATACGTACTTGTTGATAAAGTGTGTAAGAAATGCCCTCTAATAATCCGAGAATCTGCTTTCCCGGTGATTTGATGCTTTTACCGCTTGACGAATTTGATGTTATTCGGTATGGATTGGTTGACCGTACATGATGCGGTGGTGAATCGTAAAAGGAAAACCATTGGTTTGAGGAGTACAAATAATGAAGTAGTCCAAGTTGAGTCTCTTGATTTAAAGGGGTGCCGTGATAATATCTTCAATGACCGCTCGAGATATGTGAAAAAGGGTGTGAAACATACCTTGCGTATGTACTTGACGACAAAGAGTTAGAAAGGAAACCCGAATGCATGCGGTGGTTTGTGAATACCGGATGTTTTTCTGAAGAATTACCGGGTTTACCACTGCTCGGGAGGTAAAGTTTGGCATTGAGCTTGTACAGGACTACGCCGATTTCGATAGCTCCGTGATCGTATGGCACCAACCGAGTTGAAAGAGTTGAAAGCTCGGTTGCAAGAATTGATGATAGAGGTTTTGCTCGACCAAGTTTCTCACCTTGGGGTGCACCAAGATTGTTTGTGAAAAGAAGGACGGAACCATGAGGTTGTGCATCGACTATCGTCAGCTGAATAAAGTGACAATAAAGAATAAATATCCGTTACCGCGTATTGATGATTTGTTTCATCAACTAAAGGGAGCCTCAGTGTTTTCAAAGATAGATTTGAGATCGGGTTATTATTAGTTGCGGATTCGAGATTCGGATATACCCAAAACTGCTTTCAGAATGAGATACGGTCACTACGAATTCTTAGTGATGCCGTTTGGGCTCACTAATGCCCCTGCGGTGTTTATGGATTTAATGAATCGAGTATTCAGACCATACTTGGATCAGTTTGTGGTTGTGTTTATTGATGATATTTTAGTTTATTCACAAGGTGAAGCTGAACATGCCGAGCATTTGAGATTAGTATTACAAATTTTACGAGACAAGCAGTTATACGCAAAATTCAGTAAATGTGAATTTTGGTTGAGAGAGGTTACCTTTTTGGGACTTGCCGGATACTACCGACGTTTTGTAAAGGGCTTTTTGATGATAGTTGCACCGTTGACAAAACTACTTCAAAAAGATGTTGAGTTCGAATGGTCAGAACACTGTCAGGAAAGTTTCGATCGACTAAAAACTTGTTTAACCGAGGCCCCAGTGCTAGTACAGCCGGAGTCCGGCAAGGAGTTTGTTATTTATAGTGATGCATCCTTGCTTGGGCTAGGTTGTGTGTTGATGCAAGAAGGTCGAGTTGTGGCTTACGCGTTGAGACAATTAAAGCCGCATGAGAGAAACTATCCGACCCATGACCTTGAATTAGCAGCCATAGTGTTCGCCTTGAAAATATGGCAACATTACTTGTTTGGAGAGAGGTGTCATATTTATTCGGACCACAAGAGTCTTAAATATTTGATGACTCAAAGAGATATAAATCTGCGACAAAGACGTTGGCTTGAGTTGTTGAAAGACTATGAACTTGTCATTGATTATCACCCGGGGAAGGCTAACGTGGTGGCCGATGCTTTGAGTCGTAAAGCACTGTTTACTTTGAGAGCGATGGATGCTCACCTATCTGTTTTGCCCAATGAGGTGCTAGTAGTTGAATTAAAGGCCAAACCATTATTGATTCATCAAATACTTGAATCCCAGAAAGTCGACGCTGAATTGGTCGCTAAACGAGCTGAATGTGCCTCGAATGAGGAATCAGAGTTTCGGATTGACAACAATGATTGCTTGATGTTCAAGAGTCGATTATGTGTTCCAAGAAATTCGAAACTTATTTCGATAATTTTGAATGAGGCTCACGATAGTCGAATGTCGATCCACCCGGGTAGTACTAAAATGTACAACGATCCAAACGTCAATTTTGGTGGCGGGTATGAAACGAGACATTTTGAATTTGTTTCAAGGTGTTTGATATGTCAACAAGTAAAAGCGGAACATCAAGTGCCGTCGGGATTACTTCAGCCAATCATGATACTCGAATGGAAATGGGATCGAGTGACAATGGACTTTGTATCTGGGTTACCTTTGACTCGAGTAAGAAAGACTCGATGCAGGTTATTGTTGATAGATTGACCAAGTCTACTCATTTTATCCCTGTCTGCATCTGATTTTTCGCTCGATAAATTGGCAGAATTATACATCTCCCAAATTGTTCGATTGCATGGGGTACCTATTTCTATCGTGTCGGATAGAGACCCAAGATTTACATCACGATTTTGGAAGAAGTTACAAGAAGCATTGGGTACTAAGATGCATTTTAGCACCGCATTTCATCCCCAGACTGATGGCCAATCTGAACGAATAATTCAGATACTCGAGGATATGTTGAGATGTTGCATCCTCGAGTTTAGTGGTTCATGGGAACGGTATTTACCTTTGATTGAATTCGCTTACAATAATAGTTTTCAGTCAAGCATTAAGACGGCGCCTTACGAGGCTTTGTACGGTCAAAAATGTCGAACACCATTGTTTTGGACCGAGCTCGGTGAAAGTAAAATTTTCGGAGTGGATTTGATTAAAGATGCTGAACAGAAAGTAAAAATAATTCGTGAAAGTCTGAAGGCAGCCACAGACCGTCAGAAATCGTATGCGGATTTAAAACGAAAGGATATCGAGTATCAGGTGGGAGACAAAGTGTTTCTTAAGGTCTCACCTTGGAAAAAGATACTCACATTTGGCCGTAAGGGCAAACTAAGTCCGAGGTTCATTGGGCCGTACGAAATCTCCAAACGAATTGGTCTAGTTGCGTATAGATTGATCTTGCCCCCTGAACTTGAAAGGATTCATATCGTTTTTCATGTTTTGATGCTTCGACGTTACCGATCCGATCCTTCGCATGTAATAAGCCCCTCCGAGATTGAAATTCAAGCCGATATGAGTTATGAAGAAGAATCGATCCGTATCCTAGCTCGTGAAGTGAAAGAGTTGCGAAACAAAAGGGTTCCGTTAGTGAAAGTGTTATGGCTCAAACATGGAATGGAAGAAGCTACTTGGGAACCTGAGAACTCTATGAAAGAACGATACCCAAACCTATTTACTGGTAAGATTTTCGGGACGAAAATTTCTTAAGTGGGGAGAGTTGTGACACCCTAAATTGACCCTAGTCGGAAAGTGGTTTGGGACCGCTAAACCAAGTCATAAAAATAATTAACCGTCATAGTTGATGCTCATTATATGTACATATGCATGTGTGAAAATTTCATGTTTGGATTTTGTTAATTGTAAGTGAATTTTTATCAAATAGGACTTGTGTGAGAAAATTTAGAAATGTGCTAGGCAAATGTAAAGTGGTCTATTAATGCATGTTGTGAAAATGATGGGTTTGCATGTCAATTTACCCAAAATTTAAGCATGGTGGCCGGCCATGCTATGAGTGGAAACATGTTGCAAACATGTTGAGTTAGTGGTTATGTTAGAAAGAATAAAATAATGAAAAAAAAAGGAATATGATGAAAACAAAGGAATAGTCTGAACAAGAAGTGTATATCTCTTAGAAAATTTTGATATGAGTTAAAGCTAGTAAGAATGATAAAGTTTTCATCTTCTGAAAGCTGAAAAGTTGATTACATGTTACCAAGGTTTAGACAAATGAGAATATTACTAACCAAAGCGTCTGAACTAGACTAGTCTGCATTGAGTAAAGATTTCCTAATTTTCAGTAATGCATTGTGGTATGAAGGGTGATGTGTTTCAAGAAAATAAGGAAAATGTGATAGTGAGTAGTAAGCTAAAAGAGTACAGTGTGGATCGACTTCTAATGTTGAATTTTAGTTTGAATCTGATTCATGGTATTATTATTCTGAGGCATATACAGAAAGAACTGTACGAAACTTACAGTGAAAATTTGCCTATTTATTCAGAGAGTAATGACGTGTACTGTAATTTGATTTAGATGTTATTGGATTACGATTTATCGATGATGAAAATCTGCATGATTATTTCGGAAGAGTGCAGGTCCCTTTGATTGTTGGATTTCTTGGAATTCTAGTCTCCATAAACCAAATTGAGATCCGGGTTTTATGTCATGATATCATGGGAAACTGAGAAGCCTTTGAAAATTTAAGAACAATTGGGAGTTGAGTCCGTAAGCTTTCAAATCATATGAGAAATTAAAGAGATGTATTGGAGGCACCACCTGAGTAAAGGTACTTTGGTATTTAGTATGATATTGAAGAATCTAAGTGAAGACCACTTTTCCGGTAAGATTTTCGGGGACGAAAATCCCTAAAAGGGGGAGAGTTGTAACAGCTTGATTTTGGACCTAGTCGAAGCAGTGGTTTCGGGACCACAAATCCGAAGATGAAAATTTTATTTTTTTATTATATTTCTATGGTCTACGATTTCACAGAATTATTTCGTGAAAATTTCGTTCGAAAATTTTGACATTCGGGCACTTAATTTAGTCAAAAGGACTAAATCGTAAAAAGTACAAAAGTTGAGTTCTACATACTAGAGGTGTCCAATTGTTATGAAATTTTAAATTGAGGGTCCTTAAATGGTAATTAGACCATTGGTTAATTGCTGGACAAAAATAGACATGAAATGGGTGTAATAAAATATTTTTAATTTAGGGGTATTTTGGTAAACTAATAATTAAAAGAATTAAAAAGGGAAATAAGCCAAATTAGTTACCATCTTCTTCATGCAACCGTTTCTACTAGCAGCAGCCATGGTTAAGGTTTGTTCAAACTCCCAAGATCGATTTATTTGCAGGTCAACTTAGGGTTGGAGATGGTCGGAGGCAAAATCACACTATCAAACTATCATTTTTGGGAGATTAATTCAAATATTAGAAATATCAAGTGAGTGGCATGTATAGGAAGTTGGTTTGTGATATGTATTATTATTATGACTTTGACCATACGTACCAGTATACATTGGGTTATCGTATATGATCATGAGATATGGTCCTTATCCATTATGGTTTATAAGTTTAATTAATCATGCCATGTCCTATGTTTTGATGTGATAATATAGTTAGCTTTGTTTGTTATGCATGATTGGTAATATATCAGGTAAGTTAAATGCAGGCCAGTAGATCATGAATTAAATGGAAATGAGTAATGTTGCCTTGAATATGGATGTTTAATGGAAAAATTGGTAACTACATTATGATGGTATAATATGAGAATAAGATTTAGCATGTCTAGTTCTAGTTAATGTAAGAATGTATATTATATACAGGATGGTAAGCAAATATGTTTAAAGTAAATGACATGTTATTGCATGATTATGGATGTGTAAGTGCTCATTTATGCCACATTATATGTCTTTAAATATGAGTCTATGCATGTGTTCAAAAAGTTTTGAATTAAATGAAATTTTATGGCCCGATTTTCGTTTATATGTATGGTTAAGTCTGGTAATGCCTCGTACCCTGTTTCGGCCTTGGATACGGGTAAGGGGTGTTACACTAGACATGCCAGATAGCATATATACAAAGCTTCAAATATACCAACAAAATGATTGATAGTGTGATGACACTTCCCGACGATCCTCGAGTTCAAGTTAGCTTTGATTCTCTATAAAACATAAATAAATAACACAGTAAGCTTCATAGCTTAGTAAGTTCGTACTAAATATACTCAATAGTTCGTAATATACAAATCATTAATTCATACTAATTAATATTTAAATCATTGTGACGAACAAACTTTCCTCATACTTACTCAAGTGTTAATGAACAAGTTCATAACTTCTTCTATTTGGATTTCATGCTTTATATGTACATACCTATACAAATTCATATCGAACTCATACCTTTACGTGATACTGTCAAATATTCGATATCTCACACACTAAGTGCCAGAGCATAGCTGAAGCTATTATAATCTCTCACACTAAGTGCCTTTCATAGTCGAAGCTATCTCAGTCTCGCACACAAAGTGCCATATATAGTCGAAGCTACTCCAATTCACACATTAAGTGCTTTATATAGCCAAAGCTATCTCGATACACACACTAAGTGGAAAACATAATCGATTCATCATCAGACAAAACCATCATTTGATATATATATAATTTATGCAATATTAAAGCATTAAAGACATAATTGTAACAATGTTTATTACGTACGAACTTACCTTAGACGTAAAAACGATGAAAGTAGTCGATTAGTCGAGTACTTTATTCTTGCCTCAATCTAAGTCACACACTAAGCGCCTTTCATATCTGAAGCTATCTTAGTATCGCATACTAAGTGCCATATATAGCTGAAGCTATTTCGATTCGCATACTAAGTGTTTTATATAGCCGAAGCTATCTCGATACGCACACTAAGTGCCAAACATAATCAATTCATCGTCATACACAACCATTGTCTCATATATATAATTTATACAATATTAAATCAATAAAAATATAATTGTAACAACGTTTATCACATACTAACTTACCTCATACGTAAAAACGACGAAACTAGTCGATTAGTCGAGTACTTTATTCTTGCCTTGATCTATGTCTGATTTCTTTCATTCTTGATCTAAAAACATTCAAAATTAACTCAATTATTCACCAAACCATTCAATTTAGTTCACAAATACATATTTGGGCATTTTTGTACTTTAGCCCCTAAAGTTCCACATTTATTTAGTTTAGTCCCTACTTCACAAAAACACAATTTACAACAATTTCAACTAAACTCAAGCTAGCTGAATTTCTATAGGCTCTATAATATCCCATATTTATCAATATTTCACACATTTTGTAATAGCCCAAAATTGGGTCTAGTTAGAACAGAGGTTTCGGGACCACAAAATCCGAGATAGAAATAATTATTTTATGATTATTTTGAGGTGTATGATATGATTGCATGATTTTGTGAAAATTTCGTGAAGAAATTCTATGCATAAAGTGCTCAATTTGAAGTTAGGGACTAAATTGAATAAGTTGCAAAACTTGCATTCTAGAAGTTTCTAGTATGAAATTGCTCTGAAATATTAATTAGGAGATCTTAAATAGAAATTTGACCAATTTCTAAGTGATGGACAAAAAGTGGACATAGATGGAATTTTTGAAAGTTTAGTAAGGAAGGGCATTTTGGTTATTTGGTAATTAAAAGAAATAAAAAGGGAAAATAAAGCCAAAATTCACTCATCTTTCTCATGGAGACCAAATTAGCATGGGGGAAGCCATGGCTAGGGTTTTCAAGCTTTTCAAGCTCAATAGTAAGTCCGTTATAACCCCGTTTTTCAAGTTCTTTACGTTTTTGGAATCCCGGTAATTTGATTAAGTTTATTCTAGCAATAATTTAAGCTAGGGTTCATATTTGGAAAAATACCCATAGGTGAAATGTGTTTATTTTTCTGTTTTATAATAGAATATGAGGTTTTAAATTATGTTAGACAACTTGTGCTACTCAGTTTTGAGTGAAAACGAGTAAAAGGGCTTAATCGGTAAAAATACCTAATAGTCATAAGTATATGTTAGAGTGAGAATTTGATGTTTCCATAGAAGGGAAAAGTGATCAGCATGTCATAAAACATAAGAATAAGGGATGAAGTTTAATTCCCGAGCCTAGGGGCAAAAGTGTAAATATGCAAAAGTTTAGGGGCAAAATTGTAATTTCCCAAAGTTTGAGTTAAGGACTGTTTTGAATAGTACATTAATTAAATAAGTAAAATATGATGTTTTAGATCCCAAAAAATGAGTTTTGAACCTAGAATGAGAGAAAAATCGAAAATTGGGAAAGTTGGTAAAATGGCCATTTCAGTATCGAGGTAAGTTCATATGTATAATAAGCATTAAATTATGCATGTTTCAATGTAAAATTGATATATTTATTATAATTTCTGAGGTGTTGAAAGTATGTAAGTTGATATGATAATAATCAGCAATAATGGTGTAATTTATATTTGAAAGTTAAATTTAGTGAATTAATTAAATTATATTAAATTAAATGATTATGGTGCCAAGTTTATGAATTGATTTAAAAATATGTCTATGGTACATGAAGTGCATTGAATTATCATACATAAATGTGATTTCTATGATTATGGATATTATGGGAAATTGTAAGTTCATATGATTTTTAATAAGGCAATGTGTAATTTAATGTTATTGCCTTGATATTAAATAAGATGTAAGTTTATATGTAAGTAATACATCAATATTACTTGTATTATGATATTTTATAATAATATTAGAAATATGTTTATGGAAAATTACTTGATTGGTGAAATTGTTGGAAAAGAGAGAGAAATCCCGGTTGAACCTTCGAAAAGATTGGATGATACAAATAGTATGAAGCTAGGTCACATGTATGGTGCTGAGTGCACATCATGTGTACAAGAGAGCTACAAGACATTATGATGTAGCTAGGTCACATGGGTGATACTATGTGTACACCATGTAGACAAGAGAGCTACGGGATATATGTAGCTAGGTCGCATGCGTGGTTCCAGGTGAAGGACACCATGTAGACAAGAGAGCTGCGAGATAAATTGGCTAGGTCACATGGGTGGTACTGAGTGTTCACCATGTGTACAAAAGAGCCGAACTATATGATGGGTGGAGCTATGTGCTAAAACCACCAAGTATCGAGGATTGATCCGAAGTGTTCAACGGGAGACTCTCTATGTATTGCTTTGTGAGTTTTGTGATGAATAAGTGCAGGAACTTGATTATGTGAATGATGAGTTCATTAAGCGACCAGGATGTGGTGAGGTTATAAACAAGTAAGTTATACATGAGGATGATTTTATGGTGACCTTGTGATCATGGGCCTATACTTGTGATGTATGAAATGTGGTGAAAATGATTTGTGATATGTATGTTAAAATGAGGTTAATACAAAGAAAGTGTCACATCTCTTAATTGTTTAAATTGTTTTGAATATAGTAAATGTCTTCCAATCAAGCACAAGCTGAGTCCGAAGGAGCCGAGAGCCATGCTCTAGCTTCTGTACAACGAGCTGTATCTAGTAGTAGTAGAAGGCTGATGTGAGAAGGCCGAAAAGAGGCCTGAGTTTCCTTCTTTGATATGAAGGATGAATGGTTTGGGGATTATCTAAAAAATCACCCCAATATACCCAGACCACCCCCGCCCCCTAACTAACCTGATGAGGTTGTGCCACAAGGTATGGCACTGGTGAGAATCAGTAAAGCCCCTGTAGATAAGCTTAGAAAGTATAGGGCTGAAGAATTTAGAGCTAAAGTTGATGATGATGCTGAAAGAGCCGAGTTCTAGCTCTAAAATACTACACGGGTGTTAGATGATTTGTCATGCACACCCAAGGAATATTTGAAGTGTGCTGTGTCCCTTTTGAAGGACATTGCATACAATTGGTGGAAAACCGTATCCTCGGTAGTGCTGAAGGAAACTATTACTTGGGATTTCTTCCAAGTAGAGTTTAGGAAGAAATATATTAGCCAATGGTTTTTTGACTCGAAGTGAAAGGAGTTCCTGGAACTCAAACAAGGTAACAAAACTATAGTGGAATACGAGAGAGAGTTCGTATGACTAAGTCAGTACGCAACTGAATGGGTCCAAATGAAATCAGAAATGTGTAAATGCTTTAAAGAAGGTTTGAATGAGGATATCAAGTTGTTGATTGGGATCTTGGAAGTACGGGAGTTCGCCGCATTGGCCGATCGAGCCAAGAAGGCCGAGGAACCTAATAATGAAAGAAAACAAGCTAAGAGAGAGGCTCGAGTTGTGAGCAAGAGGTCTAGAGGTAAAATAGTCTCATTCTCCACGAAGAAATCCAGGAGCCTTCATGAACGCTCCACTTCGTCAGTGGGATATTCGGGTAGATCGAGAATCTCTAAACAACAAGGTCAAAAGTCTTCCTCCCCGATGGAGACTAGTGTGGGAAATGTAGATGATAAAAAACTGAAGTTTAAGAGCTGTAACAAATTTCACTTCGGTGAGTGTCGAATGAAGAGCGGTGCATGTTTCAGATGTGGTTCTCTTGATCACTTCCTTAGAGACTACCCAGAACGAGATGAAAAAGGAGTGGATGTAACCTCGAAATCGAGCGCTTCTATTCTTCGAGGTAGACCTCTGAGATACCCTAGGAGTGCTAGTGGCAGTCGAGTCATAACTAAAGATGCTGCAAAATCAGAGGTTCGAGCCCCGGCAAGAACATATGCGATATGTGCTCGAGAGGAAACCACTACTCCTGATGTTATTATGGGTACCTTCTTTCTTTTTAATATAAGTGTTGTTGCTTTAATTGACCCGGGGTCGACGCATTCATATATCTGCATGAGATTGGCATCTAGTATGAACATACCTATTGAGCATATAGAAGATATTATTAGAGTGTCGAATCCACTAGGCAGATCAGCCCTAGTTGATAAAGTCTGTAAGAATTGTCCTTTGACTATTCAAGGTTGTTGTTTCCTGGCTAACCTTATGTTGTTACCATTTGATGAATTTGATGTAATACTTGGTATGGATTGGTTAGCCCTTCATGATGTAACTATGAATTGTGATAGTAAGTATATGAAGTTAAGATGCCCGAATGGTAAGGTTCTCCGGGTCGAACCAAAAGAGTTGGGTTCGTCACCGGTTGTAATCATGGCAATGGTTGCCAGAGATATTTGAGGAAAGGATACGAAACCTACCTTGCATTTGTGATAAACACTAAGGAAATTGCATTAAAGATTGGGTCTGTGCTGATAGTATGTGAGTATCTAGATGTGTTTCTGGAAGAATTACCTGGGCTACCTCCTGAAAAGGAGATAGAGTTTGGTATTGAGTTGATGCCAAGGATGATTCCCATTTCTATTGCTCCATAACAAATTGAGTTGAAAGATTTGAAGGCACAGTTGCAAGAGCTGATGGATAAAGGATTCTCAAGGCCAAGTTTTTCACCTTGGGATGCCCCTGTGTTGTTCGTGAAGAAGAAAGATGGGTCGATGAGGTTATGTATCGATTATCGGCAACTGAATAAGTGACTATCAAGAATAAGTATCCTTTGCCAAGGATCGATGATTTGTTTGACCAATTGAGAGGAGCCACCGTATTCTCCAAGATAGACTTAAGGTCTGGCTATTATCAATTGCGAGTTAAAGAGTTAGATGTACCCAAGACAAATTTCAGAACGAGGTATAACCATTATGAATTTCTTGTCATGCCATTTGGGCTGACGAATACACTAGCCGTGTTTATGGATCTAATGAATAGGATCTTTCGACCATATTTGGATAAGTTTGCCATTGTGTTTATTGACGACATTTTGATCTACTTTAGAGATGAGACAGTGCATGCGAAGCATCTAAAAATTGTGTTGCAGACCTTGTGGGAAAATTAATTGTATGCTAAGGTTAGCAATAGTGAATTTTGGCTCCAGGAAGTTGGATTTTTGGGTCATATAGTTTCGAGTGAAGGCATCCGAGTTGATCCAAGTAAAATTTCTGCAATTGTTGAATAGAAATCGCCTAAGAATGTAACTGAGGTTAGAAGCTTTTTGGACTTTGCCGGTTACTATCGAAGGTTTGTAAAAGGATTTTCCATGATAGTGACTCCGATGACGAAGCTGCTACAGAAAGACGTTAAGTTTGAATGGACGGAGAAGTGTCAACAAAGTTGAAAAGTTAAAGACATTGCTGACCGAAGCTCCTGTTTTAGTGCTACCTAAATCGGGAAAAGAATTTGTGGTCTACAGTGATGCATCCTTAAATGGATTGGGTTGTGTGCTTATGCAAGATGGCAAGGTGATAGCTTATGCTTCACAACAATTGAAGCCTCATGAGAAGAATTATCCAACCCACGACCTAGAGCTTGCTGCTATTGTTTTCGCCTTAAAAATTTGGAGACATTATTTGTATGGTGAGACTTGCCGTATATTCATGGACCACAAGAGTTTGAAATACTTGATGAATCAGAAAGAATTAAATTTGAGACAGCGGAGATGGTTAGAATTAATTAAAGATTATGATTTGATTATCGACTATAACCCGGAAAAGGGGAATGTGGTCGCTGATGCATTGAGTAGAAAATCCTTATATGCCTTGAGAGCCATGGATACTCGTTTGAAATTGCTTGATGATGGTTCAGTTCTGGCCGAGCTGGAGGCTAGGCCGACATTTCTGCAGGAAATTTATGATACTCAGTTTAATGATGATGACTTGCAAGCAAAAAGGGCTCAATGTGAGTCTGGTATTCAGACCGATTTTCGAATTAGTCCTGATGGATGTTTGATGTTCAAAGATAGGGTTTGTGTACCCAAAGACAATGAACTTATTCGGAAGATTTTGCAAGAAGCACATAACAATCGTTTGTCAGTTCACCTGGGAAGTACCAAGGTGTACAACGATTTAAAGAAGATGTACTGGTGGAATGGCATGAAAAGAGATGTTTCTGAATTTGTATCGAAATGCCTAGTATGTTAGCAAGTTAAAGCTGAACATCAAGTGCCTTCAGGTCTGTTACAACCTTTAATGGTCCCCAAATGGAAGTGGGACAAAGTTACCATGGATTTCGTGACAGGATTACCTTTGACTCCGAAAAAGAAAGATTCCATATGGGTTATAGTGGAAAAAATGACAAAGTCGGCTCATTTTATCCTGGTAAGGACAAATTATTCCATTGATAGATTGGTCGATTTGTACATTTCTGAGACAGTAAGATTGCACGGAGCACCACTGTAGATTATTTCGGACAGACACCCGAGGTTCACTATGAGATTCTGGAAGAGGTTACAAGAAGCCTTGGGTACAAAGTTGAGCTTTAGCACAACTTTTCACCCTCAGACAGATGGTCAATCTGAGTGGATGATTCAGATTCTTGAGGACATGTTGCGTTGTTGCATCCTTGAATTTCAGGGTAGTTGGGAAAAATATTTGCCATTGGTAGAATTTGACTACAATAATAGTTACCAATCAAGTTTGAAGATGGGCCCTTATGAGGCCTTGTATGGTAGGAAATGTCAAACTCCATTGTACTGGACAGAACTCAAGGAAAATCAGATTCATGGAGTTGATCTGATTAAAGAAACTGAAGAAAAAGTTAAAGTGATACGGGATTATTTAAAAGCGGCATCAGATAGACAAAAGTCTTATACTGATCTGAAAAGAAAAGAAATTGTGTTTCAAGTTGGAGATAGAGTATTCTTGAAAGTATCTCCATGGAAAAAGGTCTTGAGATTTGGTCGGAAAGGTAAATTGAATCCACGATTTATCGGACCGTACGAGATCACTAAAAGAGTTAGACTATTAGCCTATCGTTTAGCATTGCCACCCGAACTAGAAAAGATTCATAATGTGTTCCATGTATCCATGTTAAGGAGATACCGATCAGACCCCTCTCATGTAATTTCGTCGACTGAGATCAAAATTCGACCGGACATGACCTATAGAGAAGAACCTGTTAAGATATTGGCTCGTGAAGGTAAACAATTGAGAAATAAATATGTGGCTATTGTAAAAGATTTATGGCATCGACATGGTGTAGAATAAGCCACATGGGAGCCAGAAGAAACCATGAGAAGCCAATATCCAAATCTGTTTTCCCGAAATAAGGCCTAGTCGGAATAGTCATTTCGGGACCACAAATTAGACATCAAAAATATTTATTTTATGATTATTATGAGGCCTAGAATATGAGTATGTGCATGTGTTAAAGTTTTATGAAGAAATTTTAAGTATAAGGTGTCTAATTGGAAATTAGGGACTAAATTGAATAAATTGCAAACTTGGATTGAGAAGCAGTTTGTATGAAATTGCTATAGATTATGAATTAGAAGGTCTTGGAGATCAATTTGCCCAAATTCTAAATTTTTCGACAAAAATGGGCTTGCATGGATGAAATTTTAAAGAAAGGGCATAAGGGCATTTTGGTCATTTGTCATTTTAATGAAATAAAAAGGAAAAATGGAGCAAAAATATGCTCATCTTCTTCCCATAGCTTCTGAAATTTGGAGGACACCATAGCTAGGGTTTCTTCAATTTTCAAGCTCAATAGTAAGTGCTCCCAAGCCCCGTTTTTCATGTTCTTTGTATTTTTGAAATCCAGTAGCTTGCTCTCTCCATTTCTACCCATATTTCATGCTAGGGTTCATGTTAAAAAATTTACCCATGCATGAATTATTGGTATTTTGATGGATTATGGAGGAATATGAAAGATAAATGTGTGTTAAACATCATTTCCAAGTTGGTTTTCATAAGAAACCCTTATAAGGACTATTTTGTAAAAGATGTAAATGTGTGGTAGAAATGAGGAAAATAATAAAAAATTTGGGTTTCCATAAGAGAGAAAAATGTTCGGTTAGGCTTGGGTAAGATAGAAATTGCATCTGTTTCTTTATAGGAGCCTAGGGACTAAATTGTAAAAATGTCAAAGGTTAGGGGCAAAACGGTCATTTGGACCGGGGGTAGATATTAAACTTGAAATGTATAATGTGGGGTATTACTGAGCTAATTTTGTTGTTATAGACCCCGAGGAACAAATTCTGGAGGCCTATCGAGGTAAATGCAAGGTTTCGAAATAACCGAAACATAACTCTGAAACTGTTACCAGGTAAGTTCAAGTAACTTAAAGTAAACCCCTAATATGCATGATTGTATGATTTATGAATGCATGATGATTGCATTATTAATCGCATGAAAATGCATGAAATGCGTCTTTGATAATGACTTGTTGATAACCGTCTCGGTTGAGGTTAAAAGGGAATCTGATGGATAAACCATGTTTTACATGTAAAAGGAGATCCTGCATGTGTTGCAGAAAGGATTTAGCCAGGACGGGTAATCCGTGATCTCGAGTATGGAAAGGAATCTAACCCAGAAGGGTGTTCCTTGAATGGTCAAGCCTCCCGAAGAATATGAGTGCATTATGGATTTAGCCCGGATAGGTAATCTGATTAGGATCTGAATTTAGCCTGGACTGGTAACTCAGATCCGAGCTCATTAAGGGTGTTTGTCATTATAAGGGATTTAGCCTGGACTAGCAATCCCGACATCACCTTAGGAGTTTTTATAATGGGGGATTTAGCCTAGACTAGAAATCCCGCCATATGATGTGAGGTTCACAGGAGTGCATATATGGAAAGATCATTTGAATGAATTAACGGATAATGGGTATTCCATCGAGATTTCCAAGAAACTCAACGAGATTAATGTAGGATACATGTATGCATGAAATGTTGAATGATGAGCTTATCTAGTTAAATTACATGATACATGAGTATGTGACTAACTCATTGATTGAGTGCATGTGATAGGAAATCATTTCATATTGGATGATTTCATGATTTAATTATGGATGTATGCTAATTACTCGGTAAGTATGCTAATTATTCGGTACGTTTATTCTTCGGTTATTCGAGCTTACTAAGCATGAAAATGCTTACCCCTCTCTTTTCCCTATTTTACTGAGCTCGAGGACTCATAAGGATTGAAAGACGGTTGGAGAATCAACACACTATTAACTAAACAAGCTTTGGTATAAAGACTCTGTTTATTTTGTTCAATGGCATGTGTAGTATTTTTGAGTATTTTGTTATATGTATCATTTGATTTGCCCAGTGAAGGCATGTAAAAATATGTTTATCGCTTGGTATATGGCCATGAAAATTGGCTTAATTTAAGTAGGCCATGACCTACGATTTTATGCATGGTTTTAATTACAAATGATGGGTTGCTACCAATTGGCAATGAATCACATGAATAGCCAATTTCAGATGGATTAATGTAATATGGGAACCCATGACACTAAATAGGAAATAACCATTTATGTATGAAACCAATAATATGAGGTTTTTTTCATTAAGATTATTCACAAGTGTAGAATCATGCTTTTTCTCAAACTTGGTAACCATTAGGCACAAGTAGTAGAAAGGGGTGACTAAAGGCTTAGAAAATAGCCTATTAAGGTCCACATGGTTAGACACACGGGCGTGTGTGTCTAGGCCGTGTGTGACACATAGCCCATCCCCATGGACGTGTAGTATGGCCGTGTGTCCCCTGCACCTAAAACTTTAAGTCAAATTAACACACGGGTAGGACACACGAGCGTGTGTATGGGCCATGTTATTTTAATAAAATGCACAAGTTTTGGACACGGGGTGAGCCCACGGGCTTGTGTCTTGGCCGTGCCCGAAAGTCAGTGTTCCCACAGGTCACACAAGCGTGTGAGTCCACACGGTCCACCTACACGGGCGTGTGACACTCCAAAGCTAGAAATTTATTAAGTCGCCCAAAGTTTACCGAATAATTTCATTTTTGTACAGAACCGCCTTAATGTAGGTTATAGGCCTCGATGGCCTGTATAAGGGACGATATGCTCATGTTCTAGAAGTTTTAATTTTTGGGTGAATTTTGGTGACCCGGTTCTGTATGTTTATGAATGATAAAGTTTCGATAATGCCTCGAGCCCTATCCTGGTGTTGGATACGGATGAGGGGTGTTACATAACCCCTCACACTTAAGATGTACATTGTCCTCAATGTACAAAGATAGATTTACTGAAAAGTATAGATATAAGATCATAAGATAGGGAGAGAAGTAAAACTTCTTGAATGTTAAATGGAATCCTTGAATTGGAGTCATGGAAAGTAATCGGCTAAGGCAAGGGTGAGATTTGGAGGAGGATACGCTGGTGGTGGTGGAGGTTGTTAGTCCACATGTAACACCCCTAACTCGTGACCGACGCCGGTGTCGGACACGAGGGGTTAACGAGACAAATCCTCTTAAAGTACCGACCAATTTGGCATTTCTGGACAGGCTGGAAAACTGCGTCACCGTCGCCTTAAAAATCATATCTCGAGTTCCAAAACTCGGAAACTGGTTTCGTAAATTTTCCCTGAATTTAGACTCATATACCCATCCATGGATTTATTTTTAGAATTTTTGGTTGGGCCAATTGGTGCAGTTTATTTGTTAAAGTCACCCATGTTACAGGGATCGACTGCTCTGACCTCCGCGCGTTACAACTTGAATATCTTTCTGTACAGGGATTTAATACTGGTGCCGTTTGTTTCTAATGAAACTAGACTCAAAACGGAATCTGTACATATAAGGCATGACTCCTAATTCTTTCTGGATAATTTATGGTAAATTTTCAAAGTCGCGACAGGGGACCCAGAAATCGTTACGCCCTGCCTCACGAGAACTTTAATATCTCCCAAAGATAACGCTCATATGGTCGTTTGCTTCGTTTCGTCCATATAAAATAGATTCATCAAGGATCAGTTCCATAATTTACTCACTATTTAATTCTACTTCTACTATTTTAGTGATTTTTCAATCTCATCTCACTTCTGCTGTCCGCAATAGCCATCTGCATGAGACTATGCCAATTTCATGAATTTTTCCTTGGCCTTAATCATCCATCATACATGACACAAATTATGGCCACCTTAACAAAATTTGAGTTTCTAAGACTCGTGGCTATAGGTTCTAACATCCCACTCGACGACCACATAGGCCATTTTCACATGGCTTAAAGTTTACAACCCACAATTCGACAAAATATAATAGCCTATACATGCCAAATGTTCTTCAACAACAAAAAGCAATACCACAAGATTTCAGCGGTGTGATGACTTCAACGACGGTTCCAAGCACGCAACAATACGAGTCCAAGAGACCTAAAATGGGTGACAAGAAAACACCGAGTGAGTTTACAACTCAAGAAGTCATAAGCATTCGTCAATCCATCGATAAAGTTACTACTACATGTACAACAAATGAGGCTAGGTACTCGTCCATATCGAATCTATACCATAATACCTCGGACCTTTCGGTCCAATCTCGTACCAATTCATACATCCACATTTCATATTCTACACAACAAGATAATCAAGCATTTTACACATTAACTCATTTTCCAAAGACAACCATACAATTTCAATCATCACATAGATTTAAGGCTTACCAAATTCAACCCCAAGCATGAACGTATTACCTATTCGTCATGAGCTCGAGGTACTTACCCGATCCATTGTCCATACTCAATTCAATGGAGACACACCTCCATTTATATAGAGTTCGCACACACAGTGCTTACTACTCGATTTCGCACACTTAGTGCCACGTAATTTAAGCTCGCACACACGGTGCCATATTTTTTCCACTTGCACACTTAGTGCCAAATATTTCCAAAGACGCACACTTAGTGCCATATATTTCAAGACGCACACTTAGTGCCAATCTCGACACCATACACCGTATTGTTCGCACACATAGTGCCGAAAGCAAACTTTCTACACATTCCACTATTTCTTTTACATTCAACAATTATCCTCATTCCATACACATACAATTTCATTTATACATATATATATAGCATTCCATTAAACACAATTGCATAGATTTTCCAATCATTTAAGCAATATCAAATATATGCGCTTAATGACTTACCTCGGATGTTGTCGCATCGCCTTCAACGGCTATTCAATTACTTTTTCCTTTCCTTTATCGGATCTAGTTCCCCTTTGCTCTTGAGCTTAATATTAACAAATAAATTGATTCAATCATTTTGAATATCAAAGGGGAAATTCAAGGTACTTAGCCCTTATATATATTAGGCATTAGAGTCATATATGTATGCAATCATGAATCAAATTCCACATATTAGCCCATATTTTCCTTTAGCCGATTTTTCTAAGTCAAGATTAAGCCACCAATATGCTCACTTATGGCCGAATACACGAAATCACCCATCTATGCATTCAATCATGTGGCCGAATGTGCATGTTCCAATATAACACCATTTCCATTTCGTTTAACACTTACATTTACCACATATCAATTTAGAGACTCTACTAACCCATCATACATCCGCAATAGTCTATAGCTCTTTCGCCACTCCTTTCACAACATAATAAAACTTAATTTCAAAATCATTAGTGAGCATTTTATTTAGGCATGTACATCTACAACCGAATTCATCATATAAACATCTTTGAATTCACTCAAACATTCTCAATACAACACATTGCCCACTAGCAATTAGTTCATCAAACCAACATTTGACCCTATTTCCTTTAACACCATTGCATTCGCAATGACCACATCATTTAACCAACTAAATAATAAACCACAACATTTAAATTCATCTTGTTCTTCTCCCATTTGACCGAATGAATATCAAATGCAACTCAACTAACAACAACATTTTCTTTTTTTCTTTCTACAATGTATATACACTCTTACGACCATGAATCCTACTCATCCAAGCATCAATTAAGCTACTTAACAAGTAATTAACATCCCAAAGAAACTTATCAAAATGACACTAATTTAGCACTTGCGAATGGATATTGAGCTATGGACTCATGAAATTAAACCATAGGTCAACTAAGCTATGTACTTATCCATTTAGTCTCATAGTCAATTAAAAGAAAAATCACCATGCATACCTTAGACTAGGATAGCCATGGCCGAAATACCTTAGTTTCTCCTCTTCAAATTTCAACTTTTTTTTTTTGGTTTTCTTTGCTCAATTCACGGCAATGGGGAAAGGATGAGCATTCTTTTTTTTCTTTTCTTTTCTTTCTTTACTAACATTATTTTATCTCCAATGACCCATTCCTTATTACAAAAATCTAATTAAACATATGTATTGCCCATCAATATCCTATCTTGGCGGCCACCATTAATAAATTGGGCAATTTGACATGCAAGTCCACCTTTGTGTTAACATGCACTAATAAGCCATTTAAAATTAGCCTATCATATTTCACCATGTCTCACATTGATCCCTATTTAATAATTTCTCATACAATTGGTAAAATTAGAGAATGAAACTTCCACATGTGCATGTACACACACAATAAGCATAGAATATAACAATTAATTATTTTATGACTCGGTTTTGTGGTCCCAAACCACTTTCCGACTAGGGTCAATTTTGGGCTGTCACAACTCTCCCCACTTAAGGAATTTTCGTCCCGAAAATCTTACCGTAAATAGGCTCGGTACCGCTCTTTCATAGAGTCCTCGAGTTCCCAAGTGGCTTCTTCAATTCGTGTTTATGCCACAACACCTTTACCAATGGAATTTTCTTGTTTCAGTAACTCTTTTACTTCACGCATCGAATGCGAACCGGCTCTTCTTCATAGCTCAAATTAGGTGAACCTCGACCTCAGATGGAGTAATTACGTGTGTCGGGTCAGACCTATATCGTTGAAGCATCGAAACATGGAAAACGTTGTGAATCTTTTCGAGCTCAGGGGGTAATATTAATCGATACGCCATCGCCCAACTCGTTCAGATACTTCAGATGGACCGATGAACCTCGGACTCAATTTGCCCTTACGGCCAAATCTAAGCACCTTCTTCCGTGGTGAAACTTTGAGAAAGACCTTGTCTCCAACCCGATATTCAACATCTTTTCTTTTCAAATCCGCATACGACTTTTGGCGATCCGGCGACTTTCAAACTTTCACGAATTACTCGAACTTTTGCTCGGTATCCTTAACCAAATCAACCTCAAGAATTTACCTTCACTAAGTTCAGTCCGAATAATGGGTACGACATTTACGATCGTATAAAGCCTCGTAAGGCGCCATCTTAATACTTGATTGAAAGCTATTGTTGTAGGCGAATTCAATCAAAGGTAAATACCGTTCCATGAACCACTAAACTCAAGGATGCAACATCTCAACATATCCTCGAGTATTTGAATTATCCGCTCGGATTGACCATCGGTTTGGGGATGAAAAGCGGTGCTAAAATGCAGCTTGGTACCCAAAGCATCTTGCAATTTCTTCCAAAATCGCGACGTAAATCTTGGGTCTCTATCCGACACGATAGAAATAGGCACCCGTGTAATCTCACAACTGAGAAACGTACAATTCCGCTAATTTGTCCATTGAAAAATCCGTGCGTCGACGGGGATAAGGTGAGCCGACTTAGTTAGTCTATCGACAACGACCCAAATCGCATCCTTCTTACTCATCGACAATGGCGGTCCGGATACAAAGTCCATTGTGACTCGATCCCATTTCCATTCGGTATCATGATCGGTGAAGTAATCCCGATGGCACTTGATGTTCCGCTTTCACTTGTTGACATATCGACACCTTGAAACAAATTGAAATGTCTCGTTTCACACGGGCCACCAAAATTGGCGTTTGGTCATTGTACATTTTAGTACTACCGGGTGGATTGACATTCGACTACAATGGGCTTCATTTAGAATTATCAAAATAAGTTCAATTCTTTGGAACACAGACGACTTCGAACCTCAAACAATCGTCATCATCAATTTGAAACTCGATTCCTTGTTCGTAACACACTCAAACCCGTTTTGCAAGCAACTCCTCATCAACTTTTCGAGCTTCCGAATTTGATGAGCCAACAATGGTTTGGCCTTCAATTCGCTACTAACACATTGTCGGGTAGAATAGACAAGTGTACATTCATCGTCGTAAAGCAAGCAAGTGATTTCGACTTAAGGCATCCGCAACCACATTAGCCTTTCCGGGTGATAATCAATAACGAGTTCATAATCTTTTAACAACTCGAGCCATCGTCTTTGTCGCAGATTTAAGTCTCTTTGAGTCATCAAATATTTGAGACTTTTGTGATCCGAATACATTTGGCACTTCTCACCAAATAAGTAATGTCGCCATATCTTTAAGGCGAATACGATGGCGACCAATTCGAGGTCATGGGTTGGATAATTTTTCTCATGTGGCTTTAATTGTCTCGACGCATAGGCCACAACTCGACCTTCTTGCATCAATACGCAACCTAACCCAAGTAGGGAGGCATCACTATAGATGACAAACTCTTTGCCGATTCGGGTCAGTACTAGAACTGGAGCTTTCGTCAAATGGGTTTTCAATTGGTGAAACTTTTTCGACACTTTTCCGTCCATTCAAATTTGACATCTTTCGAAGAAGTTTTGTCATGGGTGTGGCTATCATCGAGAATCCTTTCACAAACCGTCGGTAGTAACCGCAAGCCCCAAAAAGCTCGACTTGGTAACATTCCTTGGAGGTTTCCAATTGACTATGGCGAAATTTTGTTCAGTCCACCGACACCGATGCGACACCACGTGCCCCAAAAAGCTAACCTCTTTCAACCAAAATTCACATTTATTGAACTTTGCGTATAATCGCTTATCTCGTAAGATTTGCAACACTAGCCTCGGTGTTCAAGATGTTCGATTTCATCTTTCGAATAGACCAAAATGTCATCGATAAATACAACTACGAACCGATCCAAGTATGGCCTGAAAATTCTATTCATTAAATCCATAAACACCGCAGGGCATTAGTGAGCCCAAACGGCATCACCAAGAATTCAGTAGTGACCGTACCTCGTTCTAAAAGCGGTTTTGGGTATGTCCGATTCTCGGACCCTCAACCGATAGTACCCGACCTCAAATCTATCTTTGAAAACACCGAGGCTCCCTTTAATTGATCAAACAAATCATCAATTCGTGGCAATGGATATTTATTCTTTATCGTCACTTTATTGAGTTGACGATAGTCGATGCACAACCTCATGGTTCCGTCCTTCTTTTCACAAACAATACAAAGCGCCCCATGGAGAAAAACTCGGTCGAGCAAAACCTCTATCCGTCAATTCTTGCAATTGAACCTTCAATTCCTTTAATTCCGTTAATGCCATACGACACGGGCTATTGAAATCGGCGTAGTACGGTACAACCGATGCGAATTCCACTTCTCGAACGGTGGCAATCTCGGTAACTCCTCGGGAAAACATCGAATACTCACAAACCATGGTACCGATTCGAGTTTCCTTTCCGTCTCTTTACTCCCAAACACATACGCAAGGTATGTTTCACACCCCTTTTCACATATCTTGAGCGGTCATAGAAGATATTATTGTCGGCACTCCTTTTAAATCGAAGAGACTCGACTCGGACTACCTCATTATTTGCACTCCTCAAATCAATGGTTTTCCTTTTGCTGTCCACCATCTTGCATCATGCACGGTCACCAATCCATACCAAGAATAACATCGAATTCATGAAATGGTAGAAGCATCGATCGGTAGGAAAACAGATTCTCGAATTATTAGGGGCATCCTTGCACACTTTATCAACAAGCACGTATTGACCCAAAGGGTTTGACACTCGAATTACGAACTCAAGAGACTCAACGGTAGAGTCTTCTTTGGATGCTAAGGTTTCACATACATATGAGTGAGTAGAGCGGGGTCAATCAATGCAATCACAATAGTATCAAAGAGAGTAAAAGTACCGGTGATAACGTCGGGGAGGATGCCTCCTCGTGTGCGGATGGCATATGCTCTAGCAGAGCACGGGTCTCGGATCGGACGGCCGTATTAGAGGCTCCTCTCGATTACCACCCCTACCTCCAGAGATTCTCGGGGCCTACCTCCACCGTCGTTCCACTAGGTCTTGCACCTTGCGTCTTATTCCTCTCATCTAGCTCCGTGCAATCTCTAATGAAGTGGTCCTTGAACCGCATCCATAATGAGCCCTATTAACAGACTTACCCCAACATTCACCTAGGTGTCGTCTTCCACATTGGGGGCATTCAGGTCTCTCTTGACGATTATTGCCCACACTAGCTACTGAAGTAGCTCGGAGTCCGTCAATGGTCGGGCTCTAATGGAAATTCCCGATCGTCCTCGACTTACTAGTGTCCTCCCCGAACCTCTTTACAGCCGAGAACGGAGCTTTACAAATCGATCTTTTACGGTAATCTCTTGCTTCAAATTCAGCCTTCTTCTTCTCCTCCCAAGTTCTTCCGCCTTGCGAGGCTCGTTCGACTAGTGTCACGAACTCCTTTATCTCCAAAATTCCCACTAGTAACTTTAACTCTTCATTCAATCCTTCTTCAAATCTTTTGCACATCGCAACCTCATCAGCCACACACTCCGAGCATACCGACTAAGTCTTACGAACTCATGTTCAGATTCGAATCTGATCATCCCGCCTTGCTTGAGTTCCAAGAATTCCTTACGCTTCGATCGATGAACCGTTGACTAATGTATTTCTTTCGAAATTGGATTGGAAGAAATCCCAAGTAACTCGTTCATTTGGGACTATGGAAATTAAAGTCCTCCACCAATAGTAAGTCGAGTCTCATAACAAGGATATAGCACACTTAAGACATTCGTCGGTGTGCATGACGATTCATCTAACACTCTAATGGTGTTATCGAGCGAACTCGGCCTTTTCGGCATCATCAGTAACTATGGCCTTGAACTCCTCGCCCCACGCTTCCTAATCAAGTCCACGGTGGTTTACTCGGCCTCACGGGATCGAGAATCGGAGGCATCGCGGGCTCTTGGGGTGGAGTGTTTAAATTCGGGAATGGTTGGACAGCCGGGTTGGTTCGGGCATATTCGCGACCCACTCATTCATCATAGTGAAGAAGGCTTGTTTCGCCTTCATTTTGATTATTCACGGATGACCGAGGCTCAACAGCGGTGTCCCTTGCGCAGGAGCAGCCGCTACACTTTCAACGTCATCTGCCAAGGGTCTCTCTACCGGGTTCCATCGCTAATCAAAACAAAAATTTCAACCGTCGAAGTCATCACATTATTAAGCACTATCAATTTGGCATGTATAGCTAGACTCACACGCGCTACGGTAGTCCTAGAACCGACTAAACCATAGCTCTGATACCAATAAAATTGTAACACCCCTAACTCGTGACCGACGCCGGTGTCGGACACGAGGGGTTAACGAGACAAATCCTCTTAAAGTACCGACCAATTTGGCATTTCTGGACAGGCTGGAAAACTGCGTCACCGTCGCCTTAAAAATCATATCTCGAGTTTCAAAACTCAGAAACTGGTTTCGTAAATTTTCCCTGAATTTGGACTCATATACCCATCCATGGATTTATTTTTAGAATTTTTGGTTGGGCCAATTGGTACAGTTTATTAGTTAAAGTCACCCATGTTACAGGGATCGACTGCTCTGACCTCTGCGCATTACAACTTGAATATCTTTCTGTACAGGGCTTTAATACTGGTGACGTTTGTTTCTAATGAAACTAGACTCAAAATGGAATCTGTACATATAAGGCATGACTCCTAATTCTTTCTGGATAATTTATGGTAAATTTTCAAAGTCGCGACAGGGGACCCAGAAACCGTTCTGGCCCTGTCTCACGAGAACTTTAATATTTCCCAGTATACTGCTCATATGGTCGTTTCGTTTCGTCCATATAAAATAGATTCATCAAGGTTCAGTTCCATAATTTAATCACTATTTAATTCTACTTCTACTATTTTAGTGATTTTCAATCTCATCTCACTGCTGCTGTCCGCAACAGTTACTGCAGTAGACTATGCCAATTTCATGAATTTTTCCTTGGCCTTAATCATCCATCATACATGACACAAATTATGGCCACCTTAACAAAATTTGAGTTTCTAAGACTCGTGGCTATAGGTTCTAGCATCCCACTCGACAACCACATAGGCCATTTTCACATGGCTTAAAGTTTACAACCCACAATTCGACAAAATATAATAGCCTATACATGCCAAATGTTCTTCAACAACAAAAAAACAATACCACAAGATTTCAGCCGGTGTGATGACTTCAACGACGGTTCCGAGCACGCAACAATACGAGTCCAAGAGACCTAAAATGGGTGACAAGAAAACACCGAGTGAGTTTACAACTCAGTAAGTCATAAGCATTCGTCAATCCATCGATAAAGTTACTACTACATGTACAACAAATGAGGCTAGGTACTCGTCCATATCGAATCTATACCATAATACCTCGGACCTTTCGGTCCAATCTCGTACCAATTCATACATCCACATTTCATATTCTACACAACAAGATAATCGAAGCATTTTTACACATTAACTCATTTTCCAGCACAACCATACAATTTCAATCATCACATAGATTTAAGGCTTACCAAATTCAACCCCAAGCATGAACGTATTACCCATTCGTCATGAGCTCAAGGTACTTACCCGATCCGCTGTCCATACTCACTCGATGGAGACACACCCTCCATATAATTGTTCGATCGGAGATATTTATATATATATATAGAGTACGCACACACAGTGCTTAATACTCGATTTCGCACACTTAGTGCCATGCGATTTAAGCCCGCACACATAGTGCCATGCCCTTCGAGCTCGCACACTTAGTGCCATATATTTCCAGCATGCACACTTAGTGCCATATATTTCCAGCACGCACACTTAGTGCCAATCTCGTCACCGTACACACGTATTGCCCGCACACTTAGTGCCGAAAGCAAACTTTCTACACATTTCACTATTTCTTTTACATTCAACAATTGTCATCACTCCATACACATACATTTTCATTTATATATATATATCATCCCATTAAACACAATTGCATAAATTTTACAATCATTTAAGCAATATCAAATACGTGCTTAATGACTTACCTCGTGTTGGGTAAAATAGTTCCAAGTCGGCTACTCGATGACCTTCGTCTTTCCCTTGCTTGATTCTCCTTCTTTAACTCCTTGAGCTTAATCAATAAATCACTAGTTTAACCATCTTGCTAAACATTCATAATTCAACTACACATGCATATGTATGCTTGTATATTCGGCAACCATTCTTACTAATCGCCCATTTGGTCGATTATACACCTAACCGAATATGCACCAAAAACTTGATTCAACATTACCTACATACTCACTTTAATGGCCGAATATATATATATATGTACAATGTCAACTAACATCTTTTAATCACCTAATTTCATCTCATGAACATTTAATCAAATTCAACATTACCTACATACTCACTTTAATGGCCGAATATATATATATATGTACAATGTCAACTAACATCTTTTAATCACCTAATTTCATCTCATGAACATTTAATCAAATTTTCCCAATCTAGCATATATTTTCACATCCATTTGTAACATCATGTACAAACACATATACACATATATCAAAACACAAATTTTACCTATCATGCAACAAGCATAAATCGCACTTATGAGCATGCCATGGCCAAATACATCCCACACCATCCCCCTTTCAATTTTTGGTCATGGTTAAACAAAGAAAACTCCATGTCTTACTCAAGAATGCTAAAAGAAATTTCAAGAGTAGTCAATCCATCATTACATGTATCATCAACAAGCTTCACATTTAGCATGCAATGGCTTTAACACAATATCAACCTTGGCCAAATACCATTTCCATGGCATAACAAGGATTTGAACCACGGGCTAACATGAACATCAAGTTAGCAACTAAAACATGCATGAATCTCATGACACAACCTCAAACATACCTTAATCTTGACACAAGTATGACCAAATCTCCTTCTAGTTCTCTTCTAAACCAAGCATGAAGCAAAAATCCTTCCTTTTTCCCTTAGTATTTTCAGCCAAGATTTTGAGAATGGATGAACCATTTTTTTCCTTTCTTTTCCTCTACTCACGGCAACAAAGGGGGGCATCCATGCTCATTTTTTTTCATTTCTTTATTTTTTCTACATAATCCACTAACTAAACATGTTGGAAACATGTTCCCTTGCCCATATTCTTGTCATGGCGGCCACTCACCTTAGGAAGTGGGTTATTTGACATGCAAGGACAACTATTTTCCCACATGTATTAATAGGCCACCTTACAATTGCCTAGCACATTTCTAAATATTATAACTAGTGATAACTATGGTCGTGGTTGAGCAGGGCATGGCAGCTGTGGAGGACCTTTTCCAGTGGAGTTGGAAATTCCTAAGTAATAACTGTAATAACTCTTATCACATGGCCGAAAACATAAATTGCTTAATATAAATTGTAAAACCTAAAGATGAAGTAAAAATAGTATTAAAGAGAAATAGGATAAAAAGTAAGTTAAAAAGATAAATAGAGATAAAAATAAAAAAATAAAAGATGAATAATAGGGGTTTATAAAGATATTAGGGCACACGGCCGTGGGGCATGCCCGTGCACCGTTATTTCAGCCCGTGTGTTTTGTGGTTTTCAAAACACACAGCCACATGGCTGTGTGTCCTGCTTCTTTCGCTTCCCTCACGCCCATGTATGTATGCGCATGCCCGTGTTATTTTAATGGGATTGCCTACAACCATGTTGCACAGTCGTGGCAACGTATCAAATCCCGTGTTTGGGGAAAATTTTTGCTCTATTTTCACACGGCCGTGCCGTCGCCCGTGGTATGAGCACGACATAGGGCACGCCCATGTGCCTAGCCGTTGGATTTGGAAAACCTGTGTTCGAGGACTCAATTTATGATTTAGATGTTAAAAACTAAAATTTAAAGAACTCCACACTGTTAGTGCTCGGGTTGCCTCCCGACAAGGGCTTATTTAGAGTCTGAGCTTGACTTACCTCTTGTTGTGTGGTCATGGTGGTGCGAGGAGTTTACACTCCTCATTCCTACTATCAATCTCATCAAAATAAGGTTTTAGATGAGTACTACTTACCTTAACAGTGCCGAATTTGGAATGAGTTACCTCGACTGTACCGTATGGGAAAATGTTAAGTACCGTAAAAGGGATTGCTCTATTAGGTTTAAAAATGGCAATACGAGGGTCTGTTGCATTTAGTAGTACTTTGTCTCCGACCTTAAGTTGATTTGATAAAACATTGAGTCTGTCTTGGCATGTTTTGGTTTATCATGTGTTCTCGATTTCTATGTCCGCCTTTCATCTAGTTCCTCGATCTGCAGCCTTTGTTCTTCATAGATGGGTCCTTTGTTGTTACTTAAACATGGTTCATGTATGCTCTTCGAAAATGTTTCCTGGAAAGAAGGTTGCACCACATGATCAGTACTAGTAACATGATTTATACAACCACCCTCCATATTCGATGTGTTACTCGAATTACGAGCATGAAGAGTGATTGTTTCATCACCCACACGAAGTGTGAGTTCACCTGTACCAACATCAATAATAGTTCTAGCAGTTGCTAAAAAGGGTCGTCCTAAAATCAAAGGTATATTACTATCCTCTTCCATATCTAGAACAACAAAATCAATTGGGAATATAAATTTATCGATTTTGACAAGTACGTCTTCAATAATACCCCTAGGAAATCTAATGGTTTTATCTGCTAACTGAATGCTCATCCTAGTTTGTTTGGATTTCCCAAGACCTAGTTGTTTAAACATTTTATAGGGCATGATGTTAATGCTCACCCCTAAATCAACCAAAGCATTGTTAACATCTAAACTACCAATTAAACATGGAATCGTCAAACTCCCTGGATCTTCCAATTTGTTGGGTAGCTTATTCTGTACAATGGCTGAGCAAACCGCGTTCAATTCCACATGTGACGCCTCATCCAACTTCCGCTTATTTGCTAAAAGCTCCTTTAAAAATTTAACTGCATTCGACATCTGCGAAAGAGCTTCAACAAACGGTAAGTTAATATGTAATTTCTTTAATAATTTAAGGAATTTACCAAATTGTTCGTCCGTATGGTCTTTCCTTGTCACATTTGGATTGGCACACAAGGTTTATATTCTCTACTTACCGGTTTTTGTTCACTGTGGTCCACCTTATCCTTACCTTTACTTACCACAAGTCCTTGCCTCAATTCTGGTTTAAGGTCAACTAACCCTTCCTTATCTCGAACGATAATCGCATTAAGCTGCTCCCTAGGGTTAGTTTCAGTATTACTCGGCAAACTACCTTGTGGTCAGTCAGAAATCAATTTAGCAAGCTAGCCTATCTGAGTTTCGAGCCCTTGGATCGACGGTTGTTGATTCTTAAGTGCTGTTTCAGAATTCTGAAAATGAGTTTCTGACACTGAGATGAATTTCGTTAGCATCTCCTCAAGGTTCGGCTTCTTTTCCTGCTGCTAAGGTGGTTGTTGAAAACCTGGAGGATGTTGTGGCCTTTGATTTCCTTGGCCACCCCACGAGAAGTTGGGTTGGTTCCTCCAACCCATATATTGGACTTGTTCCTCCTCGTTGCCAAGGTTGAAGGGTGGATAATCTGGGTTGTGCATTCCTCCATTTGAATCACACCTCATCACTGGATGTACCTGAGTAGAACCATATAAACCATCAATATTTTTATTTAAAAGTTCTACCTGGTTTGATAGCATAGTGATCGTGTTGAGGTTGAAAAAACTAGCTGCTTTTGTCAGCTTTTTTCTCATGACTTGCCACTTATAGTTATTCAGTGACATCTCTTCAATAAATTCATAAGCATCATCAGGTGTTTTGTTGGTTAATGTTCCACTGGCGGCTAGGTCGATAAGTTGCCTTGTTGAGGGCTTCACACCGTTGTAAAACATCTGAACCTGCAACCATAAGGGTAACCCATGGTGAGGGCACCTTCTCAATAGGTCCTTGTATCTCTCCCCTGCATCATAAAGAGTTTCTAGATCCATCTGCAAAAAAGAAGAGATATCATTCCTCAATTTAGGCGTTTTAGCCAGCGAAAAATATTTTAGTAAAATTTTTCGGTCATTTGTTCCCAAGTTGTGATTGACCCTCGTGGTAATGAGTTCAACCATTGTTTAGTTTTGCTCCTCAATAAGAATGGAAACAACCGATGGCGTATGGAATCGTTAGAAACGCCATTGATTTTAAAAGTGTCGTAAAGTTCCAGAAAATTCGCTAAATGAATGTTTGGATCCTCATCCTGCAAACCATCAAACTGAACAAACTGTTGTATCATTTGAATCTTGTTAGGTTTCAGTTTAATATTATTTGCAGCAACAGCAGGTCTAACTATACTCAATTCAGTTCTTGTTAAATTAGGTTTAGCATAATCATACATAGTACGAGGAGCAGGATTCTAATTTATTGGATTTGCGGCAACAACAAGAGGTAGCTGATTATTCTGATTTTTAACCATCCCCTCGGTTGTAGTTTGACTATTGTCCTCTTGCCCTTCCTCTATGTATTGTAAGCTTCGCTTGATTTCTCTTCAGTTTTTGCGAGCTGTGCTTTCGATCTCATTATCAAAAAGTAGAGGTCCTGACGTATTTCTTCTAGTCATAAACTATAAAAACCTATCAAAAGCAAATAAATGAAATTTTGTAATATAAAAAATTTAAAATAAAATTTAACTTGCAATAAAATAAATGGATAAAGTAAAAAAAATTAAGCGTTCCAAATATCTTAGTTCCCGGCAATGTCGCCAAAAGCTTGATGTGCGTGATAAGTTTTATATTTGTGATTGATCGTACTTGAAAACTAAGTATTATCACGATAAAGGCAAGTGCCCCTATCGAACAATAGTATAGCTTATAGCAAGACCGGAATGTCGAACCCACAGGAACTAAAACTACAAGTATTAACCTTCTTTTTATTATCTAGCCTAAAAATAAGGGGATTTTCTTTATCTAAACTAATTAACTAAACTAAGAATGCACAGGAAGTAAATTGGGGAAATACTTTTGGGAAAACTAATTGATTTGGACAATACCTAAGGGAAAATCCACCTAGACTTCGCTTGTTTTGACTCTGAATTAGATGATTTATTCACTTGACTCAATCCGTAGAAATACCTAATTTATATTATTATCTCTCACGAGACTAACAATGTCTAACCCTAGGTTGATTAACTGAAATCTCTTTCTAATTAAAACCCCTAGTGTTGCATTGACTCGATCTATGGATTCCCTTATTAGGTTTGACCCTAATTCGGCAGATTTATGTATGTCTAGGGGTGCAATCAACTACGCTTAATTATGCTATCTCTACTCTTAGACAGGGACTTTTCCTCCTCTGAATAAGCACATCAATACTTGAATCAATATCCTAAAATATTAAAGCAATAATTAAGAACACATAATTAAGAACAAATCAAGTTTTTATCATATAATTCAAAAAATAATCACAAGATCCATCTTAGGTTTCACTCCCCTTAAGTATTTAGGGTATTTAGTTCATACGTGTAAAAGAAAACATCTCAGAAGAATAATGATAACAAAACATAAAGAAAACCCAAAAACCCCTAAAGGAAATTGAAGGGAGATATTCAGTCTTGAAGGAGAATTTAGCTTCTGATGTAACACCCCTCACCCATATCCGTTATCAGGATAGGATTCGAGTTATTACTGGAACATTACATTTAAAACATACTGAATCGACTCACCAAGTTTAGCTCAGATATGAAACTTTCAGACATTTACATCTTGTCCCTTAAATGAACCTTCAAGGCCCTAAATATACATAGAGATAGTTCGAGATAGGACCAGGAACATTTAATAACTTTAGAAAATTTCCTTATTTAGAAGTGTCACACACCCGTGTAAGATGGGCCGTGTGGTCACCCACGCCAGTGTGGCCTAGGGCACGTCCATGCCTTTAACCCATGGGCAACATTGACTTTTAGGCACAGCCAAGACACACGCCCGTGGGCTCACCCCGTGTCCAAAACTTGAGCATTCTGTTAAATTAACACGGCCCAGACACACGCCCGTGTGTCCTACCTATGTGCTAATTTGACTTAAAGTTTTAGGTGCAGGGGACACACGGCCATACCACAAGGCCATGGGGATGGACCGTGTGTCACACACGGCCTAGACGCACACTCGTGTGTCGAACCATGTGGACCTTAATAGGCTATTTCCAAGCCTTTAGTCACCCCTATCTACTTCTTCTTCTTAATAGATACCAAATTCAAAGTAAAACATGATTATACACTTGTAAATGATCTTGATGAAGTTAGTTGTATGGAAACCTCATATAATTGGTTTCATACAAAAAGGTTATTTCCCATCTAGTATTTATGGGTTCTTATGTTATTGTAGCACATTCAAAATTTGGCTCGTTTTTGAACTCATTGCCAATTGTAGCAACCCATCATATAAGAACATAAACATGCATATAAAGGCAAGTCATAGCCTACTTTCAAATATGCCAATTTCCATGGCCTTATACAAAAAGATGAATACATCTTTACATGCCTTCATTTGGCAATTCAAATGACACATATGAAAAAATACTCAAAGCCCTATACATGCCATTAACAAAATAGAAGTGTCTTTATACCAAAGCTTGACTAGTTGATAGTATGTTGCTTCTCCAACCGTCTTCTAATCCTTATGAGCCCTCGAGCTCTGTAAAACAGGGAAAAGAGAGGGGGTAAGCATTTTCAAGCTTAGTAAGCTCGAATAACTGGAAAGTAAACTTACCATGTAATTAGCATACATCCACACTTAAATCATGAAACAATCAATTATGAAGTGATTTCCTATCACATGCACTCAATCAATAAGTTAGTCACATAACAAAACATCACGAAATTTATATAGATGAGCTTATCATTCATCATCTTATTGACATACATCATATTAATCTCGTTGAGTTTCTAGGAAATCTCGATGGAATACCCATTATCCGTCAATTCTTACGAATGATTATTTCACATATATGCACTCCCGCGAACCTTACATCTCATGGCAGGATTACCAGTTGAGGCTAAATCCTCCATATCATAAACTCATAAGGTGATGTCGGAATTACCAGTCCAGGGTAAATCCCTTATAGCGATAAACACCCTTAATGAATCGGATCTGAATTACCAGTCCAAGCTAAATTCAGACCCTAATAGGATTACCCGTCCGAGCTAAATCCTCAATATACATATATTCTTCAGGAGGCTCGATCATTCAAGAAGCACCCGTCTGGGCTAGATCCTTTCCATAATCGAGATCACGGATTACCCGTCTGTGCTAAATCCTTACTGCAACACATGCAGGATCTCTTTACACATATCAATGAGGGTTTATCCATCGAATTCCCTTTGTCAACCTCATCCGAGACATTTTTCACATGTTACCATCAAATATTGATTTCCATTATATTTCATGCTAAAAATAAATACAATCATCATGCATTCATAAATCATTCAATTACGCATATTAGGGGTTTACTTTGAGTTATCCGAACTTACCTGGTATTCGTTTCAGAGATATGTTTCGGTTATTCTGAAACCTTGCGCTTACCACGATTGACGTCTGGAATTTGTTCCTTGGGGTCTATAACAGCAAAATTAACTCATTAATACCCCACATTATACGTTTCAAGTTTAATATCTACCCCCAGTCCAAATGGCTATTTTGCCCCTAACCCTTCACATTTTTACGATTTAGTCCCTAAGTTCGTATAATGAAACACATGCACTTTTTATCTTACCCAAGCCTAGCTGAACACTTTTCCTTCTTATGGTAGCCCACATTATCCATTATTTTCTCATTTCTACCACACATTTACATCTTTTGCAAAATAGTCCCTATAAGGGTTTCTCATGACAATCAACTACGAAAAGATGTTTAATACACATCCATCTTTCATATTCCTCCACAATCCATTAAAATACAAGCAACTCATGCATAGGTAAATTTTTAAACATGAACCCTAACATGAAATATGTGTAGAAATAGAGAGAGTAAGCTACTGGGATTTTAAAAATACAAAGAACATTAAAAACGGGACTTGGGAGCACTTACTATTGAGCTTGGAAAGCTTGAAACCCGAGCTATGGTGACAAGAGAATTTCGGCAGCCATGGGAAGAAAATGGCTAATTTTGGCTTGATTTTTCCCATTTTATTTCATTAAAAAGCCAAATGACCAAAATGCCGTTATGCCATTTCTTTAAAATTTTAACCATGCAAGCCAATTTTTGTCCAAAAATTTAGAATTTGAGAAAATTGCTCTCCAAGACCTTCTAATTAATAATCTAAAGCAATTTCATACAAATTGATTCTAGAAATCAAGTTTGGCAATTTATTCAATTTAGTCCCTAATTTCCAATTGGACACCTATACTTAGAATTTCTTCATGAAACTTTATCACATGCATATATTCATATTCTAAGCCTCATAATAATCATAAAATAAATATTTTGATGTCAGATTTGTGGTCCCAAAACCACTATTCCAACTAAGCCCTATTTCGGGATATTACATCTGAGATAGAACAATGGCTATCTTTGAGCAATTCCTTGCCTCCTACTTCGTGTCTCTATAGGTGCCCTTCTAGGGTGTTTATATAGGCTTTAGAATGCTTGCAAACCCTCAAAAGTGGCCTTTTCTGAATAGAACTAGACTTGGGCTCGATAGGGACACAACCGTATGACACGCCCGTGTCAGGTGGCTTAGGCCATGTTAGAGTCTGCTAAAAAGACACGGGCATGCGATCTACCCGTGTGAGGAAGTCCAGGCAGTGTTGATTTCCCACGTTGACCCATTTTCTCTATTTTTGGCCCCTTTCTTGCTCTTTTTACTCTCCTATGCTCACCTAAGTATAAAACATGAAACTAAAGGATTAGGAGCATCGAATTCCACAAATGATAATTCATCCATAAATGTACTAAGCATGGGATAAAACTATGCATAAATTACGACTTATCATAGGTTGTGTGGCAAATTTAATTTTTGCATATAAGGTGCAGACTTCACACGGCCTGGGCACACGCCCATGTCCTAGGGCCGTGTCCTCCACACGACTGTGTCTTTGCCCTTGTGGTTACTACCATGCATACTGACTTGTAAACTAAGGTGCAAGGGACACACGGCCGGACTAAACACCTATAGGGCTGACCATGTGTCACACAAGGCCTAGACACATGCCCGTGTGTCTACCCGTGTGGACAACTTTGAGGCTATTTTCCAAGCCCTCTTGTCACCCTTAACAACCCCAACACACACTCACATGCCAATGGTGGTTGACATGACATAAAAGGGTTACTTAGACATCCATAGCTTTAACCCATGTATGATAAATTCATATCAAATTTACCTAATCAGGACTCCTTGACTTGTTAAGTTCATTCAATACATTTCTTTACCTTTATTAATATAGTGACCATACCAATTGGCATCATTTATCCATCAAGCATAAATTCCACATTTTGTCAACCATTTGGTACACACTACAAAAGTAATAACACATCTCATGCATGTAACAATATTTAGGGATTTCAACCCAATAATCAATATGAGCCATATTTCATGGCCATATACAAAATGAAATAATATGCCAAAAGGAGCCATCACTTTGGCTACAAAATATGACACATAAAACAAAATACTAAGTCTCTTATACATGCAAAACTTAAATGTAGTAACTAATTATACCCCAAAAGATTTGTTGATAGTGTGACTCAAGCTCCAACGTCCACGATCCTCGAGCTAGCTTGATGATGCTAAAAGAAAAGATAAATGACAGAAGGATAAGCACAGGGCTTAGTAAGCTGCATGTAGATAATAAACAACATAAGTCAAGATATTCATGGATTAAACATATTATTAGTTATCACCACAAGATCATACTACACACATGAACGTAGTCAAAATTGACATTAAATGTCATTAAACATCAAGCTTATCTTACTCATTTCTACTCATGCTAAATTTCCCATTATGAATCGAGTTCAATACTCATGAGGCTTACGTACATACCTGTACCGTACATTCTTACTCATATCACTCCACTTCTTAACCCAACATCTTGAATGGCCCGTTGAACCATCGGAATACTAAAGGACACTCGGGATTATCATACACCAAATAAGTACCAATGTCATGTCCCCGACATGGTCTTACATGAATCCACATATCATCGCCGATGCCATGTTCCAGACATGGTCTTACACTGGCACACATACCATCATCGATGCCATGTCCCAGACATGGTCCTACACAGGTGCATGTATCATCTTTGATGCCAGGTCCTAGACATGGTCTTACACTGGCACATATATCATAGCCGATGCCATGTCCCAGACATGGTCTTACACTAGCACACATATCATCACTGATGCCATGTCCCGGACATGGTCTTACACAGGCACATATATCATCCATGATGCCATGTCCCAGACATGGTCTTACATAGAATCTCATTTAGCATGGTGTCACGACATCCAAGTCCTAAGTATTCCTTTGGGTCACCCGGTTTTTGAGACACGAGGCTATCACTAAACTTGCATTGGATCATCACAAGTCAATTTCATTAAGGCATACATACTTGTATCATATAATGTCAAATATTAGATACCTAATATTGGAGTCGTTGAATTGCTTACACACAACTTACCTCGGTGAAAAATATGGCAAATTTGTGATTTACTCCACAATCTTGCCTTTCCCTCGGTCAAGGTCTATCCCTCGTCCCTCTTGATCTATAATAGTGCATTTAGCTTATTTAATACATCCATTATTCATTTCAGTCCAAAAATCATGATATGGTAAAATTAAAATACTGGCCCTAAAAGTTTACAAAATTACAAAATTGCCCTTAGGCTCGTAAAATGAAAGGTACCCGTTTTTCTCATTAGTCAACCCTAGCCGAATCATTTTCCCTCTTATACGAGCCCATATTTAGAATCATTTTCCCTCTTATACGAACCCATATTTTTCATTCACACTTTTACACATAGTTTCTACAACTTTTACAATTAGGTCCTTTTTATCAATTTCACCAAAAACCACCTAGTAAAAGTTGTTTATCAGACCTCAAGCCTCTATATTCTTCCATTAGACATGTGACAGCCTTAAAACGACCTAGCCGGAATGTGGTTTTGGGACCACAAAACTGAGGCATAAAAATAATTTAATATTCATTTTGATGCCTATAATATGTGTTAATTCGTGTATGACATTTTTGATGTTTTGATTTAGGGTTATAAATGTGAATTTCACTAAAAAGGACCTAGTAGTAAACTTTGAAAGTACGATAGGGAAATGTGTGATGACTAATTGAATCATGCAAGCAAAACAATGGCTTTGCATGTCAAATACCCCTTCTTTTTATAAGTGGCGGCCGGCCATGACAAAGGAGGATGGGCAAAACATGTCATAGACATGTGTTGGTGCATTATGGGAGGAAACAATAAACTAAGGTTAGGAATAAAGAAATGGGAAAAAAAAAGAGAGAAGGTGTGTGAACCCCCCATTGCCGTGAGTTGAGGGAAAGAAAACAAAAAAAAATGTTCATCATTTTTTTCACTTCTCTTGGCCGAAAATTCTAAGGAAGAAGGAGGGAGTTCTTGCTTCATGTTTGGTTTGGAAGAGGATTAGGAAGAGGTTTGGCCATACTTGTATCTAGATTAAGGTATGTTTTAGGTTGTGCCATGAGATTCATGCATGTTTTTAGTTGCTAGCTTGAGTTCTAATTAGCCCATGGTTCAAATCTTTGCTATGTCATGGGAATGATGTTCGGCCAAGGTGGATTTTGTGTTAATGCCATTGCATGCTAAATATGAAGCTTGTTAATGATATATGTGATGGTGGGTTGATTACTCTTGGATTTTCTTTTTAGCATTTTTGAGTGAGACATTAAGTTCTTTGTTTAACCATGACCAAAATTGAAATGGTATGGTGTTGTGATGTATTCGGCCATGGTATATCCATAAGTATGATTTATGCTTATTGCATGGTAGGTAAGATTTGTGTTTTGGCTATATGTTTATATTTGGTTATAATCAACTTGAGATTCGGCCCTTGCACCTATATGTATATATGTTTGCACATGATGTATTGGTATGACATATATACTATCTCAAGGTATATATTTACTTATGATGATGTTTCGGTTATGAAGCAAATGATAGATGTGTATTGAGCTACAATATGTAATGCATTAGTTAGTAAAATGTATGCCATTTATGTGTGGTATTAAATATGTAATTGGCCTCAACATCAACATGCATATTCGGCCACATGAGCTGGATTGGTGTGCATACATTCGGTTAGAGGCAAGCATATTGATGCCTTTATCTTGGTTAGGACAATCGGCTAAAAAGGGAGTGTGGGTTAATATCTTGAGATGATGCATGATTTCACATGTATGTGACTTTAATGTCTAATGTATAAATGTGGGCTAAGTGCCTTGTGTTCTTCTTTTCGATGCTCAAATGATTAAATCGATTTGTTTATTTAATTAAGCTCAAGAGCAAAGGGGATCTAAATCCGATAAAGGGAAGGAAAAAGTGGTCGAATAGCCATCGAAATCGTTCGACAACATCCGAGGTAAGTTCTTGAGTAATAGAGCTTAAATTATGATTTGATTAGATCATGTTTTAAGCAAATCGAAATCATGCTCTTTGTGTGTGGATATTGAGCCGAAATTTGCAAGTGTGATAAGTGTCTTGTGTTTGAGTTTTGCTAATGAAAATGAAATACAAATGTGTCATGATTTAGTGTTAAATGTGCATGGTTATTCGAATGATGTCCGGGCTAAGTCCCAAGGCTTTGTGCTAAGTGACCATATCCAGGACTAAGATCCAAGGCATTTGTGCGAGTTCCCAAATCCGGGTTAAGTCCCGAAGGCATTTGTGCGAGCTATTATAACCGGGCTATGTCCCGAAGGCTTTTGAGCGAGTCGTTATATCTAGATAAAATCCGAAGGTACGTGATTCGGGAATGAACGATCTTGCTGTAAAAATCCCAGTTAATACGCTTGAAAAATTTCAGCAATGAGGTATGTTCGTATGTGCATTGGAATAGTTGAGTTCCTTCGAATAATATTCGCTCAGTTGAGTAATGAGCTTCCGGTATTTGGCTAAGATGATCCCTTATGTATGAACATAGGGGTTGGAATGTAAAGTAGAAATGATTTGAAAGTATGTATACACGGAATTACCCGTTTAATTATGTGAATGCTATACTTCAGTTGTGTTTAAATTCTTTGCTCAAAACTTACTAGGCATAAATTGCTTACTCCGTTTCTTTGTTCTCTGTTTTATAGATTTTGGCTCGTCAGCTATCGGACTCGGGATTTTTGGAAGTCGAAGTCTCCCACACTATCTAAGCCCCCCCTTTTTGGTACAATTTTGGTTGAACTTTGAAATTGCATGTATAGGGCTACCCTTTTTGTGTTGTTGGTCATGTACCCATGGATTTTGTGTAAATTTGGATAGCCATGCGAAAATGGCTTATATACATTTTTAGCATAGTACTATAATCGTTTTGTATGTTGATCATTAAGAGGTATGGAAGTGTTTGGAACGATTAGCCATTGGAATGGTTAATCATGATCATGCTTTGTGCTATGTCTGTAAAAGGGACTAATGGAATCATGGAAACTATGAAATAGGTAAAGTCTACCTCAAAGGCAGAGGCTGTCACAACTTAAGTGACGTAGAAGTGAAAAATCACTAAAAATAGTAGGAATGGAATTAAATAGTGAATAAATTATGAAAATGAACCTTGATGAACCTATTTTCATAGGAAAGTAATGAAATGATCATATGAACAGTATGTTAAGAGATATTGAAGTTTTCGTGAGACAGGGCCAGAACGGTTTCTGGATTCCCTGTTCCAACTTCGGAAATTCATTATAAATTAACCTGAGATAATTAGGAGTCATGCAATATATGTATAGATTCCTCTTTGAGCCTAGTTTCTATAGAACCAAATGGCATCATTATTGAAGCCGTGTACAGGGAGATATCCAAGTCGTAATGCGCAAAGGTCAGTGTAGTTGATCCCTGTAACATGGGGGACTTTAACTAATAAACTGTACGAATTGGCCCAACCAAAAATTCTAGAAAAAATTTGTAGATGCATATATGAGTCTAGTTTCAGGGAAAAATCACGAAACTGATTTTTGAGTTGCGGAACTCAAGATATGATTTTTAAGGTGACAAGGATACGCTTAGCCTTCCTGGCTGGAAATTTTAAATGGACTGTGAAAATAAATATATTATGTCTGTTAGCACCTCGTGTTCGACTCGGTCACGGTCTCGCACGGGTGTTATAATTTTATTGGTATCAGAGCTACGGTTTAGTCGATTCTAGGACTACCGTAATGCGTTTGGGTCTAGCTATACATGCCATTTTATGTGATTATTTGATAGTGTGGTGATTTTTGACATTTGCAAATGTGTTTATTTATAGTAATGGATCCCAATCTCGACCGAGCGGTAGCTGATGATCTTGAGAGTGTAGCGCCGGCTATCAAGACAAGGGACAAAGACCGCGGACTCTCAACCTAATGCTAGTAATCCAAATGATGAAGCTAGACAAGCTTTCTATAGCGTGATGAATGATTGGTTCAACTAATACATTCGAACTAATACGGCTGTTCCACAACCTCCATTCCCAACAAACACAACCCCTGCACCTACAATGCCTCCGGTAACTAACCAAATAAGGCCAAATAGGCCCCCAGTTGATAGAATCTGAAAACACGAGGCTACTGAATTTAAGGCTACGGATAGTGATGATGCCGAGCAAGCTGAATTTTGGTTGGACAACACTATTCGGGTACTCGATAAACTATCTTGCACACCCGATGAGTGCCTAAAGTGTACTATCTCCTTGCTACATGATTCTGCCTACTATTGGTGGAATACGTTGACTTCTGTTGTGCCTAGAGAGTAAGTAACTTGGGAGTTTTTCCAAACTGAGTTTCGGAAAAAGTATATCAGTCAGAGATTTGTTGATCAAAAACAGAAGGAATTTCTTGAGCTTAAGCAAGGTTCTATGTCAGTTACTGATTACGAGCGAAAATTTGTTAGACTTAGTAGATACGCTCGGGAATGTATTTCGTCCGAGGCTATCATGTGTAAACGCTTCGAGGATGGGCTGAATGAAGATATAAAAATGTTCGTTGGCATTCTTGAAATACAAGAGTTCGTAGTACTTGTCGAGCGAGCTTGTAAAGTCAAGAGCTTAGAAAAGAAAAACAAAAGTTGATGTGGGAACCGGAGAGTTTCAGTAAAGGTCCTCGGAAAGTCTCTTCAACAGGTATCGAAGAAATTTCGAGATGATGTGGGCCGGTCTAGAGGCACTTCGGGCCTTTTTAGGCGAGATCGTGATCGACCCCCTGTGGGTACACGAGGCACTTCGGTCGCCAGTGTTGGGAATGAACGTCGAGACAGAACGGAGTGTCAACATTGTGGCAAATGGCATTCTGGAAGTTGTAGATTCCATGACCGCTCCTGTTACAAGTGCGGATCAGTCGACCACTTCATTAAAGATTTCCCGAGGTTGCCTGGACAGAATATAAATCAGAGTGGGAAACCGAGTGCTACCACTGCTCGAGGTAGACCATCTGGAAATACGGGCAATGCTAGTGGTGGTCAGAAAGGATCTAGAGATGCTGCGACCAGATCTGAGGCTCGTGCTCCTGCTAGGGCTTATGCTATACGCGCACGCGAGGATGCTTCCTCGCCAGATGTTATTACCGGTACCTTTACTCTCTTTGATACTAATGTGATTGCTTTGATTGACCCTAGTTCTACTCATTATTATATATGTGAAACCTTAGCATCCAGTAAGACTTTACCTATTGAGTCTACTGAGTTCGTAATTCGGGTGTCAAATCCCTTGGGTCGTTACGTGCTTGTCGACAAAGTGTGTAAGAAATGTCCCCTAGTAATTCGAGGTTCCTGTTTTCCAGCGGACTTCATGCTTTTTCCGTTTGATGAATTTGACGTTATCTCGGTTTAGATTGGTTGACCGTGCATGATGCGGTTGTGAATTGCAAAAGCAAGACTATTGATCTGAGGTGCGCAAATAACGAGATAATCCGAGTTGAGTCTACAGACTTAAAGGGGTTGCCACCGTAATATCGCAATGTTGGCCCGAAATATGTGAGAAAGGGTGCGAAGCATACCTTGCGTATGTACTTGATGACAAGGAATTGGAAAAGAAACCGAATCTGCGCGGTGGTTTGTGAATACCGGATGTTTTCCCAAGAATTACCGGGTTTGCCACTGTTCGGAAGTAGAGTTTGGTATTGAGCTTGTACAGGACTACGCCAATTTCGATAGCTCCGTATCGTATGGCACCAACCGAGTTAAAAGAGTTGAAAGCTCAGTTGCAAGAACTGACAGATAGAGGTTTCGCTCAACCAAGTTTCTCACCTTGGGGCGCACCCGTATTGTTTGTGAAAAAGAAGGACGGAACCATGAGGTTGTGCATCGACTATCGTCAACTCAATAAAGTGACAATAAAGAATAAATATCCGTTATCGCGTATTAATGATTTGTTTGAGCAACTGAAAGGAGCCTCAGTGTTTTCAAAGATAGATTTGAGATCGGGTTACTACCAGTTGCGAATTCGAGATTCGGATGTACCCAAAACTGCTTTCAGAACGAGGTACGGTCATTACGAATTTTTAGTGATGCCGTATGGGTTCACTAATGCCCCTGCGGTATTTATGGATTTGATGAATCGGATCTTTAGATCGTATTTGGATCGGTTTGTAGTTGTGTTTATTGATGACATCTTGGTCTATTCAAGAGATGAAACCGATCATGCTGAACACCTGAGATTAGTATTGCAAGTTCTACGGGATAAGCAATTATATGCTAAGTTCAGTAAGTGTGAGTTCTGGTTAAGAGAGGTTAGCTTCTTGGGTCATGTGGTATCTGCATCGGGTATTCGAGTCGACCCGAGCAAAATTTCAGCCATACTTAACTGGAAGCCTTCGAGAAATATTATTGAGGTTCAGAGCTTTTTAGGACTTGCCGGTTACTACCGACGGTTTGTAAAAGGTTTCTCGATGATAACCACACCCATGACGAAGCTACTTCAAAAAGATGTTAAGTTCGAATGGACGGAAAAATGTCGAAGAGTTTTGATCAATGAAAACTTATTTGACTGGAAGCTCAATTTTAGTGCAGCCCGAATCGGGCAAAGAGTTTGTCATCTATAGTGACGCCTCCCTACTTGGGTTAGGTTGCGTATTGATGCAAGAAGGTCAAGTTGTGGCCTATGCGTCGAGACAATTAAAGCCACATGAGAAAAATTATCCGACCCATGATCTCGAATTAGCTGCCATTATATTCGCCTTGAAAATATGGCGACATTACTTGTTTGGTGAGAAGTGCCATGTATTTTCGGATCACAAAAGTCTCAAATATTTGATGACTCAAAAAGACTTGAATCTGCGACAAAGACGTTGGCTCGAGTTGTTAAAAGATTATGAGCTTGTCATTGATTATCACCCGGAAAGGCTAATGTGGTTGCGAGCGCCCTAAGCGGAAATCATTGTTTGCTTTTCTGAGCGATGAATGTACACTTGTCTATTCTACCTGACAATGTGTTAGTAGCCGAATTAAAGGCCAAACCATTATTAATTCATCAAATTCGTGAAGCTCAGAAAGTCGACGATGAGTTGGTCGCAAAACGGGCTGAATGTGTTTCGAATGTGGAATCGGAGTTTCAAATTGATGATGACGATTGTTTGAGGTATAGAAATCGGTTATGTGTTCCAAGAAATTCAGAACTCAGTTCGATGATTTTGAACGAAGCTCATTGTAGCCGAATGTCAATTCACCCGAGGAGTACAAAAATGTACCACGACCTAAGACGTCAGTTTTGGTGGCATGGTATGAAACGAGACATTTCCGATTTTGTTTCGAAGTGTTTAATATGTCAGCAAGTGAAGGCGAAACATCAAGTGCCTACGGGTTTACTCCAACCGATCATGATACCTGAATGGAAATGGGATCGAGTAACGATGGATTTTGTATCTGGGTTGCCAGTGTCGGCAAGTAAGAAAGATGCGATTTGGGTCGTTGTTGATAGACTGACTAAGTCGGCTCACTTTATCCCCGTACGTACGAATTTTTCATTGGATAAACTAGCTGAATTGTATGTTTCTCAGATTGTGAGATTACACGGGGTACCTATTTCTATTGTGTCGGATAGAGATCCGAGATTCACCTCACGATTTTGGAAGAAATTGCAAGAAGCTTTGGGCACCAAGTTGCATTTTAGCACCGCTTTTCACCTCCAAACCGATGGTCAATCCGAGCGGATAATTCAGATACTTGAGGATATGTTGAGATGTTGCATCCTCGAGTTCAGTGGTTCATGGGAACGGTATTTACCTTTGGTTGAATTCGCTTACAACAATAGTTTTCAATCAAGTATTAAGATGGCACCTTACGAGGCTTTGTACGGTCGTAAATGCCGTACACCATTGTTTTGGACCGAGCTCGGTGAAAGTAAAATTTTCGAGTAGATTTGATTAAAGATCTTTGAAGAAAGTAAAGGTAATCGAGAAAGTCGAAGGGCCACGGATCGTCAGAAATCGTACGCGGATTTGAAACGAAAAGACATTGAATATCAGGTGGGAGATAAAGTGTTTCTTAAAGTTTCGCCTTGGAAAAAGATACTCAGATTTGGCCGTAAGGGCAAGTTGAGCCCGAGATTCATTGGGCCGTACGAAATCTCCGAACGAGTTGGTCCAGTTGCGTATCGTTTGATTTTGCCCCTTGAACTCGAAAAGATTCACGACGTCTTTCATGTTTCGATGCTTCGACGTTATAGATCTGATCCGTCACACGTAATTAGTCCATCAGAGGTTGAAATTCAAGCCAATATGAGTTATGAAGAAGAACCGATTCGTATCCTAGCACGTGAAGTGAAAGAGTTGCGAAACAAAAGGGTTCCGCTAGTGAAAGTGTTATGGCTCAAACACGGGATAGAAGAAGCTACTTGAGAACCCGAGAACTCTATGAAAGAGCGATACCCAAACCTATTTACCGATAAGATTTTCGGGGACGAAAATTTCTTAAGTGGGGGAGAGTTGTGACAGCCTTAAAACGACCCTAGTCGGAATATGGTTTTGGGACCACAAAATCGAGGCATAAAAATAATTTAATATTCATTTTGATGCCTATAATATGCGTTAATTCGTGTGTGACATTTTTGATGTTTTGATTTAGGGTTATAAATGTGAATTTCACTAAAAAGGACCTAGTAGTAAACTTTGAAAGTACGATAGGGAAATGTTTGATGACTAATTGAATCATGCAGGCAAAACAATGGCTTTGCATGTCAAATACCCCTTCTTTTTATAAGTGGTGGCCGGCCATGACAAAGGAGGATGGGCAAAACATGTCATAGACATGTTGTGTTGGTGCATTATGGGAGGAAACAATAAACTAAGGTTAGGAATAAAGAAATGGGAAAAAAAAAGAGAGAAGGTGTGTGAACCCCCTATTGCCGTGAGTTGAGGGAAAGAAAACAAAAAAATGTTCATCATTTTTTTCACTTCTCTTGGCAGAAAATTCTAAGGAAGAAGGAGGGAGTTCTTGCTTCATGTTTGGTTTGGAAGAGGATTAGGAAGAGGTTTGGCCATACTTGTATCTAGATTAAGGTATGTTTAGGTTGTGCCATGAGATTCATGCATGTTTTTAGTTGCTAGCTTGAGTTCTAATTAGCCCATGGTTCAAATCTTTGCTATGTCATGGGAATGATGTTCGGCCAAGGTGGATTTTGTGTTAATGCCATTGCATGCTAAATATGAAGCTTGTTAATGATATATGTGATGGTGGGTTGATGACTCTTGGATTTTCTTTTTAGCATTTTTGAGTGAGACATTAAGTTCTTTGTTTAACCATGACCAAAATTGAAATGGTATGCTGTTGTGATGTATTCAGCCATGGTAGATCCATAAGTATGATTTATGCTTATTGCATGGTAGGTAAGGTTTGTGTTTTGGATATATGTTTATATTTGGTTATAATCAACTTGAGATTCGGCCCTTGGACCTATATGTATATATGTTTGCACATGATGTATTGGTATGACATATATACTATCTCAAGGTATATATTTACTTATGATGATGTTTCGGTTATGAAGCAAATGATAGATGCGTATTGAGCTACAATATGTAATGCATTAGTTAGTAAAATGTATGCCATTTATGTGTGGTATTAAATATGTAATTGGCCTCAACATCAACATGCATATTCGGCCACATGAGATGGATTGGTGTACATACATTCGGTTAGAGGCAAGCATATTGATGCCTTTATCTTGGTTAGGACAATCGGCTAAAAAGGGAGTGTGGGTTAATATCTTGAGATGATGCATGATTTCACATGTATGTGACTTTAATGTCTAATGTATAAATGTGGGCTAAGTGCCTTGTGTTCCTCTTTTCGATGCTCAAATGATTAAATCGATTTATTTATTTAATTAAGCTCAAGAGCAAAGGGGATCTAAATCCGATAAAGGGAAGGAAAAAGTGGTCGAATAGCCATCGAAATCGTTCGACAACATCCGAGGTAAGTTCTTGAGTAATAGAGCTTAAATTATGATTTGATTAGATCATGTTTTAAGCAAATCGAAATCATGCTCTTTGTGTGTGGATATTGAGCCGAAATTTGCAAGTGTGATAAGTGTCTTGTGTTTGAGTTTTGCTAATGAAAATGAAATACGAATGTGTCATGATTTAGGGTTGAATGTGCATGGTTATTCGAATGATGTCTGGGCTAAGTCCCGAAGGCTTTGTGCTAAGTGACCATATCCGGACTAAGATCCGAAGGCATTTGTGCGAGTTCCCAAATCCGGGTTAAGTCCCAAAGGCATTTGTGCGAGCTATTATAACCGGGCTATGTCCCAAAGGCTTTTGAGCGAGTCGTTATATCCAGATAAAATCCGAAGGTACGTGATTCGGGAATGAACGATCTTGCTGTAAAAATCCCAGTTAATACGCTTGAAAAATTTCAGCAATGAGGTATGTTCGTATGTGCATTGGAATAGTTGAGTTCCTTCGAATAATATTCGCTCAGTTGAGTAATGAGCTTCCGGTATTTGGCTAAGATGATCCCTTATGTATGAACATAGGGGTTGGAATGTAAAGTAGAAATGATTTGAAAGTATGTATACACGGAATTACCCGTTTAATTATGTGAATGCTATACTTCAGTTGTGTTTAAATTCTTTGCTCAAAACTTACTAGGCATAAATTGCTTACTCCGTTTCTTTGTTCTCTGTTTTATAGATTTTGGCTCGTCAGCTATCGGACTCGGGATTTTTGGAAGTCGAAGTCTCCCACACTATCAAAGCCCCCCCCTTTTTGGTACAATTTTGGTTGAACTTTGAAATGGCATGTATAGGGCTACCCTTTTTGTGTTGTTGGTCATGTACCCATGGATTTTGTGTAAATTTGGATAGCCATGCGAAAATGGCTTATATACGTTTTTAGCATAGTACTATAATCGTTTTGTATGTTGATCATTAAGAGGTATGGAAGTGTTTGGAACGATTAGCCATTGGAATGGTTAATCATGATCATGCTTTGTGCTATGTATGTAAAACGGACTAATGGAATCATGGAAACTATGAAATAGGTAAAGTCTACCTCAAAGGCAGAGGCTGTCAGCTGCAGTGATGTGGAAGTGAAAAATCACTAAAAATAGTAAGAATGGAATTAAATAGTGAATAAATTATGAAAATGAACACTGATGAACCTGTTTTCATAGGAAAGTAATGAAACAATCATATGAACAATATGTTAAGAGATATTGAAGTTTTCGTGAGACAGGGCCAGAACGGTTTCTGGATTCCCTGTTCCGACTTCGGAAATTCATTATAAATTAACCTGAGATAATTAGGAGTCATGCCATATATGTATAGATTCCTCTTTGAGCCTAGTTTCTATAGAACTAAATGACATCATTATTGAAGCCATGTACAGGGAGATATCCAAGTCGAAATGCTCAAAGGTCAGTGTAGTCGATCCCTGTAACATGGGGGACTTTAACTAATAAACTGTACTAATTGGCCTAACCAAAAATTCTAGAAAAAAATTTTCAGATGCATATATGAGTCTATTTTCAGGGAAAAATCACGAAACTGATTTTCGAGTTGTGGAACTCAGGATATGATTTTTAAGGTGACAGTGACACAGTTAGCCTGCTGGCTGGAAATTTTTAAATGGACTGTGAAAATAAATATATTATGTCTGTTAGCACCTCGTGTTCGACTCCGGTCATGGTCTCGGGTACGGGGTGTTACAAGACATCAAAGCACAAGCATGTCATTTATGGGTATGTTTTTGAACATGAACCCTCGCTCAAATTAAGGGAGAAATAGCTAAATCGAGCTACGGGGATTTCAAAAATATAAAGAACATTAAAAACGAGGTTAGAATGCACTTACTTTGAGCTTGAAAGATGAAAGAAACCCTAGCTATGGCTCCTTGTGAAATTCGGACAAGGAGGATGAAAATGGACACAAATTTTGACTATTTTTCCCTTTTAATTCTTTTATTAACCAATAGACCAAAATGCCCTTCCATTATAACTTTGATATTTTATCCCTCCTATGTCCATTTTTGTGCATAATGACATATAATGGTCTAACTACCAAATAAGACTTAAAATTTCAAATCTCATCACAATTAAGCCCTTTAATCAACTAGAACACATGTTTTTCACTTATTGCAATTTAGTCCTAATAACTTAATTGGACACCTTATCAGTAAAATTTCTCATCGATATTTTCACAGAAGTATGCATATATATCATGGACCCCGTAACATCCATAAAATAATTATTTTTATCTCAGATTTTTGGTCTCAAAACCACTATTCTGACTAGGCCCTAATTCGGGCTCCCATGTATCCTTCTCTATCCCATGCCTATGCCATAACACTTTTACTAAGGCGATATTCTTGTTTCTCAACTATTTGACTTCCCGATTCAAAATTTGATCGGCTCTTCACCATAAGTCATGTCAGGTTGAATCTCAACTTCTGTCAGTGATATCACATTGAGGGATCTGATCTATAATGGCGCAACGTAGACACGTGGAATACGTCATGGATCTTTTCCAATTCCAGCGATAAAGCCAACTGATAAGCTATCGGTCCTATCCTTTCGGTGATCTCATAAGGTCCAATGGAACGAGGACTTAACTTGCCCTTCCTACTGAATCACAGAACCTTTTTCCATGGGGATACTTTCAAAAATACCTTATTACCCACTTGAAACTCAATTTCTTTTCTTTTCAAATTCGCATAAGACTTTTGTCTATTCGATGCCACTCTTAAACAATCTTTAATTACGTTCACTTTGTCCTGGGTTTCCTTAACCAAGTCAACCCTGTGCAATTTACTTTCCTTAAGCTCTGTCCAATACAAGGGAGTTTGACAGTTTTGGCCATACAACGCTTCATAGGATGCCATTTTTAAACACGTCTGAAAACTATTGTTATAGGCAAACTCAACCAAAGGTAAGTATTTTTCCCAACTACCTTGAAATTCTAGAACACAACATCTCAACATATTTTCCAAGGTTTGAATCACTCTCTCAGATTGGCCATCGATTTGTGGACGAAAAGCGATACTAAAGCTCAACCTCGTGCCCAAGGCTTATTGTAACCTTTTCCAAAATCGTGAGGTAAACCTCGGATCTCTATACCATATGATCGATAAGGGTATTCCATGAAGTCTCACAATTTCAGAAATATATAGCTCAACCAATTTATCAAGTGAGTAGTCAGTACATACCGGGATGAAATGAGCTGACTTCGTCAGTCGATCAACAACGACCCACACCGCATCTTTCTTACTCAGTGTCAAAGGTAACCCCGATACAAAATCCATGGTAATTCGATCTCATTTCCACTTGGGAACCATGATAGGCTATAGTACTTGGTGCTCAGCTTTTACTTGTGGACAAATTAAGAATTCGCAACAAACTCAGAAATATCTCTCTTCATACCGTCCCACCAATATATTTTCTTCAAGTCATTGTACATTTTAGTACTATCGGGGTGTACTGATAGATGACCATTATATGCCTCATTCAAAATCTTATGAATCATCTTAGTGTCTTTAGGAACACAAATTCTATCTTGGAACATCAAGCAACCATCAAAATCAACCTGAAAATCAGATTCAGAACCTGACTCACACTAAGTTCTCTTAGCTTGCAATTCATTGTCGTTACTCTGAGCTTTACAAATTTCTTGAAAGAACATCGGCCTAGGAACTCTACTACGACAGCACCATCGTTTGATAAGGCTAATCGAGCATCCATGGCTTTCAAAGCAAACAAGGATTTTTTATTTAGGGCATCGATGACAAGATTCGCCTTTCCTAGATGATAGTTAATCATTAACTCATAATCTTTTATCAATTCTAACCATCTTCGTTGTCTAAGATTTAAATCCTTTTGGGCCATCATGTATTTCAAACTCTTGTGATCAATGAATATTTAGCAAGTCTCACCATACAAATGGTGTCTCCAAATCATTAATACAAACACAATGGCGGCTAGCTCTAAATCAAGTGTCGAGTAATTTTTCTCATGCAGTTTCTGTTGTCTAGACGCATAGGTTATCACTCTGCCTTCCTGCATAAGCACACATCCCAAATCATTCAAGGATGCATTACTAAAGATCACGAACTCCTTTCCCGACTTAGGTTGAACTAACACTGGAGCTTCAGTGAACAACGCTTTCAGTTCCTTAAAACTCTGTTAGCACTTCTCTGTCCATTCGAATTTAACATCCTTTTGTAACAGTTTCACCATTGGAGTGGCAATCATCGAAAATCTTTTAACAAACTATCTGTAATAACCAACCAAGCTTAAAAAGCTTCTGACCCCTGTCACATTCTTCAGCGGTTTCCAGTCAACAATAGCTGAAATCTTACTCGAGTCAACTCTAATACTATCTCCAAAAACAATATGTCCTAAAAACCCGACTTTACGAAGCCAAAATTCACTTTTATTGAACTTGGCATACAACTATTTGTCTCTCAAAGTCTGCAAAATAGTTTTCAAGTGCTCGGTATGCTCTACCTCATCTCTTGAATAAATCAAAATATCATCGATGAACACCAAAACAAATTTATTCAAATAAGGCCTAAATATTCTATTTATTAAATCCATAAACATGGCAGGAGCATTTGTTAACCCAAATGGCATAACGAGGTATTCGTAATGGCCATCCAATTCTTTAACCCGCAACTGATAGTAGCCGGACCTCAAGTCTATCTTTGAAAAAACTTTGGCTCCCTTCAATTGATCAAATAGATCATCAATCCTTGGTAAGGATACTTGTTCTTTATTGTCACCTTGTTGAGCTATCGATAATCTATACATAGTCTCATTGAACCATCTTTCTTTTTCACAAATAACACAGGAGCACCCCAAGGTGAAAGCTCGGTCTCGCGAAACCCTTATTAGTTAACTCTGGTAACTAAACCTTCAACTCTTTTAATTCTGTTGGGGCTATCCTATATGGGGCAATCAAAATAGGCACAGTACCAGGCGTCAAATCAATGCCAAACTCTACTTCCCTAATAGGAAGTAACCCTGGCAATTCTTTCGGAAACACATCTGGATATTCACATACTACCGGTACCGAATCAATCTTTAACTCAGATTCTTTAGTGTTCAACACAAAGGTGAGGTAAGCTTCGTACCCCTTTCTTATACATCTCTGAGCAGACATGGAAGAAATCACTATAGGCATGCCATTAAATTTATCTGGTTCAACCCGAAGAACATTACCATTCTCACATTTCAGTTGGATAAACTTTCTTCCACAATTCACTACCACATCATGAGTGGTTAACTGATTCATACTAAGAATTACATCAAATTCATCAAATGGTAATAGTATAAGATTAGCTTGGAAATAGTGACCCCTAATCAACAAAGGGCAATTTTTACACACTTTATCAACTAACACATACTTGCCTAACAGGTTTGACACCTTTACTACGAATTTAGTGGGTTCAACAAATAAGTTCATACTAGACACCAACTTCATGCAAATATACGAATGGGTAGATCCCGGATCAATCAAAGCAACAATAGGAGTTTCATAGATAGAAAATGTACCCATAATTACATTAGGAGACAAGGCCTGTTCCCGAGCGCGAATGGCATAGGTCCTTGCAGGTGCCCTGCCCTTAGGTCTCACAGTAGACTCTCTAGGTGCACCTTTACTACTTTTTCCACTACCTGGATTCCTCTGAGGTTTTCCTTTATTAGTAGTACTATCTGACCTTGGTCCTTGGAAATTTCTTCTTTTCGTCCTCTCAAGGCAGTCACTAACAAAGTGATCAGGGAACTGCACTTAAAACAAGTTCTATCATTCCCTTGACACTCGCCAAAGTGGCATCTACCACATTGAGGACATCATGATCTATCGAGTCAAGCATTCCTAACACTGGCAAATTGAGGTAGTCTGAGCTTTGAAACCATGTACTGTTTACTCCTATTCTTGCTCGAATACCTAAAAGAGGCATTAGATCGAGTAGTATACTCTCTCGACTTCTTAGATGAAGATTGAAAAGATTTGCTCAGTTGCCTCTTCTTCAAGTCCTAGGATAACCAATCAGCTTTTCGCTTTTCTTTGGCCAATTCTTCAACCTTGCATGCTTTTTCGACCAAGACTACAAACTCTTTCAACTCGTGGATACCAACCAGCAATCGGATGTCTTCATTTAACCAGTCCTCAAATCTTTTACACATGATGGCTTCGGTAGATACACATTCTCGAGCGTATTTTCTAAGCCTCACAAACTCATGCTCATACTCGATAACTATTATTTTGCCCTGTTTCAACTCGAGGAACTCTTTCCTCTTTTGATCCATAAACCTTTGACTGATATACTTCTTGCGAAATTCTTCTTGGAAAAACTCCCAAGTCACTTTCTCCCAAGGCACAAACGGCCCGAGGTTATTCCACTACTGGTAAGTGGAATCTCTTAGAAGCAATACCACGTACTTCATGCACTCCTCCAGTGTGCATGACAACTCATGAAAGACTCAGATGGTGTTCTAGAGCCAAAACTCTACTCTTTCCGGATCATCATCAATGTTAGCTCGGAGCTTTTTAGCTCTTTCATTTCTAATTCGATCAACCAGAGGCCTTTCCCTTCTCACCATCTCAACAACTTGGGGAGCTACAAGGGTAGGCTGAGGAATAGGAGGTGGTAGGGGAGGTCAAACACTCAGGTTTGCCCAAAAAACTCGGTGTACCAATTATTCATTATGTGGAGAAAGGCTTCTCTGCTTCCTTCTCCTCCACTAATCATCTTGGGTCCACTATCAACTAGCATTACTCCTTCAGCGGGAGCAGGCGTGTTACTTTCTACGTCATCAGCAACTGCTCGTTCAAGATCCATTTACTATAGAAAATACAATTTCAATTGTCAAGAGTTGTGACACTATCATAATACACGTATGGAATGTATAGCTAGACTTCCACAGTCACAGCATAGTCCTAGCACCCACTAAACCGTACCTCTGATACCAATAAATGTAACATCCCTTACCCATTTTCAATGCTAGGGTAGGATATGAGGCATTACCGGACTTGAACATAAACTACTATGTAAAACTGGGCGATAAAATTTCGTTCAAATTTAAAATTTATTCAAGAACATGCATATCGTCCCTTATATGGGCCTACGAGGCCCAAAACATACATCGAGGGTTGTTCAGGACTGAACCGTGAACTTTAGAAAAATTTTCTTAAAACAGGGTCATACGCCAGTGTTCACACAAGGATACACTCGTGTGCCTTTGAAACGCCAGTGTCCCCAAGCCGTGTAACTTTCTATTTATGACATTAGCATAAATTTAATATCACACAGTCAAGTCACACGCCCGTGTGCTAGGTCGTTTGGCCAATTTAATTTTCGTATATAAGGTCCAGACTTCACACAGCTTAGGCACACGCACATGTCCTAAGGTCGTGTCCTCCACACGACTGAGAACACGGCTGTGTCTCTACCCATGTGATTACTACCATGCATATTGACTTGTAAAACTAGGGTGCAGGGGACACACAGCCAGACTACGCGCCCATAGGGTTGACCATGTGTCATACACGGCTTAGACACATGTCTGTGTGTCTACCCACGTGAACAACTTTGACGCTATTTTCCAAGCCCTCTTGTCACCCTTAACAACCCCAACACACCTTCACATGCCAATGGTGGTTGACATGGCAAAAAAGGGTTACTTAGACATCCATAGCTTTAACTCATGCATGATAAATTCATATCAAGTTTACCTAATTGGGACTCCTTGACTGGTTAAGTTCATTCAATACATTTCTTTACCTTTATTAATATAGTGACCATACCAATTGGCATCATTTATCCATCAAGCATAAATTCCACATTTTGTCAACCATTTGGCACACACCACAAAAGTAATAACACATCTCATGCACGTAACAATATTTAGGGATTTCAACCCAATAATCAATATGAGCCATATTTCATGGCCATACACAAAATGGAATAATATACCAAAAGGAGCCATCACTTTGGCTAACAAATATGACACATAAAACAAAATACTAAGTCCCATATACATGCCATACTTAAATGTAGTAAACTAATTATACCCCAAAAGATTTGTTGATAGTATGACTCAAGCTCCGACGTCTATGATCCCCGAGCTAGCTTGACGATGCTAAAAGAAAAGAGAAGGGTGAGAAAGGAAAGCACAAGGCTTAGTAAGTTGCATGTAAATAATAAACAACATTAGTCAAGATATTCATGGATTAAACATATTACCAATTATCACCACAATATCATACTACACATATGAATGTAGTCAAAATTGACATTAAATGTCATTAAGCATCAAGCTTATCTTACTCCTTTCTACTCATATCACTCCACTTCTTAACCTAACATTTTGAATGGCCCGTTGAACCACCGGAATACTAAAGGACACTTAGGATTGTCATACACCAAATAAGTACCAATGCCATGTCCCCGACATGGTCTTACATGAATCCACATATCATTGTCGATGCCATGTCCCAAACATGGTCTTACACAATCACACATATCATCTCTGATCCCATGTCTCAAACATGGTCTTACATAGGTACATATATCATCGCTGATGCCATGTCCTAGATATGGTCTTACATTGGCACATATATCATCACCGATGCCATGTCCCAGACATGGTCTTACACTAGCACACATATCATCACCGATGCCATGTCCCTGACATGGTCTTACACAAGCACATATATCATCGCCATTTCCATGTCCCAGACATGGTTTTACACAGAATCTCATTTAGCACGGTGTCACGACATCCAAGTCCTAAGTTTTCCTTTGGGTCACCCAAGCTTCCGAGGCACGAGGCTATCGCTAAACCATTGGATCATCACAAGTCAATTTCATTAAGGAATACATACATGATCATATAATGTCAAATATTAGATACGTAATATTGGAGTTGTTTACTTACACACAACTTACCTTGGTGAAAAATATGGCAAATTTGCGATTTAGTCCACAACCTTTCCTTTTCCTCAATCAAGGTCTATACCTCGTCCCTCTTGATCTATTGTAGCACATTTAGCTTATTTAATACATGCATTATTCATTTTAGTCCAAAAATCATGATATGGCAAAATTAAAATTTTGCCCCTAAAATTTTACAAAATTACAAAGTTGCCCCTAGGCTAGTAAAATAAAAAGTACCAGTTTTTCTCATTATTCAAGCCTAGCCGAATCATTTTCCCTCTTATACCAACCCACATTTTTAATTTATTCACACATTTACACATAGTTTCTACAACTTTACAATTAGGTTCTTTTTATCAATTTCACCAAAAACCACCAAGTAAAAGTTGTTTATCGCACCTCAAACCTCCATATTCTTCCATTAGACATCAAAGCACAAGCATGTCATTCATGGGTATGTTTTTGAACATGAACCCTAGCTCAAATTAAGGGTAGAAATAGCTAAATCGAGCTATGAGGATTGTAAAAATATAAAGAACATTAAAAACAGGGTTAGAATGCACTTACTTTGAGCTTGAAAGATGAAACAAACCCTACCTATGGCTTCTTGTGAAAGTCAGCCAAGAAGTATGAATATGGACACAAATTTTGACTATTTTTCCCTTTTAATTCTTTTATTAACCAATGGACCAAAACTCCTTTCCATTATAACTTTCATATTTTATCCCTCCTATGTCCATTTTTGTCCATAATGACATATAATGGTCTAACTGCCAAATAAGGACTTCAAATTTCACATATCATCACAATTAAGCCCTTAAATCAACTAGAACACATGTTTTTCACTTATTGCAATTTAGTCCTAATAACTTAATTGGACACCTTATCAGTAAACTTTCTCATTGATATTTTCACACAGGCATGCATATATATCATGGACCTCGTAACATCTATAAATTAATTATTTCTATCTCAGATTTTTGGTCTCAAAACCACTGTTCTGACTAGGTCCTAATTCGGGATATTACACTTTTTAAAAATGTATATATTAAAGTATGGCATGTATAGGCTAGAAGTTTTTGAATATGTTCAGTAATGTGCACATCAAGCCATGTGATATGGCTTGGTTTTGGTTATAATTATGAATGTCTTTTGGGCATAAACTATGTGATGCAAAAATGTTCTTATGATGTGTTCATGAATGACCTAGTGATAAATGGTTAATTTGGTATGTTGGTAATGTGATTTAGTTGTGGAACTGTTATGATTTTGGCTTGAGATTGGAAGTGAAATATTAAGATAAGGATATGTTAAAATGTATGAGTTTGCTATGTGATTTTTAGTATGTTTTGAATTGGTTAAAAAGGATGAAATTTGTTGTTAATGAAATGGTATGAATGTTGTATGTTTTGGTTCTGAATTAGTTAAAAATTTGGTACAAAATGTTTTGGTTTTGATGCATGTAGGGAGGACACTTAAGGGGTGGCATTTTGGCCTTGTAAATGGCCTGTTTTTGCTCACACGGTTAGGGACACAGGCGTGTATGGAAACACAAAAATTTATATACTTTTTCATATCCAATTTTACATAAACTCATGCAAATCCGGTTAAATTCTTGTCGAAAAATAATTAAATATTATAAAATAATTAAATCATGTTAAAAATATCAACATGGTGAATTTATTTAATTTTATACTTAATTTTGATTAATTTTGACTATTTTCGACAGATTCACGCAAAGTTCAAAAATTGGCTCGGCTGACACTGCTGAAAGCACAAAATCGAGAAGTAATTTGAAGTATCGAGGCACTTTAATTTCCAGACTAAGACGGTCTAGAAATGTGTATTAATTCCTAATTTAATTAATTTTAATTTATTCCCCATTTAATGTGGGTTAAATAAATTATTTTTAATTAATTATGGAGAAAGGGTCCAGTTGAACCGCACTGGTCGGGCCAATTTGAGTGAACCAAACGAGCCACTAAATGGGCAGCCCAGAACTGTCCATATGCTGACCCAAATCAGCATTTTATCTGACTAAATATGCTTGCAAAAAGGCTCTCAAAATACTTCTAAATTGCATTCAAACCCCACCTTAAATTATGGCTTTGTAGATTTGCCCCAAGCTTAAAATAGCAAAGTTGAAACTCTCAACTTTGCCATGTGTGTGGCCGGCCAAGGGAGGTCTCTTTGGCCGCTGGAATTTGCTATTTTAGCAGCCACAATCATCTATAAAATCCACCCCTTGCTGATCATTCAAAGCATCACTCACTTCACATCATTCTCTCATACCCTCTCTCACTTTTCTTTCATTTTTTTCCATTCCATTCCCTCTTGTTCAAGTGTCGATTTCTTCTCTTGGAAAAGAGGCTTCTACTAGCCATTTTGGAGCAGCAATTAGGTGTTCATAATCCACCTTGATAGCCAAGGCCAACGAAGAACGAAGAACGGAGCAACTAGTCAATCCACGGAGAAACACTAGACTTGCCTCTTGTTCCCTTACTCTTTAATTTTTGTTGTTGTTTTGACGAACATGTTTATGAATATTTATGCTATTTAAATGGTTATTTTAATCAATTCAGCTTAAATTATGTTTGTGTTGGGTTGATTATATTCTGCCTGCTTAAATTGTTAAAATGATATTTATGTTGTTATAAGCATCGGTAAGATGCTTGATTAAGTAAAACCATGCCTAAGTTATTCTTGCGTTACGACTGTGAGGTAACTAATGAATTAATTATTTAAACAGATTGAAATTGTAATTAATTGACACAGTATTTAATCAGTGTATGTTTATTCTTCTAAGGTAGGTGAAGGGTAAATTAGCAATGTATCTGGCGATATTATTGCCTTGCATAACTTGCAAGATTATTGTGATTAAATTGTTTCAAGGTAGGGATGCCTTGTTACTTCACAAAGTCTTTTATATGCTTATTAGATTTAATTAATCATTTGAATTGACATAGGGATATGCAAGAGATTGGTTTAATTTAATGAGTACATATGTGCAATAGCATGTTTGCTTGCTAGAATCTGTTTAGTCGGTTGAATTGACATAGGGGTATGTCAAGAGATGAATGGATTTTTGTATGTAAGTTTGTTCATAAGTTAGCAAATTACCAAGTTTTTGTAATAGTATAAACATGAGTTTAATAATTCTGAGTTCAAGAAATATAATTAATCCAACACAAGCATGTTACATTGATTAAATCTTATTTGAAATTGTGCATTGGAACTCCTTTGTTATTTTTAATTATTTTCTTTGTTTTTAAACAATTTTTGACCACCTTTTAAAACCAAATTATTTTTACCTCACCAAAGTGTTTTACAATTAATTTCATAAATAATTCTTTTACATTCCCTGTGGGTACGATAACTCGACATTTATTTGTCACTTTATTACTTGTTGCGATTGTGTACACTTGCACATTTTTTCGTCGTTCCAAGTTTTTGGCGTCGTTTTTGGGGAACTGTTTTAAAAAGTCATTATTTGTGAATTTGTTAGTTTAACATCTTGTTTTATTTTTCTATTTAATTTTTAACTTAATTAATTTTTCTGTGATTATTTCAAGTGTTGATGAGTATTGACCTGATTATTGACTTACTCCCTATAGACCCTGAGATAGAACGAAACTTTCGACAGCGAAGAAGACAAGTGAACCAGAGAAGGACTGAAGGAATGAATTTTGAGAATATGAATCAAGGAAATGGAGCAAACCTTGATCAAAATCCTATCCTTATTGCTGATGATAGGGATAGAGCCTTGAGACAGTATGCAATGCCTGTTTTTAATGATCTTAATCTGGGTATTAGGAGACCTGAAATCAAGGCACAACAATTTGAGCTGAAGCCAGTCATGTTCCAGATGCTTCAAACAGTTGGCCAATTTAGTGGAATGCCTACAGAAGATCTTTATCTTCATTTAAGACTATTTATAGAGGTGAGTGACTCTTTCAAATTAGCTGGAGTTTTCGGAGATGCATTACGATTGAAGTTGTTCCTGTACTCACTAAAGGATAGAGCTCGAGCCTGGTTGAATTCATTTCCAACAAACTCAATTTCTACATGGCAAAAGTTAGCCGAAAGATTCCTCATGAAGTATTTCCCGCCTAGTAAGAATGCTAAGTTGAGGAACGAGATCGTTGCTTTCCAACAAATGGATGATGAGCCCTTGTATGAGGCATGGGAACGATACAAAGAGCTATTATAGAAATGCCCTCATCATGGAATCCAACATTGCATCCAACTTGAGACATTTTATAATGGTCTTAATGGTCACATGAGGATGGTAGTGGACGCTTCTACTAATGGTGCTCTCCTTTCTAAGTCATATAATGAGGCTTACAAAATCATCGAGAGGATTGCCAGTAACAATTATCAATGGCCAACCAATTGAGCCGCATCAGGAAGACGAGTCGCTGGAATACATGAAGTGGACGCTCTCACTTCATTCGCATCTCAGGTATCTTCAATATCCTCAATGCTTAAGAATCTTACCACTAATGGGTCAACAGTTTTGCAGCCCAACCACCTTACTAATTTGAGAGTATAGCCTGTGTTTATTATGGGGAGGGACATTTGTTCAAAGAATGTCCATCAAACCCTAAATCCGTATATTACATGGGTAACCAGAACCAAAATCGAGGAAGGCAAAGACTGCAATCCAACTTCTATAACCCATCGTGGCAAAACCACCCGAATTTTTCCTGGAGCAACCAAGGGGCTGGAACCAGAAACAACTATGCTCAACCTAGACCGACTCAACCGCCTAGTTTTTCCCAACAAGCTTAGAAACCAGCTCAGGCTGAATCATCCAATAGCTTAGAGAATTTATTAAAGGCATACATAGTAAAAAAACAATGCCACTCTAAGGAATTTGGAGAATCAAGTGGGCCAGCTGGCTACTGAACTCAGGAACCGACCACAAGGTGCTTTACCTAGTGATACGGAGAATTCGAGGAATTTGGGGAAGGAGCATTGCAAAGCGTTGACATTGAAGAGTGGAAAGATAGTAGAGCCCAACACTATCAAAGCTGAAAAGGAGCCGGCTGATGCTTAAGACTCAAACGAAGTTCAACTGAGTGCTGAAATTCCAGATGCACAAGAACCAGAATCTAAAAAACCCGACAAGGTAATTCCAGAACCAGCTAATTCTGATCAACTAACAACTCCGTTAGATTGAGAATTGCCACAGAAAATAAATCAACCAATTCCAGTAAAGAAACCACCACCACCCTACCCTCAAAGACTTCAAAAGCAGAAGCAGGAAATTCAATTCAAGAAATTTCTAGATGTACTCAAGCAACTTCACATCAAAATCACATTAGTTGAAGCACTTGAAAAAATGCCAAACTACGTCAAGTTTATGAAGGATATCCTATCCAAAAAATGAAGACTTAGAGAATTTGAGACAATAGCTCTGACAAAGGAATGCAGCGCATATATTCAAGGCAAACTACCCCCAAAGCTAAAGGATCCTAAATGTTTTACCATACCTTGAAACATTGGAGCAACATATTGTGGTAAGGCTTTATGTGAATTAGGAGCGAGTATTAACTTGATGCCTATGTCAATATTTAAAAAGTTGGGGATAGGTGAAGTTAGACCTACTACGGTTACACTTCAGCTAGCAGATCGATCCTTAGCACATTTAGAAGGAAAAATCGATGACGTATTGTTAGTGTAGATAAATTTATCTTCCTTACTAATTTTGTTATCCTAGACTTTGAAGGATACAAAGAAGTGTCGATTATCCTAGGAAGACCGTTCTTAGCAACCGAAAGGGCCCTTATTGATGTGCAGAAGGGCGAGCTTACAATGCGTATTCAGGATGACCAGGTAACATTTAATGTTTTTAAGCCTATGCGATTTCTTGACACAATTGATGATTATTCTACAGTATCTGACTTAGAGGATTCATTAGTGGAAAAGGAGCTCAACTATGTTGAGGATCCGTTGGAACAAATTTTGACATCAAATCCTCCAAATGATGAAGATGAGGATGAATACTTAGCTTTGTTAGAAGCTAATCAAAGGGGATTTAAGCCGCAATCCTGCTTTCAATCTTTAGAGTTAGAGAAGAGGGAGTATGTCCAACGAAAAGCATCAATCGAGGAACCACCTAAATTAGAACTCAAGGTATTACCTTCACATTTAAAATATGTTTATTTAGGTAATGCTTCTACTTTGCCTTTGATTGTTTCAGCAGAATTAACTACTGAGCAAGAAGAGAAACTCATCTTAGTGTTGAAATAATTCAATAAGGCTATCGGATGGACCATAGCCGTTATCTGTGGTATTAGTCCATCTGTATGCATGCATAAGATTATCCTGGAAGATGGGGAAAAAGGGACAATTGATGGACAACGAAGACTAAACCCCATTATGAAGGACGTGGTGAAAATGGAGATTATCAAGTGGTTTGATACGGGTATCATTTATCCCATCTCAGATGGTTTGTGGGTAAGCCTGGTCCACTGCGTGCCAAAAAAGAGAGGTATCACCGTCGTAGAGAATGAGAATAACGAGTTGATACCAACTAGAACAGTTATGGGATGGAGGATTTGCATTGATTATTGGAAACTGAACAAGGCGACTAAGAAAGATCACTTTCCTTTGCCATTCTTGGATCAGATGTTGGATAGACTCGAAAGGCGAGACTATTACTATTTTCTCGATGGATACTCGGGGTATAATCAGATTACAGTAGCACCAAAAGATCAGCACAAGACAATGTTCACCTGCCCGTACGGTACATTTGCATTTAGAAGCATGCCATTTGGTTTATGTAATGCACCTGTTACATTTCAAAGATATATGATGTCTATTTTTACTGACATGGTTGAGAAGTACTTGGAAGTTTTTATGCATGACTTTTCAGTATTCAGTGATACTTATGATGATTGCTTAGCGAATCTAGCTAAGGGACTAAGGCGATGCGAAAAACGAACCTAGTACTTAACTGGGAAAAGTGCCATTTCATGGTATGAGAAGGAATTGTTCTAGGGCCTCAGATAACGAGACATGGAATCGAGGTAGATAAAGCAAAGGTAGATGTTATCGAGAAACTCACACCTCCAACATCTATAAAGGGTGTTAGGAGCTTTTTGGGCCACGCAGGGTTTTATCGAAGATTTATCGAGGACTTTTCCAAAATTACTAAACCCTTATGCAAATTATTGGAGAAGGACACGACGTTCAAGTTCGATGATGAATGCTTAAAGGCTTTTAAATATTTGAAGAGTCGATTAGTTACGGCACCCATAATCATCATACTAGACTGGGATTTTCCATTTGAATTAATGTGTGATGCAAGCGACTTCACAATTGGGGCTGTCATGGACCGGCGAATGAACAAAGTTTTTCATCCCATCTATTATGCAAGCTGGACTCTTACAGGAGCTCAATTGAACTATACGATAACAAAAAAAGAGATACTTGCGATTGTATTTGCTTTTGACAAGTTTCGATCTTATCTTGTAGGTACAAAAGTAACTGTTTATACAGACCACTCGGTAATTAAGCACTTACTTGCCAAGAAAAATGCTAAGCTCAGACTGATCCGGTGGGTGCTTCTACTTTAAGAGTTCAATTTAGAAATTCAAAATCGGAAGGGAGTAGAAAACCAAGTAGCAGATCACTTGTCCAGATTGGAGCCACAAGAAGGGAATTCACCTAGTATACCAATTCAGGAAACATTTCCAGATGAACACATACTGAAGGTAAGTCATGTCCATAGTAACCCTTAGTTTGCTGGTATTGCTAACTATTTAGCTTATGGTTTGATACCAATCGATAAGACGTATCAACAAAGGAGAAAGTTCTTTCACGATGTGAAGTACTATTTCTGGGAAGAGCCATATTTGTTTAAAAAGTGTGCAGATCAGATGATTAGGAGATGCGAGGCAGAAGATGAAGTACAAAAGATCTTATACCATTGTCACTCAACTCCGAATGGAGGACATTTCGGAGGTACTCGTATGACGGCCAAAGTATTGCAAGCCGGATTCTTTTGGCCAACACAATTCAAGGATGCATATGCGTACGTAAAGAGCTGTGACTGATGTCAAAGAGTCAGAAATGTCACCAACAGAAATGAAATGCCTCGAACAAACATCATTGAAGTAGAATTGTTCGATGTATGGGGTATCGACTTTCTTGGTCCTTTCCCTCCGTCTTTTGGTCACAAGTATCTATTGGTAGCAGTAAATTATGTGTCCAAGTGGGTCGAGGCTGAAGCTTATCCGACAAACGATGCTAGGGTTATAATTAAGTTCTTGTAAAAACACGTGTTCACAAGTTTGGAACCCCAAGAGCTATCATTAGTGATGAAGGGTCCTACTTTTTAAACAAGTAGTTAAAATGGTTATTAGACAAGCATGGAGTGAAACACAAGGTTGCAACAGCTTACCATCCGCAGACAAATGGGCAAGCTGAACTAGCAAATAAGGAAATCAAGGGCATACTTGAGAAAGTAGTTTGTCCAAACTGACGTGATTGGTCCAAAAGGTTGGATGATGCTTTATGGGCTTACAGAACAGCATACAAGACACCTTTAGTGATGTCACCTTACAGGTTGGTCTTTGGGAAAGCATGTCATCTACCCTTAGAGTTAGAACACAAGGCTTACTGGGCTCTTCGACAACTCAACTTGGATCCTATGCTTGCTAAAGAGAAACGGATGCTTAAACTCAATGAGCTAGAGGAACTCCGGCGATTATCCTACGAAAATGCCAAATTACTCAAGGAGAGACTTAAGAAATCTTCGAGTTCCAGAATTCGAAGCAGGTCAGGAAGTTCTGTTATTTAATTCCAGACTAAAGTTCTTCCCAGGTAAGCTAAAATCACATTGGTCCATTCCATTTACGATTCAACATGTCTATCCATACGGAGTTGTCGAGCTCCAAGGTAAGGGAGGTAATTTTCGAGTTAACGCTCAGCGCCTAAAACACTATTGGGGAGATAAGATTGAACGGAATGAAATTTTGTTCATTTTATCGGATGTTTAAAATTTCCTATGTTCCTTTTTAATAAATGATTTAGGGTCTATTTTCGGCATTAGTATGTTCAAATAAATTCTGTCTAGGAGATTGGAACTTAAGCGGGACTGCCTGTGACCCTTCCAATCTTTCCTGGGAATTGATTTTAACAAAATTTTCCTAAAAATTATTCTCTAAATAGAGATTTTAATCTTTGATTTTTCAAATAAAAAGGTCAATTTTGACCCAAGTTTTAAATTGCGACTCAATTTCAAATTTTCATTAAGTCTACGGACTTAATTGAAGTATTTTTAAAATTTGGTTGCTCTTTTCGTGAATAATAAAAACTAGATGCCTCTTTTTTGTAAATATTTTCAAAAGGCTTCTAGAATAAATGTTTTAGTTTAAAAAGAAAAAATTGATAATTATTAAAATATAATTATACACGTTATAATATATATTAATTATTATCAATTTTAGGATTTTATTTGGTAAGTTTTTAATAAAGATAATAAGATGATAATCTTTAATATATAATTATATCTATTATAATTTATATATTAATCTTTATCAACTTAGCATAGAATTAGGATTACTTTAATTTTATCTTTGTTTAAAATAAATTAAATAGCAATTAATAATTTAATATGCACATATCTAATTATTAATTTTTGTTATCTTTATATAGGATTAGCACTTAGAATTTTTATTAACTAAATCGTTTTAAGAATTCTACTCTAATTCCTATTTCTTCCTCTATAAATACCACCCATCTTCCCATTCATCTAACACTTAAAACCCAAAGCACCAAAAGACCAAAGTGCTGAAGCCCCTAGCAACAGCAGCACCAAGAAGTCGGCTAGCACACACCCAGCTCCATCACACGTACATCCCGCGCACACAACGCGTGCGTTGCCTCGAGCTGCCCCAGCCTCAGTTCGTGCCAGGCCTTCACCCCGCGCGTGATACCTGGTCTTCGCACCATCCTGCGTGCACCCAAGTCCTACTTGCTACCGAACGCTCGTGTTACTGATTACTTCTAGCCCTACTGTGCATCACTGCTCCCACACGCTCCATGCCCGCACGCCCTTGCTACTTGTGCGGCATTCACCTTTCATCCACCCTAAGCCACAAACCCTCCAACCCTCCTTTTAAATTGCCATCTTTTTCTTCATTATTATTATTATTATTATTCTAGAGTTCTTATATTTTTACAAAAAAAAGGTGGTCAAACATGCCTCGCAAGAGAACTCGTGCTTCCGCTCAAATTGATGAAACACAAAACAAGTTCCACTGTGAAGAAGCCAAAGTGAGATATGAAAGTATCTTCAAAAATCAACAGATGCATCCAGAAAAAGGCTTTACATTAAAGGAAGGCAACTATCGAGACTTTATGTCACGTATTCGTCAAGTTGTTGAAACCCTCAATTGGGAGTTGTTTTGTGAAAAGAGACCAAGTGTGAACGAGGAGCTAGTTCGTGAGTTCTATACGAATTTAACTTCAAGTGAGATGATATAAGTTCTAGTTCGCGAAATCAAGGTACTAATAAATTCAAATGCTATTAATGAGTTCTTTGAATTACCAAATTTCAAAAACGACGAATATTCCACATTAATGAACAATATCAAGCCTGAAAATTTGCAAGAAATTCTCGAGGAACTGATAGTTCAGGATTCTACATGGGTTGTATCAAAACAAGGAATCCACACTTGTCAAAGAGAATATTTGACGCTAGTCGCGAAGGTATGGTTTGTAATATCCTGATTTTGGGCCTAGTCGGAATAGTGGTTTCGTGACCACAAAATCCGAGATAGAAATAATTATTTTATGATTATTTTGAGGTCTATGATCTGATTGCATGATTGTGTGAAAATTTCGTGAAGAAATTTTATGCATAAAGTGCTTAAATTGAAATTAGGGACTAAATCGAATAATTTGTAAAGCTTGCATTCTAGAAGTTTCTAGTATGAAATTGTTTTGAAATATTAATTAGGAGGTCTTAAATAGAAATTTTACCAATTTCTAAGTCTATGGACAAAAATTGGACATGGATGGAATTTTTGGAAAGTTTAGTAGTAAGGGCATTTTGGTCATTTAGGGGTAAAATGAATTAAAATACAAAAATAAAAGCCAATTTTGCTCATCTTCAACCCCATGGCTGAATATAGCAAGGAGAAACCATGGCTAGGGTTTTTCAAGCTTCCAAGCTCGATTGTAAGTCTGTTCTAGCCTCGTTTTTAATGATTTTTACGTTTTTGGAGTCCCGGTAGCTCAATTAAGCTTATGCTAGCAATAATTCAACCTAGGGTTCATATTTGGAAAAATACCCATAGGTGAAATTTGTGTATTTTGGTGTTTTATGATAGAATATGAGGTTTTAAATTATGTTAGACAACTTGTGCTACTCGGTTTTAAGTGAAAACGAGCAAAATGGCTTAATCAGTAAAATTACCTAATAGTCATAAGTACATGTTAGAGTGAGAATTTGATGTTGCCATAGAAGGGAAAAATGATCAGCATGTCATAAAACATAAGAAAATAGGCTGAAGTTTAATTTACAAGCTTTGAGGCAAAAGTGTAAATATGCAAAAGTTTAGGGGCAAAATTGTAATTTTTCCAAAATATGATTTTGGGTCAATTTGAATAATGTGAGTCCTAATTAGACTATATTTTAAATGATAGAGCAAGGAAAACTAAAATTCGGGCTAAAATGGAAAAATACCAAGTTGTGGACGAAATGGTAAAAGTAGCCATTTTCGCATACGAGGTAAGTTCATATGTAAATAATGTAGCATAATTGTTATTTTTAAGTTATTGATGTTAATTATATGATATGCTGATTTTTTTTTATTGTGAAATATTATGCTTTGTGGTTAATGTTGAGTAATATGCAAATTATGTTTACTACTTGATAAATATGAATTGCTACCGAGTATCGGTTCCGATATTCCATGGAAGACGACAAATGTGAGAACGAGGGAAAAAGCCAGTTTGAACCTTAGGAATAGATTAGGATACAAGTGACATGTCACTAGGATGGTTGAGCATTCGAACTCGTTGAGTTGAGTCCGAGTTCACTTATGGATGCGAATGCCTCACTTATGGATGCGAATGTCCGAACTCGTTGAGTTGAGTCCGAGTTCGAGAGATGTAACTAGGCATCCGAGCTCGCTGAGTTGAGTCCGAGTTCACTTATGGATGTGAACGCCCGAGCTCATTGAGTTGAGTCCAAGTTCACTTATGGGCGGGTTACATGGTAGCTTGGCTACATATGTGGCACTTATGTGCAAACTTTCCATGTATCTGAATTATATTCCGATGTGTTCAACGGGTAAAGTTCTACTCAAATGGAGGAATACTTAAGATGAAAGGGACGTATTGGTAAGTGTTGTGAAATGGATACTTTGAACAGGTATGTACTTAACCCTCGGGTTGAAAACTCGATATAACAACAATATGGTAAGATGATAAATGAAAATGTGATATGAATGTCTTGGTGATGATTATGCAAATGATGTTTTATGTTTGCTTATATGGTTATGTTACTTGCTATTTGCATGTGAACTTACTAAGCATTTATGCTTACTCCCTCCTTTTCATTCCTTGTAGTGTTGACAAGCTAGCTCGAAAATCGAAAACGGTCAGAGGCACGCTCACACTATCCGTATACCATCTTGGCATAATGGCTTGTATATTTTGAGTATGGCATGTATAGCATTATAATCATTTTTTGTATATGGTCTTATGATATGGTTATTGAGTGGTATGGAAATGCTTGGTAATGATTAGCCATTGGAATGGCTAATCATGATCATATTTGGTGTTATGTATGCTAAATTGCTAGCTAATCCATGGAAACCATGAAATAGGTAAAATTTACCATAAAATAGATTCAAACAGCAGCAGTGACGTGAGTTTGAAAAATCATTAAAAATGGTAGAGATATAATTAGATGAGGAATAAAATATGGGATTGAAGAATTATTAGTCTATTTTTATATGGATGGAACAAAACAGGTATATGAGTTATATTTTATGAGATGTTTAAATTTTTGTGAAACAGGTCCAGAGCAATTTCTGGATCCCCTATTCTGACTTTGGAAATTCATCATAAATTGTTCAAAGATAATTATAAGTCATGATTTATATGTACAGATTAATTATTGAGTCTAGTTTTATTAGAAACAAACAGCATAGTCATTGAAACTCTGTACAGGGAGATATCTGATTCGTAATACACAGAGGTCAGAGCAGTCAAACCCTGAAATAGGGGAGACTTTAACTAATAAACTGTACTAATTTGCTTGACCAAAAATTATAGAAAAAAATTAGTAAATAGATATATTAGTCTAGTTTTAGGGAAAATTTATAGAATCAGATTTTGAGTTTTGGAACTCGAGATATGAATTTTTAAGTGACTGTGACGCAGATTGCTAGCTTGACTGAAAATTTTAAAAATAAATTGTTTAAGCTGTTTAAGTAATGAATTAAGTCTGTTAACACCTCGTGTTCGACTCCGGTGACAGTCTCGGGTACGGGGCGTTACATGGTTTTACTTCATTTGATTCAGCCTTATGCCTAGCTCACATGGGACTACAATCTCATTAGAGTGAATGGTCTTATTGTACTCGATCCTAACTGGTAAGACCATTGATGTGGGGAAGATCGTCTTGAGGGAGATACGGAATTGTGCCGTTAATCGCTCTGGCCCTGCTCATTTCACCTTTACAATAATAATTCTATGCTTGAAAGCTGAAACTCTTGCAAATGTAAGGAAGACAGGGTATAGCCAAGGCACAATCACAGATTGGGACCTCTACCAAGTAGCTGGAGACTCAGTTCTACAGCAACGAGTTGAAGTAAGTGAGGAACCAGAGGACCTTGATGAAGAAGAAGATCCCATGATGCAATCATTTGAAGTCCCTGATAAGGTAGAATCAGTGGAGCCAGAAGTTGAACCTGATGCTGAAACTTCAATATTTAAAGCTCAACTGCCTAGCCCAGACCTTCTAGATGAGCTATCAAAATTGATGGAGTTAATGCAACATATGCAATGGCAACAACAAGCCTACTGGAGATACTAAAAAATAAGGGATGACTCGACGAGAAGTGCTTTTAAGAAAATATACAATGACCTGTTTATTTTTGTGCCTGAGTTTTCAGATTTCATATTTGAATCATGGAGTCCATTATCAAAGAAGGAGCGAAGCGATTCATGCAAAGGCGATAGTGATGGAGCAAAAGATGAGTCAAATTTCGAAGGGTCTGCAAATAAATAAAAGGGGGATCTTGACTTTATTTTATTTCTGTTCTTAGGTCATTTTAGGATTAAGTTTAATTAGGAATCTTTTATTTTTTGCATAATAAAAAAAAGAGAGGAAAATCACTAATAAAATGTGAACAAGTCACAAAGTATAAAGTGTGGCAATGGATATATACATGTCTAGGATTGGATTTAGAAAGTGCTTGGTACTTAAGCAGTCAAATTGACTCACCTCCTCTTTTCTAAATTTCTACCTGGTGTATAGTATCTGTTCACTTTAAACAACGAGGACATTGTTCATTTTAAGTTGGGACGACCGAAGATTTGAATTATTTCTACTCAGAATAAATTTTTCTTTTAATTATGATTAGGATATATTTTGTTCAAAACTTCAAATTTTGTTAAGTATGCTCAATTTGAGTATGAATAAAGTTCTATTATTTAAATAAATTATTATGTTAGTTTAATAATGACATGAATGTATTTTTTAAAAAAGCATGTAAATTTGTACTATAAAATTTTTAGTTCTTTAGGAAAGTTAGGTATGCATGAAAGTTTAAGTCTTTAGAATTGACTTAGTAGTTTCTTGAGGCGAAATCCTAGGGAGCATGGAACGTTGGAAATGATTTAGGCAACTATTGTTTGGACCGTTTGAGCCTTTCAAGCCCACCATGGTAAAATTTTATCCTTTGAAACCCAACTTTGAGACTATATGACCTAATTTTATTTCGACCCTTACAATAATTAGCCATTACTGTTCGCTTAATGATCTTAAAATTGTCCCAAACAATAGACTCAGTAATATTCAAGATGTACTTCGAAAATAAGTTTGAGGGAGTTGAAAAGAAGTATCAATTGCTCGAGAATTGCAGTACACAAAGTAAGTGCTCGTGTTAATTAAAAAAAAAAAAGAAAAGAAAAGAGAGCACATGTATTTGAAAAAGATGTACAAAAGAGCACATGAAAGTCAAGTTGGTGTATCGAAGGTAAAAATTCTGAAGGTTCGATTGACACTAAGTCTAGGGTTTCTTAAACTAAAATTTATCCATCTTTGACCTACCCATAGCCTAGCCACGTTACAACCTTGATGAAGACCAATTGATTCAAAGTCCTTATGCTATCTACATTAGTGGAGAGAAATTGCTACGATCAACATATGAAGACATAAGTTAAGCTTAATGATTGTAGCTTAGTCTTGAATAAAGGAATAAAAATCAAATTGGTAAGGGTTAACATGTCTTTATTACAAAAGCATTTAGTCTAAATTTTGCTATTATAATAAGTTGTTGAATTTAATTAGAACAATATGTATACTTAAGTAGCATAACGATCAAATTTCTTGTCTTTGAGCATAAGTATTTTAAACTCATAATTTTGGGAAAAATGTTGTTCTGAAGGAATTTTTCAAAGGTGTTTCCAAGAGATTATTTTCAAAATTTGTGCATTACTCGAGACGAGAAATGAATTAAGTTTGGGGGTGTGGAAACACAAAATTTATATACTTTTTCATACCCAATTTTACTTAAATTCATGCAAATCCACTTAAATTCTTGTCGAAAAATAATTAAATATTATAAAATAATTAAATCATGTTAAAAATATGAACATGGTGAATTTATTTAATTTTCTACTTAATTTTGATTAATTTTGACTATTTTCGGCAGATTTAGGTCGAAAATTGGCTCGTCTAACATTACTGAAAGCACAAAACCGAGGAGCAATATGAAGTATCGAGGTACTTTAGTTTCAAACCTACGACGGTCCAGAAATGCGTATTAATTCATAATTTAATTAATTTTAATTTATTCCCCATTTAATTTGGGTTAAATAAATTATTTTTAATTAATTATGAAGAAAGGGTCCAGTTGACCGCACTGGTCGGGCCAAATTGAGTGAACCGAACCAGCCACTAAATGGGAAGCCCAGAACCGTCCATATGCTGACCCAAATCAGCATTTTAGCTAATTAAACATGCTTGCCAAAAGGCCCTCAAAAGACTTCTAAATTGCATTCAAACCCCACATTAAATTATGTCTTTGTACATTTGCCCCAAGCTTAAAATAGCAAAGTTGAAACTCTCAACTTTGCCATGTGTGTGGCCGGCCAAGGGAGGTCTCTTTGGCTGATGGAATTTGTTGTTTTTAGCAGCCACAATCAGCTATAAAAGCCACCTTTTGCTGATCATTCAAAGCATCACTCACTTCACATCATTCTCTCATTCCCTCTCTCACTTTCCTCTCATTTTTTCCACTCCATTCCCTCTTGTTCAAGTGTCGATTTCTTCTCTTGGGAAAGAGGCTTCTATCAGCCATTTTGGAGCAGCAATTAGGTGTTCATAAGCCACCTTGATATCCAAGGCCAACGAAGAACAAAGAACGGAGCAACTAGTCACGCCACGGAGAAACACCGGATTTGCCTCTTATTCCCTAACTCTTTAACTTTTTTTGTTGTTTTGATGAACATGTTGATGAATATTTATGCTATTGAAATGGTTATTTTAATCAATTCAGCTTAAATTATGTTTGTGTTGGGTTGATTATATTCTGCCTGCTTAAATTGTTAAAATGATGTTTATGCTGTTATAAGCCTCGGTAAGATGCTTGATTAAGTAAAGCCATGCCTAAGCTATTCTTGCGTTACGACTGTGAGGTAACTAATGAATTAATTATTTAAATGGATTGAAATTGTAATTAATTGACACAGTATTTAATCAGTGCATGTTTATTCTTCTAAGGTAGGTGAAGGGTAAATTAGCAATGTATCTGGCGATATTATTGCCTTGCATAACTTGCAAGATTACTGTGATTAAATTGTTTCAAGGTAGGGATGCCTTGTTACTTCACAAAGTCTTTTATATGCTTATTAGATTTAATTAATCATTTGAATTGACATAGGGATATGCAAGAGATTGGTTCAATTTAATGAGTATGTATGTGCAATAGCATGTTTGCTTGCTAGAATCTGTTTAGTCGGTTGAATTGACATAGGGATATGTCAAGAGATGAACAAATTTTTGTATGTAAGTTTGTTCATAAGTTAGCAAATTACCGGGTTGCTATGAATTTATTCGTAACAGTATAAACATGAGTTTAATAATTCTGAGTTCAAGAAATATAATTAATTCAACGCAAGTATGTTACATTGATTAAATCTTATTTGAAATCGTGCATTGGAACTCCTTTGTTATTTTTAATTATTTTATTAGTTTTTAAACAGTTTTTGACCACCTTTTAAAACCAAATTATTTTTACCTCGCCAAAGTGTTTTACAATTAATTTCATAAATAATTCTTTTACAGTCCCTGTGGGTATGATAACTCGACATTTACTTGTCACTTTATTACTTGTTGCGATTGTGTACACTTGCACAGTTTTTTTCGTTCTAGTGTGTCAATACCGTCTTGCTCAAAGGCCATTTCAAAATGAGCCTGGGTAGACCACACGGTCACATACACGGGCGTGTGCAAGGCTGTGTGGCCAAGTCAATTTTGAACACGAGCTAGACACACGAGCGTGTAACTGGCCGTGTGACCCAAGTCAGTAGCCTCCCTAATTTTCACACGGCCTGGCACACGGGTGTGTCTTGTGGCCATGTGGACAAGTCAATATGTATGCCCTATTTTTCCATGGCATAGACACACAGACGTCTCTAATGCCGTGTGAGGTACATGGCCTGCTCACATAGGCGTCTGACCTTTATAACTTTGAAACATGTTTAAGTTTTGAAAAATTTTGTATGCGTTCGGTTTAGTCCCGACCCCTTTCTAAAGCACGTGTAAGGGACTCTGTAATGATGTATGACTATGATGCTGTGATGATTGTGAAATGAATGCTAAATGTTTCAATATGTCCGGTAAGGCCTCTTAACCCTAGTCCGGCTACAGATACAGGTTAGGGGTGTTACATTTGGTTGGTACCAGAGCTACAGTTTAGTCAATTCTAGGACTAACGTAGCATATGTGAGTCTAGCTATACATGCCATATTTATGAACTGGGATAGTGTGATGAATCCTGACAATGAAAATGTGTTTTTGTATAGCAAATGGATCACGAACGAGCCGTAGCTGACATTGTCGAGAGTAATGCTCCTGCTCCCGCTCAAGGGACAGTGCCATCCGATTCTAGTCTTGCTACGAGTAGTCACGAGGGAGAGGCTAAGCAAGCCTTTTACGAAATGATGAATGATTGGTTCACCTAATATATCCGAACTAATCCGGTTGTGCCACAACCTTCACCCCCGCTAAATCCTCCGCAAGTTCCTGTTATGCTACAAGCTAATCCGATTCTATTGAATAAACCTCCTGTGGATAAAATTAGAAAATATGGGGCCGAAGAGTTTTGTACTACTACTAATGTTGATGCTAAGAGAGCCGAGTTCTGGCTAGAGAATACAATATGAGTGTTCGATGAATTGTCAATGACTCTGGATGAATGTCTAAAATGTGCCATTTCACTTTTGAGAGAACGAGTTACCTAGGATTTCTTTCAAGCTAAATTCTAAAGGAAATACATCAGTCAGAGATTTATCGATCAGAAACACAAAGATTTTCTTGTATTTAAATAGGGTCGTATGTCTGTTACAGAATACGAGCGAGAATTTGTGAGGCTGAGCTAATAAGCATGAGAATTTGTCTCGACTAAAGCAATTATGTGTAAGAGATTTGAGGATAGCTTGAATGAAGATATCCATTTGCTAGTCGAGATTCTGAAAATAAAAGAATTTGTAGTACTTGTTGAGCGAGCGTATAAAGCTGAAGAACTCGGGAAAGAGAATAGAAAAACTGACTCAGAAGCTAGAGATATGAGAAAGAGATTTGCAATTAAATCATTTCAGTCTATGTCAAATAAATTCTGGGATGATTATAGCCGTTCAAAGGCTTATGTGGGGCATTCAAGTTCAAATCATGCTAGATCGTATTCGAGCTTTAGAACTCCAGCAACTTCGATTGCTAGTGTTGGAAATGTCAGATCTGATTGACCTGAGTGTAAACATTGTGTAACATCCTGATTTTGGGCTTAGTCGGAATAGTGGTTTCGGGACCACATATTCTATGAGGAAAATTTCATTTTTATTATATTTTTATGGCCTACGATTTCAAGAAATGATTTCGTGAAAATTTCGTTCGAAAATTTCGACGTTTGGGCACTCAATTTAGTAAAAAGGACTAAATTCTAAAAAGTGCAAAAGTTGAGTTCTACATGTTAGAGGTATCAAATTGTTATGAAATTTTAAATGGGAGGTACTTAAATGATAATTAAACCATTGTATAACTTGTTGGACAAAAATGGCCTTAATTGGGTAAATTTTGAAAGAATAGTAAAAAGGGCATTTTGGTCATTTAGGGGTAAAATGAATTAACAGACAAATTTTAAACTCCAAATGTGTCCCTTTCTTCTTGCTACACCAGAATGTACCAAGATCAGCCATGGTTAGGGTTTGTCCAAGCTTCCAAGCTTAAGAGTAAGTGATTCCGAGCTCCGTTTTTAATGTTTTATGTATTTTTAAAATCCCGGTAACATGATCTCTTCATTTCTACCATTATTTTGAGCTAGGATTTATGTTTAAAAAATTACCCATGAATGATATGCATGTATTTTGATGTTTAATGGTAGAATATGAAGCTTGAAATTGTGTTAAACAACTTTTGCTAAGCGATTTTACGTGAAAATGAGTAAAACGGTATAATCGGTAAAAATACCTAATGTTCATAAGTACATGTTAGAGCCAGAATTTGACGTTTCCATAGAAGGGAAAAAAGATCAGCATGTTATAAAACATAAGAAAATAGGAAGAAGTTTAATTTTCGAATCTTGGGGCAAAAGTGCAAATATGAAAAAGTTTAGGGGTCAAAATGAAAATTTATAAAAATATGAGTTTTAGACCCATATTTATAGTGTGACTAATTAGTAGTCTAAATGTGATATTATAGATCAAGGAAATCGAGATTTGGGCTTAAATCGAGAAAGTACAAGGTTATGGACTAGAATGGTAAATTGCCATTTCTGGATCCGAGGTAAGTTTGTACGTAAATAATTTATTGATTCTTTTTATTTTATTATATTTTGTTATCATATGAAATGTGGCTGCCTATAGAATGATTATTTGTTGTAAATTGCAAATTGAAAAAGGACTATGAATAAATTGTAACATGTTGGAAAGTGAGGAATTTCCTGGTTGAGCGTTCGGAATAGAAACAATATGAATGATCTATTGTGAGGACACGTGTGTAGTACTAAGTGGAGGCTACTACGTGTTCCGAATAATTGGTCGCATGTGTAGTACTAAGCGCAGGCTACTATGCGTACCCGATAACTTCGATCACGTGTGTAGTACTTGGTCGCATGTGTAGTACTAAGTGCCGGATAACTTCGATCACGGGTGTAGTACTAAGTGCAGGCTACTACGTGTATCAGATGGTTAGGTCACGTGTGTAGTACTAAGTGCAGGCTACTACGTGTACCGGATAATTGGTCGCATGTGTAGTACTAAGTGCAGGCTACTATGCGTACCAGATAGCCTTGTCTACAAGTGTGAAAATATGTGCAAGGAACTGAGTATCAGTTATTATTCCGAAGAGTTCAAAAGGAAAATCGATTAAGTAAAAATACATGTGAACATTATTATATGATGAAAAAGTGCAGGTTTATGTTTAAGAAAATTTTGAGCAATATGCTCGATATTTGAGTGAACTTTGATAAGACAAAATAGATTAAGTGAAATTATGTAAGAGTGAATTTTAGTAGTAAAACAGTGTTGGTTAGAAGCAGTTGTGTGATTTTGAAAATTCATAAAACATTGTGTAAGTTGAATTAAATTTAAAATAAATTATTTAATTAAATCTTAATGAGTCTATTTTCATATAAAAGAAACATGGGGAGCAAAAGAGTTGTATATTATGTGATATTTTAATTTTTGTGAGACAGTATCAGAATGAATTTGAGATCCTCAATTCTGACTTGGAAAAATTGTTAAAAATTGTAGAAAAATAATTATGGGTTATAATTTATATGATTAGAATCTTTGATAGTATACTTTTAATATAAACAAACAGGAATATTATTTGAGTCTCGTACTATGAGATAAATAAATTTTAGTGAAGAAAGGTAGAAGTTGTCAAATAGCAAAACAGGGGAGACTTTGAATAATAAACTGTACTTTTTTGTTGGACTAAAAATTCTGAAAATTTTATAGTGGAAATATATATGAGTCTAGTTTCTGGGAAAATTTACAGATCTTAATTTGGAGTTCCATAACTCCAGATATAAATGATTTAGTGATTGTGCCTTAAGAAAGCAGCTTAACCAGAACTTGTGTAAATGTACAATTGGGTTAGTTTTACTATGGAAAGCATGTTAGTAAATTGCTTATTATTATTTCATGCGAGCTTACTAAGTGTAAAGCTTACCCCCTTCTTTCCATTTCTTTTAATGTTGTCAGGTTAGCTCAAGGTTGGAGATCGTTGGAGGCAGCATCACACTATCAAGCCAACACCTTGACTGTATAAACACATATGCTAGAATTATTAAGTGAGTGGCATGTATAGGAATCTAGTTTTATAACATGTGTTATTATAATTTGGCCAAATATATTGGTCTTTAGTGAGCTAATGATTCTAACTTATAAATCTAGCTATTTATGTTATGTTTGATATTGGTGATGTGCATATGCTTGTTTGTCATGCATGGTTGTTAATATGTTATGTGTTGTTGTAAATGTTTAAGTCCGTCAACGTCTCGAACCCTATCCCGACGTTGGATACGGGTGAGGGGTGTTACATTTAGTGGTATCAGATCTATGGTTTAGTCGGTTCTCAAACTAACCTAGCATGTGTAAAATCCAACTATACATGCCACTGATTCATGATAGTGTGATGTCTCCTGACAAGTATAAGAGCCACTTTGTTTAGACAAAGGTACTCTCCAACCGAGCTACACCGACCATGTTGAATGTGATGCTAAAATATTCGAGTAAAGTATAGTCATGACGAACTGAAACTTGGAAAGGTACGAATGAGGATTCATGAAATGTTTACATGGTGAAATGAGCTTATCTATGATTAATAGATAATTCCATGATGTATATGATCGATTTATTTGAACAAATGCATGTGTTTGAGTAACTTATCAAAAATATTGATAAGATGAATATTCTTGTATATTGGTTGGGATGGTTATGATTGGTAAGCTCGTATAACTTGAGTAAATGTATTAAATTGCTTGGACTGATATATATGATCGTAATGATATGTCTATGATGATGTGTAAGATGAAAGTTTAGACTGTGATATACTTATCCATGTTTTTTTGGCCCTTATATGATATTATGTGCTTGACTTGTCTGATTTAATGAATGGATAAGTAATATTATCTAGGAAACATTGAAATACTTGTATAAATACACTTGTTTAAATGAGATAACTAGAAAGTGAGTGTAAAATCAATATGAATGTTAGTTACTCGAAATAAATGACATGATTGAAATATGATTACTATGATGAAAACTGTGTTACATGTATATGAGAGTTGAGTTAGAGGCCCTACGACCCCCCTTACCAAAGTGGTGTTTTATAAGGGAAATTCTTGAGATTTATGTTGAATGAGTTTCCAGGTGAGAAACCAAAGAGTTCAATAATGGAATGGTTATAAGCATGATTAAAGATTGAGAATGGGTTGATAAATACAGATATGAAGATATCGGATTGACCGAAAGATTGTTTAATTTTCGCAACATCGCAGTTAGCGAAAAAGGTTAATTTTGGTAAAATAATCTATCCTGGTATGATGTCGAGAAATGTATTGATTGAAATTCCCTTATGAATTGGTTTTCTTAGTAAAAGGAATATTATGGAATTTGGGACAACAAAAATAGTTAAAGGAATAATGTTCGAAATATGAAAAGTTCAAGCATGGTAATTATAGTGAACAGTTTGTGAATGTCTCTATTGAGATATTGTATGAGATTACCTGATACTGGAAATATTATTGGGGCTATCTAATCCCTGATGAATTCTTATATTATGAAAATGTTCCTTGATCTTAACGTTAGACGAATATATTATCAGTCTGATTGGGTTATGATTTGCATGGCTCTGTTTTTCTCTGGTATTTTGTTATATTCTGCCTATTGAGAATTGATGAGAAATTGTGTATGGTGGATTTCCTTTCTCAAGAAAGTTAATCAAAGTTAATGTATTCAGTTGAGGTATCAATATTACTTATGCTAATGCATTTGTTAAGGTATTCGATTGGTATGATGAGTGAATTTGGAATGATGCATGTTGAATCGTTCTGTTGACTAGAAGAGAGAGTTTCTTGAAATATCAATTACGGATGAATAAGGTCGACTTGATTGTTCAATCTGTATGGAATATATGTCTAGAATTTAATGAGATGTGCATACTTAAGAATAAGATTTTATTTCTTCAAGGGTAAAAAGATGAATAGTCTAATTAATAAGTGTATGTTTCCTATAAGAATCGTATACAATAAGAAGATCTGATATTGATAATGTGAAGATAATCTGGGTATTAAAAAATACTGAAACGATCATTGTTTATCTTTGTAACGCCCTAATTTTTGGGCCTGGAAGTATTGGGCCTTGAGTCTGGGTTTGGGTGGAAAACGGCCCGAATAATTTGGATGTTATTATTATTATTTCTTATGTTTAGTTTAGTAATTAAATAAATTACGAAGGGTGTAATAGCCCAAAATTGGGTCTAGCTGGAACAGAGGTTTTGGGACCACTGAGAGAGAAATAATTATTTTATGATTATTTTGAGGTCTATGATATGATTGCATGATTGTGTAAAAATTTCGTGAAGAAATTCTATGCATAAAGTGCTCAATTTGAAGTTAGGGACTAAATTGAATAAGTTGTAAAACTTGCATTCTAGAAGTTTCTAGTATGAAATTGCTTTGAAATATTAATTATGAGGTCTTAAATAGAAATTTGACCAATTTCTAAGTGATGGAAAAAAATTGGACATGGATGGAATTTTTGAAAGTTTAGTAAGGAAGGGCATTTTTGTCATTTGGTAATTAAAAGAAATAAAAAGGGAAAATAAAGCCAAAATTGACTCATATTTTTCATGGAGGCCAAAATTAGCATGGGGAAAGCCATGGCTAGGGTTTTCAAGCTTTCCAAGCTCAATAGTAAGTCCGTTCTAACCCCGTTTTTCAAGTTCTTTACGTTTTTAGAATCCCGGTAATTTGATTAAGCTTATTCTAGCAATAATTTAAGCTAGGGTTCATATTTGGAAAAATACCCATAGGTGAAATGTGTTTATTTTTTTGTTTTATGATAGAATATGAGGTTTTAAATTATGTTAGACACCTTGTGCTACTCGGTTTTGAGTGAAAACGAGTAAAAGGGCTTAATCGGTAAAAATACCTAATAGTCATAAGTATATGTTAGAGTGAGAATTGTATGTTTCCATAGAAAGGAAAAGTGATCAGGATGTCATAAAATGTAAGAATAAGGGATGAAGTTTAATTCCCGAGCCTAGGGGAAAAAGTGTAAATATGCAAAAGTTTTGGGGCAAAATTGTAATTTTTCTAAATTTTGAGTTAAGGACTTTTTTGAATAGTACATTAATTAAATAAGTAAAATATGATGTTTTAAACCCCGGAAAATGAGATTTGAACCTAGAATGAGAGAAAAATCAAAAGTTGGGAAAGTTGGGAAAGTTGGTAAGTTCATATGTATAATAAGCATTAATTTATGCATGTTTCAATGTAAAATTGATATATTTATTATAATTTATGAGGTGTTGAAAGTATGTAAGTTGTTATGATAATAATACAGCAATAATGTTGTAATTTATATTTGAAAGTTAAATTTAGTGAATTAATTGAATTATGTTAAATTAAATAATTATGATGCCAAGTTTATGAATTGATTTAAAAATATGTCTATGATACATGAAGTGCATTGAATTATCATACATAAATGTGATTTCTATGATTATGGATATTATGGGAAATTGTAAGTTCATATGATTTTTAATAAGGCAATGTGTATGTGACAGCCCTAATGTGACCCTAGTCGGAAAGTGTAACGCCCCCACACCCGAGACCGTCGCCGGAGTCAAGTATGAGGTGTTACTAAGCTTAGTTTAACATTTTTAGAACTTTGGATTATTTGTTTCTACATTCACAGCTTTTAAGCTACTTGCGTCACAGTCAGAAGAAAAATCATATCTCGAGTTACGAAACTCAAAATTAAGATCCGTAAATTTTCCCTGAATCTAGACTCATATACCTATCTACTAATTTTTTTCTAGAATTTTTGGTTGGGCCAATTAGTACAGTTTATTAGTTAAAGTTACCCCTATTTCAGGACTCGACTGGTCTGACCTCTGTTTACTACGAACCACATTTCTCTCTGTAAAAAATTAATATAACTATGAGGTTTGTTTATACTAAAACTAGACTCAATAAGGATTCTGAGGATATAAAATACGCCACCTAATTATATCTTTACAATTTATGGTGAATTTCTAAATTAGGAACAGGGGATTCAGAAACTGCTATGACTCTATTTCACTAAAATTAAAATATCTTCTAACATATACTTCCTTTACTTGTTTCATTTGTTTCATGTGAAACTAGACATAATAAGATTCAATTTGATATGTAGTTCACCACCAAATTCAATTTCTATGATTTTTAGTAAATTTTCAAACTCGCGTTAGTGTTGCTGCAGTATTCTGTTTATGGTAAATTTCATCCTTTTTATGAGTTTTTATGCACTAAGTATCTTAATAGTTTTCCTTAACATCAAACATAATCTAAACTAACCATTTTCATAATTTATCATTATCAAGCATTTCCTCAACCATTTCACAACCATACCATAAGATCATTTACACAAAATGGGTATATTGCTATACATGCCATACTTAAATTTACAAGCCATTTACCAAAAGTCTTACGGATAGTGTGGTGAGCCTTGACCTATCCCGACTCTCGAGCTGGCTTATCCAAAACTACAATGAGTAAGAAGGAGGAGTAAGCATAAATGCTTAGTAAGTTCATATGCAAATAATAAGTAACATAACAAACAGTCATACCAATCAACATTAGCATGTATCACTAAAACACATATCACATTTTTAATCATTTTCATCATCTTATTACCTTATCGTGGTTGTATCAATACTAAACCCGAGGGTTAAATACATACTGTCCAAAATATCCATTTCACATCACTTACCAATACATCTCTTTACATCTCGAATATTCCTCCATTTGAGTAGAACTTTACCGTTGAACACATGAATATAATTCGGATACATGGATAACTTGCACATAAGTGCCATATATGCAATCAAGCAATCATGTAACCGCCCATAGCGAACTCGGACTCAACTCAACGAGCTCAGGCGTTCGCATCCATAAGTGAACTCGGACTCAACTCAGCGAGTTGGGACATTCGCATCCATAAGTGAACTCGGACTCAACTCAACGAGTTCGGATGCTCAACCATCCTAGTGACATGTCACTTGTATCCTAATCTATTCCTAAGGTTCAAACGGGATTTTCTCGAACACTTATCCTTGCCTAGTCTTAGTAGAATGCCAAATCAATACTCGGTAACAATTATATTTAACAAGTAGTTCACATAATTTACATATTATTTGAAATTAACCACAAAGCATACATTTCATAATGAAATTCAGCATAACACATAATTAATATCAATAACTTAAAATAAAAATTATGCTACATTATTTACACATGAACTTACCTTGGTACCAAAATACAAAGATTTTGCAATTTAGTCCACAATCTTTTCTTTTCCTCGATTGAGGTCGATTCCACGTCTTTCTTGATCTAAAATAACACATTTAGCTTATTTAATACTCACATTATCAAATTAATCCTTAACTCAAATTTTGGCAAAATTACAATTTTACCCTAAACTTTTGCATATTTACATTTTGCCCCTAGGCTCGGGATTAAACTTTATTCCTTATTCTTATGTTTTACAACATGCTGATCACTTTTCTCTTCTATGGCAACATCAAATTCTCACTCTAACATGTACTTGTGACTATTAGGTATTTTTTCTGATTAAGCCCTTTTACTCGTTTTGCTTAAAATCGAGTAGTACAAGTTGTCTAACATAATTTAAAACCTCATATTCTATCACAAAACATCAAAATACACAAATTTCACCTATGGGTATTTTTCCAAATATAAACCCTAGGTTAAATTATTGCTAACGTAAGCTTTATCGAGTTACCAGGATCTCAAAAACGTAAAGAACATTAAAAACAAGACTTGGAATCACTTACTATGGAGCTTGGAAGCTTGAAACAAACCCTAGCTGTGGAGAACCCTTGAAATTTCGGCCTAATGAAGAAGATGGACAAAAATTGGCTTTTAATTTTGTTTTTAATTCATTTTAATAACTAAATGACCAAAATACCCTTACTACTAAACTTTCCAAAAATTCCTTCCATGTCCTAATTTTGTCCATGAACTTAAAATTGGTCAAATTTCTATTAAGACCTCCTCATTAATATTCCAAAACAATTTCATACTAAAAACTTCTAGAATGCATGTAATATCCTGATTTTGGGCCTAGTCGGAATAGTGGTTTCGTGACCACAAAATCCGAGATAGAAATAATTATTTTATGATTATTTTAAGGTCTATGATATGATTGCATGATTGTGTGAAAATTTCGTGAAGAAATTTTATGCATAAAGTACTTAATTTGAAATTTGGGACTAAATTGAATAAATTGCAAAACTTGTGTTCTAGAAGTATTTTGCATAAAATTGAATTAGATTATTAATTAGAGGTCCTTAAAGAGTAATTTTACCAATTTCTAAGTCTATGGACAAAAAATTGGACATGGATGGAATTTTTGGAAAGTTTAGTAGTAAGGGCATTTTGGTCATTTAGGGGTAAAATGAATTAAAATACAAAATTAAAAGCCAATTTTGCTCATCTTCAACCCCATGGCCAAATATAGCAAGGAGAAACCATGGCTAGGGTTTTTCAAGCTTCCAAGCTCGATTGTAAGTCTGTTTTAGCCTCGTTTTTAATGATTTTTACGTTTTTAGAGTCCCGGTAGCTCGATTAAGCTTATGCTAGCAATAATTTAACCTAGGGTTTATATTTGGAAAAATACCCATAGGTGAAATTTGTGTATTTTGGTATTTTATGATAGAATATGAGGTTTTAAATTATGTTAGACAACTTGTGCTACTTGGTTTTAAGCGAAAACGAGCAAAAGGGCTTAATCGGTAAAATACCTAATAGTCATAAGTACATGTTAGAGTGAGAATTTGATGTTGCCATAGAAGGGAAAAATGATCAGCATGTCATAAAACATAAGAAAATAGGCTAAAGTTTAATTTACGAGCTTTGGGGAAAAAGTGTAAATATGCAAAAGTTTAGGGGCAAAACTGTAATTTTGCCAAAATATGATTTTGGGTCAATTTGAATAATGTGAGTCCTAATTAGACTATATTTTAAATGATAGAGCAAGGAAAACTGAAATTCGGGCTAAAATGGGGAAAATACCAAGTTGTGGACGAAATGGTAAAAATAGCCATTTTCGCATACGAGGTAAGTTCAAGTGTAAATGTAGTAACATAATTGTTGTTTTAAGGAATTTAATGTTGTTTATATGATATGATGCTTATTATTATCATGAAACGTTATGTTTTGTGGTTATTGTTGAATAATATGTAATTATGTGAATTACTTGATGAGTATGAACTATCACCGAGTATCGGTTCCGATATTCCGTGGAAGATGGAAAAGATGTGAGATCGAGGAAAAAAGCCCGTTTGAACCTTAGGAATAGATTAGGATACAAGTGACATGTCACTAGGATGGTTGAGCATCCGAACTCGTTGAGTTGAGTCCGAGTTCACTTATGGATGCGAGCGTCCGAACTCGTTGAGTTGAGTCCGAGTTCGTGAGATGTAACTAGGCATCCGAACTCGTTGAGTTGAGTCCGAGTTCACTTATGGATGCGAACGCCCGAGCTCGTTGAGTTGAGTCCGAGTTCACTTATGGGCGGGTTACATGGTAGCTTGGCTACATATGTGGCACTTATGTGCAAGTTATCCATGTATCCAATTATATTCGATGTGTTCAACGGGTAAAGTTCTACTCAAATGGAGGAATACTCAAGATGAAAGGGACGTATTGGTAAGTGTTGTGAAATGGATACTTTGAACAGGTATGTACTTAACCCTCGGGTTGAAAACTCAATATAACAACAATATGGTAAGATGATAAATGAAAAGGTGATATGAATGTCTTGGTGATGATTATGCAAATGATGTTTTATGTTTGCTTATATGGTTATGTTACTTGCTATTTGCATGTGAGCTTACTAAGCATTTATGCTTACTCCCTCCTTTTCATTCCTTGTAGTGTTGACAAGCCAGCTCGGAAATAGGAAACGGTCGGAGGCACGCTCACACTATCCGTATACCATCTTGGCATAATGGCTTGTATATTTTGAGTATGGCATGTATAGCATTATAATCATTTTGTATATATGGTCTTATGATATGGTTATTGAGTGGTATGGAAATAGAAATTCTTGGTAATGATTAGCCATTGGAATGGCTAATCATGATCATATTTGGTATTATGTATGTCAAATTGCTAGCTAATCCATGGAAACCATGAAATAGGTAAAATTTACCATAAAATAGATTCAGACAGCAGCAGTGACGTGAGTTTAAAAATCACTAAAAATATTAGAAATGGAATTAAATAATGAATAAGTTATGTAATCGAAGCTTGATGAGTCTATTTTCATATGGAATAAGCGAAACAGGTATATGAGCTATATTTGATGAGATGTTTAAATTTTTGTGAAACAGGGCCAGAGCGATTTCTGGATCCCTGTTCTGACTTTAGAAATTCACCATAAATTTTACAAAGATAATTAGAAGTCATGCTTTATATGTACAGATTCCTTATTGAGTCTAGTTTTATTAGAGATAAACGGCATAGTCATTGAAGCTCTGTACAGGAGATATCTGATTCGTAATACACAGAGGTCAGAGTAGTTGAACCTTGAAACAGGGAGACTTTAACTAATAAACTGTACTAATTGGCCCAACCAAAAATTCTAGAAAAAATTAGTAGATATATATATGAGTCTAGTTTCAGGAAAAATTTACGAATTGGATTTGAGTTTAGTAACTCGAGATATGATTTTTAAAGCGATTGTGATGCGATTAGCCGACTTATGCGGAAATTTTAAAATGAATTGTATGAAATGTTTAATTAATGAATTAAGTCCGTTAACACCTCGTGTTCGACTCCGCAAGCAGTATCGGGTATGGGGTGTTACATTTAGTGGTATCGAGCAGGTTTAGTCGGTTCTCGGACTAACCTAGCATGTGTAAAAGTTTAGCTATACATGCCAGCGATGCGTGATAGTGTGATGTCTTCCGCAGCGTATGAGTACCGTCTTATTTAGACAGGTACTCTCCAACCGAAATGTGTCGACCATGTTCACGGTTATGTGAAGGTATTTGAGTAAAGTTATGATTATGATAAGTCTCGGTTCAGAAAAGTATGAATAAAGGTTTATGATACATATGTGATAATATGTGAGATGAAAGTTCATGTTGTGATAAATATCTATATTTGCTTAATGCTCATACGATGTAGTGTATGTAGCTTACTTGATAAGATGAACGGAATAAATAAAAAGTAGTAGAGGTATGAATAAAGGTCATAATATCATAATACGAATGAAAATGTCCTTGTCTTGATTGGACGTTGAATGTTGATGAATGTTAATGATATACAATTTTTTTATGAGGTAAAGGATTATAATGAAATGAACTTATCTATGTTAAATTGTTGGACCTGAATTATATGATTGTAATGATATGTACATGATGATGCACGAAATGAAAGTTGTGATTGTGATACAAATATCTATGTTTGTTTGGCCTTATATAATGTCATGAGCATGAATTAAATTAATTAAATGAATGGATAAGTAAAGCTATCTAGAAAACATAGAATGTATGCATAAGTATATTGTCTAAATGGGACAATAGGAAAATTGGTGTAAGCCAACATGAATGAATGACATGATTTTGATGATGTTACTATGATGATGGAAGTTGTGTCATATGTGTATGTATAAGAAAGTCGAGTCAGAGGTCCTACAACCCCTCCCCCTTACCAAAGTGGTACTTATAATGGAATTTCATGAGATTTGTATTGAATAAGTTTCGGTTGAGAACCCAAAGAGTTCGGTGATAGAATAATTATAAGTATGATCCGAGATTGAAAATGAGCTGATAAGTAAAGTCAGAGCCAGAAAGTATCGGATTGATATAAAGATTATTGGAATTATGCACTGTCCAAGTTAGAGAAGGAATTCTCTTTGGTAAATCGAATTACTCAAGTGCAAGGTCGAGAAAAGTGTAAATCGAAATTTATTGAACCGACATTCTTTAGTGAATGATTTAATATGAAATTTGTGGTGAGAACTAGTTGGGAAATGATATTTCAAATGTGAATTATCCGAGTGTGACAGTTATGACCGGACATATTTAGCGATCTCTTTTGAGATGTTCTATGTGTTCACCGTTCTCGAAATATTTCTATGGCTATTGATCTTGAAGAAATTCTTGTTACATGGGAATGTCTTCTAATTACGGTGTTGGATGAAAGCATTGGTAGTCCTTTGGTTTATAATTTATATTGCTCTATTTCATCGGGTATTCTATTTCATTTAAATCGATAAGAATTGATGAGAGAATACATATGATATTATGATTCTATTATCGGGTATTCTCGTATTTTCTCTGTGAATTTGGTTTTCGATTCTCGGCATAGTATCGTATCTTGGGTTTCTTTGTCCGGATCTCTTTATTCTGGATTTCTTTATTCTGGGTTTCTCTATCTTGGATTTCTTTATTTGGTTTTCTTGTTATCTTTGTTCCATAATTTGTCAATTACGACTCATGTTCGAAGTGGGTTCTGCAGCCCATGATAATCATGTCAAATATGACTATACTTCTAATTTGATCTTGGTAATGTGGTGATTTTAGTATTGGGATTTTTTCTAATTTCTGTGTAAGGATTTGACATCAGTAAAGGCGTAAGTGATAAAAGCGCAAGTTTCAGTTGGTATGGTGAATTATCTATTTGAAAGATTTCATGTGACAATTATTTCAGGATTATTTTCCCAAGTCTGATAATAGAATTTCATTTTGTACGAATAAAAAAGTAAATAGTCTGAACGAGAAGTGTATATTTATTAGAAAGAGTTTGATATTAGTTAAAGTCACTACGAATGATAAGGTTTCCATCTTGTGAAAGCTGAAAAGTTTATTACATGTTGTGAGTTGGATAGATGAGAATATTGGTAACAAAGCGTCTGAACTAGACTAGTCTACATTGAGCAAAGACTTCCTGACTTTCAGTAATGTATTGTTGTATGAATTGTGATGTGTTTCAAGACAGTGAGGTAATGTGATAGTTTAGAGCATCCGATGTTACATAAAATCGAGTTGTTAAAGGGTTAAAGCCGAGCATTGGGATCTATCAAAATATCCTTGTCAATGTTGATATTGGGATGGAAATGAGAAGGATTATTCTTGAGGCCATATCAGAATTATTTCTATGGCTGAAAGAGGAAAATGTGATGTATCCTATTATTAAATGTTTGGCGAGATCTATAAATCATATCGGTATTGAATGAATTTCTACTCATCAGATTTATGGAATTCCAGGTCTCTTTGATTGTTGGATTTCTTGGAATTCCGGTCTCTATTAAATCAAGTTGAGATCCGGGTTTTATGTCATGATATCATGGGAAGCTGAGAAGGGTTGAAAATTTAAGAACAGTTGAGAGTTGAGACAGTAAGCTTTCAGATCATATGAGAAATTAAAGAGATGTATTGGAGGTACAGCCTAAGTGAAAGTTCTTCGGCACCGAATATGAGATTAAAAGTGAAGACCACTTTTCTAGTAAGATTTTCGGGGACGAAAATCCCTAAAGGGGGGGAGAGTTGTAATATCCTGATTTTGGGCCTAGTCGGAATAGTGGTTTCGTGACCACAAAATCCGAGATAGAAATAATTATTTTATGATTATTTTAAGGTCTATGATATGATTGCATGATTGTGTGAAAATTTCGTGAAGAAATTTTATGCATAAAGTACTTAATTTGAAATTTGGGACTAAATTGAATAAATTGCAAAACTTGTGTTCTAGAAGTATTTTGCATAAAATTGAATTAGATTATTAATTAGAGGTCCTTAAAGAGTAATTTTACCAATTTCTAAGTCTATGGACAAAAATTGGACATGGATGGAATTTTGGAAAGTTTAGTAGTAAGGGCATTTTGGTCATTTAGGGTAAAATGAATTAAAATACAAAATTAAAAGCCAATTTTGCTCATCTTCAACCCCATGGCCAAATATAGCAAGGAGAAACCATGGCTAGGGTTTTCAAGCTTCCAAGCTCGATTGTAAGTCTGTTTTAGCCTCGTTTTAATGATTTTTACGTTTTTAGAGTCCCTTAGCTCGATTAAGCTTATGCTAGCAATAATTTAACCTAGGGTTTATATTTGGAAAAATACCCATAGGTGAAATTTGTGTATTTTGGTATTTTATGATAGAATATGAGGTTTTAAATTATGTTAGACAACTTGTGCTACTTGGTTTTAAGCTTAAAACGAGCAAAAGGGCTTAATCGGTAAAAATACCTAATAGTCATAAGTACATGTTAGAGTGAGAATTTGATGTTGCCATAGAAGGGAAAAATGATCAGCATGTCATAAAACATAAGAAAATAGGCTAAAGTTTAATTTCTGAGCTTTGGGGAAAAAGTGTAAATATGCAAAAGTTTAGGGCAAAGCGTAATTTTGCCAAAATATGATTTTGGGTCAATTTGAGTAATGTGAGTCCTAATTAGACTATATTTTAAATGATAGAGCAAGGAAAACTGAAATTCGGGCTAAAATGGGGAAAATACCAAGTTGTGGACGAAATGGTAAAATAGCCATTTTCGCATACGAGGTAAGTTCATGTGTAAATGTAGTAACATAATTGTTGTTTTAAGGAATTTAATGTTGTTTATATGATATGATGCTTATTATTATCATGAAACGTTATGTTTTGTGGTTATTGTTGAATAATATGTAATTATGTGAATTACTTGATGAGTATGAACTATCACCGAGTATCGGTTCGATATTCCGTGGAAGACGGAAAAGATGTGAGATCGAGGAAAAAGCCCGTTTGAACCTTAGGAATAGATTAGGATACAAGTGACATGTCACTAGGATGGTTGAGCATCCGAACTCGTTGAGTTGAGTCCGAGTTCACTTATGGATCTGACGTCCAGAACTCGTTGAGTTGAGTCCGAGTTCGTGAGATGTAACTAGGCATCCGAACTCGTTGAGTTGAGTCCGAGTTCACTTATGGATGCGAACGCCCGAGCTCGTTGAGTTGAGTCCGAGTTCACTTATGGGCGGGTTACATGGTAGCTTGGCTACATATGTGGCACTTATGTGCAAGTTATCCATGTATCCGAATTATATTCCGATGTGTTCAACGGGTAAAGTTCTACTCAAATGGAGGAATACTCAAGATGAAAGGGACGTATTGGTAAGTGTTGTGAAATGGATACTTTGAACAGGTATGTACTTAACCCTCGGGTTGAAAACTCAATATAACAACAATATGGTAAGATGATAAATGAAAAGGTGATATGAATGTCTTGGTGATGATTATGCAAATGATGTTTTATGTTTGCTTATATGGTTATGTTACTTGCTATTTGCATGTGAGCTTACTAAGCATTTATGCTTACTCCCTCCTTTTCATTCCTTGTAGTGTTGACAAGCCAGCTCGGAAATAGGAAACGGTCGGAGGCAAGCTCACACTATCCGTATACCATCTTGGCATAATGGCTTGTATATTTTGAGTATGGCATGTATAGCATTATAATCATTTTGTATATATGGTCTTATGATATGGTTATTGAGTGGTATGGAAATAGAAATTCTTGGTAATGATTAGCCATTGGAATGGCTAATCATGATCATATTTGGTATTATGTATGTCAAATTGCTAGCTAATCCATGGAAACCATGAAATAGGTAAAATTTACCATAAAATAGATTCAGACAGCAGCAGTGACGTGAGTTTAAAAATCACTAAAAATAGTAGAAATGGAATTAAATAATGAATAAGTTATGTAATCGAAGCTTGATGAGTCTATTTTCATATGGAATAAGCGAAACAGGTATATGAGCTATATTTGATGAGATGTTTAAATTTTTGTGAAACAGGGCTAGAGCGATTTCTGGATCCCTGTTCTGACTTTAGAAATTCACCATAAATTTTACAAAGATAATTAGAAGTCATGCTTTATATGTACAGATTCCTTATTGAGTCTAGTTTTATTAGAGATAAACGGCATAGTCATTGAAGCTCTGTACAGGAGATATCTGATTCGTAATACACAGAGGTCAGAGTAGTTGAACCTTGAAACAGGGAGACTTTAACTAATAAACTGTACTAATTGGCCCAACCAAAATTCTAGAAAAAATTAGTAGATATATATATGAGTCTAGTTTCAGGAAAAAATTTACGAATTGGATTTGAGTTTCAGTAACTCGAGATATGATTTTTAAAGCGATCTGTGATGCAGTTAGCCACTTGTCTGGAAATTTTAAAATGAATTGTATGAGCTGTTTAATTAATGAATTAAGTCCGTTAACACCTCGTGTTCGACTCCGGCAACGGTATCGGGTATGGGGTGTTACAATGCAACTTTTGCAACTTATTCGATTTAGTCCCTACTTTCAATTTAAGCACTTTAGGCATAGAATTTCATCACGAAATTTTCACACAATCATGCAATCATATCATAAACATCAAAATCATTGTAAAATAATTATTTCTATCTCGGATTTGTGGTCACGAAACCACTATTCCGATTAAGCCTTAATTCAGGATATTACAACTCTCCCCCCCTTTTAAAGATTTTCGTCCTCGAAAATCTTACCGGTAAACAAGTGTGGGTATTGGTTTCTCATAGTTTCTTCAGGTTCCCATGTAGTCTCTTCTACCCCATGCTTTTGCCACAACACTTTCACAAGTGCAACACTTTTATTTCTTAGTTGTTTGACTTCTTGAGCTAAAATCTTAATCGGTTCTTCTTCATAAGTCATATCCGGTCGCAGTTCAATTTCTGTCGGTGAAATTATATGTGAAGGATCCGAACGATACCAACGTAACATAGATACGTGAAACACATCATGAATCTTTTCTAATTCGGGTGGTAACGCTAGCCGATATGCTACCGGTCCAACTTTTTCAATTATTTCATACGGTCCAATAAAACGTGGACTTAACTTGCCCTTTCGTCCAAATCTAAGGACTTTCTTCCATGGAGACACTTTCAAAAATACCTTATCACCAACTTGAAACTCAATGTCCTTTCGCTTTAGGTCTCGCATAAGATTTACATCTATCTGAGCGACTTTCAAACAATCTCAATTATCTTCACTTTTCTTGATTTCTTTTATTAGATCAACTCCATAAATCTGATTTTCCTTGAGTTCGATCTAATGCAAAGGCGTTCGACACTTGCGACCATACAATGCTTCATAAGGTGCCATTTTCAAGCTCGTCTGATAGCTATTGTTGTAAGCAAATTCTACCAACGGCAAATATCTTTCCCAACTTCCTTGAAATTCCAATACACAACATCTGAGCATGTCTTCAAGAATCTGAATTACTCTCTCTGATTGTCCATCAGTTGTGGATGAAAAGCAGTACTGAAATTTAACTTCGTACCTAACGCTTCTTGCAACTTTTGCCAAAATCGCGAGGTAAACCTTGGATCTCTATCTGAAATAATCGATAATGGTATTCCGTGTAATCTAACAATTTCTTTAATATCTGATTCAGCCAACTTGTTAAGAGAATAATTAAATGCGTCTTGGGATAAAATGAGCCGACTTAGTTAATCATCAACTATTACCCGGATGGCATCTTTCTTTCCGGAGTCAATGGCAATCTGAAACAAAATCCATAGTAATTGATCCCATTTCCATTCGGGAACCATAATAGGTGGAGTAATCTGAAGGTACTTGGTGCTCGACTTTCACTGTTGACAAATTAAGCATTTGGACACAAACTTTGATATATCTCTTTTCATTCCATTCCACCAATACATTTTTTCAAGTCATTATACATTTTCGTACTACCCGGATGAATCGAGAAATGACCACTATGTGCTTCTGTAGGATCTTTTGAATCAATTCCTCATTCTTGATTTACACAAATCCGATCTTTAAACATTAAGCACCCATCGAACCAATTCGAAATCGATCCGTGTCGACTTCACACTATTTTCTTTTGGCTAGCAAATCTTGATCATTTTTACGAGTTTGAAATCTCTTGTAAAAACATTGGTTTTGCTCTTAACTCTGCTAGAATCGAACCATCATCGACACTTTCAAGCGAGTGTTCATAACTTTCAAAGCAAACAACAACTTTCTCGCTCAAAGCATCGGCAACCACATTCGCTTCCCGGATGATAATCAATAACAAGCTCGTAATCTTTCAACAACTCCAACCATCTTCGTTGTCTCAAATTCAAGTCTTTTGTGACATCAAGTACTTAAGACTTTTGTGGTCGGTATATACTCGACATTTTCACAATATAAATAATGTCGCCAAATTTTCAAAGCAAACACCACATGACCAATTCCAAATCGTGAGTAGGATAATTCATCTCATGAGGTTTTAAGCGCCTCAAGCATATGCCACCACTTTTCCTTCTTGCATGAGCACACACCCCAAACCATTTAGAGAAGCATCACTATACACCACAAATTCTTTACGATTCGGGCTGTACTAACACTTTGGTGCTTACATTAATAACTTTTCAATTCTTCAAAACTCTGTTGACATTCTTCCGTCCATTCAAATTTAACATCCTTTCAGAGTAATCTAGTTATAGGAGCAGCAATTATAGAAAATCCATTTACAAACCGCCGATAATACCCAGCTAGCCCCAAGAAACTTCTAACTTGATTCGTTTTGGTGGTTTCCAATCAACAATGGCTGAAATTTTACTAGGATCAACCCGTATACCATCACGAAACAATATGACCCAAAATCCAACTTCCGGAGCCAAAATTCACTTTTACTAAACTTAGCATACATGCTTACCTCTCAAAGTTTGCAAAACTATCCTCAAATGCTCAACATGCTCTGTCTCATCTTTTGAATAAATTAAAATATCATCTATAAACACCACAACAAATTTGTCCAAGTATGGCGAAATATGCAATTCATTAAATCCATAAACACAATGAGGAGCATTTGTCAATCCGAATGGCATAACTAAAAATTCATAATGACCATACCTTGTTCTAAAAGCGGTTTTAGGTACATCCGACTCCTTTACTCGCAGCTTGGTAATACCCGGATCTCAAGTCAATCTTTGAAAACCATGTCGCTCCTTTTAGCTGATCAAACAAATCATTAATTCTAACAGCGGATACTTGTTTTGATTGTCACCTTGTTTAGCTGCCGATAATCAACACATAATCTCATAGAACCATCCTTCTTTTCACAAATAACAGGAGCACCCCAAGGTGAAAAACTCGGTCTCACAAAACCTTTATCACCAACTCTTGCAATCTGCGACTTTAATTCCTTCAACTCTGCGGTGCCATTCTATACGAGCAATCGAAATCGGAGTGTTCTCAGATCAAATCAATACCAAATTCTACTTTCGACGGAGGCAAACCCGCAATTCTTCCGAAATCGTCGCAAATTCACACACAACCTGCATCGATTCAACTTTCTTTTCAACTTCTTTTGTATTAATTACATACGCCAAATAAGCTTCATAACCCTTTCTCGAGATATCTTTGAGCCGACATTGAAGAAATCACACTAGGCAATGCCTCGATTTATCTCGATTCAACCCGCAGAGTTTCACCATTTTCACACTTTAATTCTATAACCTTTTCTTTGCAATTTATTTTAGCATCATGCAATGTCAACCATCCATACCCAAAATAACATCAAATTCATCAAATGGCAACAACATCAAGTCGGCCGGAAAGTAATGATCCCGAATCATTAAAGGACATTTCTTACATACTTTATCAACAGATCACACATTTGCCTAACGGATTCGACACTCTAATCATAAATTCAGTATTCTCAACGGTATATTCATACTAGACACCAATTTCATGCACACATATGAATGAGTAGAACCGGATCAATCAAAGCAATAACATTAACATTATAGAGAGAAAATGTACCAATAATCACATCGGTGAGGAAGCATCTTCACGCTTTAATAGCATAAGTTCTAGCGGAGCCCTTCCTTCAGTCTAACGGTGCATCCACAGCTACATTCTTCTTGCTTGTTTCACTTCCACTTTTCTCGGATACCTTCCCTCGAGTCCGCACCACTAGCTTTTACATTCGAAATTTTTCTTTCTCGCTCTCTGGGCGGTCTCTAATAAAATGATCCAGAGAACCACATCGAAAACATTCATTTGCTCTGACGGACCAAAATGATTTCTACCACCTGCTGGCACTCGAGTTTAACAAATCTCGTATTTCCCACACTAGCCGCATGTATAGTCCGAGATTTAGGACCCACATTTCGCTTCTTAAAATTTCCATATGATTGCCCAATTGAAACTTGGGAACGAGGATTCATATTTCTTGACTTTCCGGTTTCTTTGTGAGGGTGCATTACTCATTGGTCTTTTCTTCCAATTTCGTGTTTGATTCTACCTTTTTCTTTTCCTTGAGAATTCTTCACCTTGCAAGCTCGATCGACAAGTACCACCATTTCTTTTAGTTCAAGGATCCCAACAAATACCTTAATGTCTTCGTTAAGCCCGTCTTCAAATCGTCGGCACATCTTGGCTTCAGAGGAACATATTCCCCGCATACTTACTTAATCGAACAAACTCTCTTTCATATTCTCGAGATCGTCATATTACCTTGCTTCACTCAAGAAACTCTTTACATTTCGATCAATAAATCTTTCACTAATATATTTCTTCCAAACTCTTCTTGAAAGAATTCCTGTGTTACCCTCTCTTCGGTACCACCAAATCAAAGTTTTCCACCAATTATAGGCTGAATCTCTCAACAAAGATGTAGCAGATTTCAAACATTCTTGGTGTACAAGATAATTCATCAAATACCGGATAGAATTTTCAAGCCAGAACTCTGCTTTTCTGCATCATCATCAATATTTGCTCTAAATTCTTCAGCCCCTTGTTTACGAATTCTATCAACGGGGGTTCTGTGAAATTTTATCATATCCACTCCTTGAGGCATTGGAGGCATAGGTTGAGGAATTGGGGGAGGTGGGGGAGGTCGTACATTTGGGTTCGTACGAATGAACTCAGTGTACCATGCACTCATCATTTGGAGAAAGGCTTCCCGATCCCTTTCTCCTCCTCCACGACCAACAAGAGGGGTGGGTTTCGATCAGTCACTGCTCCTTCAGGGAGTGGCGCATTACTCTCTACTTCATCTCGCCACACACGGATCGGGATCCATTTACTATATAAAAAATTTCATTTAAAAGGTCAAGTCGTCACACTATCACAATACATACATATGGCATGTATAGCAAAATCCGTACATACAACACGTAGTCCAAGAACCGACTAAACCTACTCTGATACCACTAAATGTAACGCCCCCACACCCGAGACCGTCGCCGGAGTCAAGTATGAGGTGTTACTAAGCTTAGTTTAACATTTTTAGAACTTTGGATTATTTGTTTCTACATTCACAGCTTTTAAGCTACTTGCGCCACAGTCAGAAGAAAAATCATATCTCGAGTTACGAAACTCAAAATTAAGATCCGTAAATTTTCCCTGAATCTAGACTCATATACCTATCTACTAATTTTTTTCTAGAATTTTTGGTTGGGCCAATTAGTACAGTTTATTAGTTAAAGTTACCCCTGTCTCAGGACTCGACTGGTCTGACCTCTGTTTACTACGAACCACATTTCTCTCTGTAAAAAATTAATATGACTATGAGGTCTGTTTATACTAAAACTAGACTCAATAAGGATTCTGAGGATATAAAATACACCACCTAATTATATCTTTACAATTTATGGTGAATTTCTAAAGTAGGAACAGGGGATTCAGAAACTGCTATGACTCTATTTCACTAAAATTCAAATATCTTCTAACATATACTTCCTTTACTTGTTTCATTTGTTTCCTGTGAAACTAGACATAATAAGATTCAATTTGACATGTAGTTCACCACCAAATTCAATTTCTATGATATTTAGTAAATTTTCAAACTCGCGTTAGTGTTGCTGCAAGATTCATTTATGGTAAATTTCATCCTTTTTATGAGTTTTATGCACTAAGTATCTTAATAGTTTTCCTTAACATCAAACATAATCTAAACTAACCATTTTCATAATTTATCATTATCAAGCATTTCCTCAACCATTTCACAACCATACCATAAGATCATTTACACAAAATGGGTATATTGCTATACATACCATACTTAAATTTACAAGCCATTTACCAAAAGTCTTCGGATAGTGTGGTCGAGCCTTCGACCTATCCCGACTCACAGCTGGCTTGTCCAAAACTACAATGAGTAAGAAGGAGGAGTAAGCATAAATGCTTAGTAAGTTCATATGCAAATAATAAGTAACATAACAAGCAGTCATACCAATCAACATTAGCATGTATCACTAAAACACATATCACATTTTTAATCATTTTCATCATCTTATTACCTTATCGTGGTTGTATCAATACTAAACCCAAGGGTTAAATACATACCTGTCCAAAATATCCATTTCACATCACTTACCAATACATCTCTTTACATCTCGAATATTCCTCCATTTGAGTAGAACTTTACCCGTTGAACACATCGAATATAATTCGGATACATGGATAACTTGCACATAAGTGCCATATATGCAATCAAGCAATCATGTAACCCGCCCATAAGCGAACTCAGACTCAACTCAACGAGCTCGGCGTTCAGATCCATAAGTGAACTCGGACTCAACTCAACGAGTTCGGATGCCTAGTTACATCTCTCGAACTCGGACTCAACTCAACGAGTTCGGACATTCGCATCCATAAGTGAACTCGGACTCAACTCAACGAGTTCGGATGCTCAACCATCCTAGTGACATGTCACTTGTATCCTAATCTATTCCTAAGGTTCAAACGGGATTTTTCTCGAACACTTATCCTTGCCGTCTTCCGTAGAATGCCGAAATCAATACTCGGTAACAATTATATTTAACAAGTAGTTCACATAATTTACATATTATTTGAAATTAACCACAAAGCATACATTTCATAATGAAATTCAGCATAACACATAATTAATATCAATAACTTAAAAATAAAAATTATGCTACATTATTTACACATGAACTTACCTTGGTACCAAAATACAAAGATTTTGCAATTTAGTCCACAATCTTTTCTTTTCCTCGATTGAGGTCGATTCCACGTCTTTCTTGATCTAAAATAACACATTTAGCTTATTTAATACTCACATTATCAAATTAATCCTTAACTCAAATTTTGGCAAAATTACAATTTTACCCTAAACTTTTGCATATTTACATTTTTGCCCCTAGGCTCTGGATTAAACTTTATTCCTTATTCTTATGTTTTACAACATGCTGATCACTTTTCTCTTCTATGGCAACATCAAATTCTCACTCTAACATGTACTTGTGACTATTAGGTATTTTTACCGATTAAGCCCTTTTACTCGTTTTTGCTTAAAATCGAGTAGTACAAGTTGTCTAACATAATTTAAAACCTCATATTCTATCATAAAACATCAAAATACACAAATTTCACCTATGGGTATTTTTCCAAATATAAACCCTAGGTTAAATTATTGCTAACATAAGCTTTATCGAGTTACTAGGATCTCAAAAACGTAAAGAACATTAAAAACGGGACTTGGAATCACTTACTATGGA